>NC_140990.1:23404616-23919421 GCF_052327205.1 Somniosus microcephalus | reverse complement strand
AGGGCTGGGGAGCAGTCACCTTTATACTAGGACCTGTGGGAGGAGTCAGCCGAGGCATGTCCAGGCATGTACACAGTGGAATACAAACAGGACAAACAGGAATACAAACAGTGGTTTACCACATTCACCCCTTGTTTAAAATTGAGTCCGGCGGGGTGAAGTGTATTAAAAGTTAGTGTATTGGAGTCTCTCCGGAGGTCTTGTCCGCCGCTGTGATCGGCGTGGCGACGGCAGGGGTAGTGGAGCTTCCGGCGTCGAGTCCTGCGTGGGCTGTGGCACAGGCGTGTCGTCCTCGTAGATGTCGAGCGGGTCACGGGGCCCAGGCCTGCCGTCTGCTGGGGCTGGATATCGGATCGTGGGGGGGGGTGGTAGTGGGTAGTGGGTTACTGCGGCCCCCGAGGGTGCAAGGTCTCTTATGGAGACTGTGTCCTCCCGCCCGTCCGGGTATGCGATGTAAGCATACTGGGGGTTGGCGTGGAGGAGGTCGACCCTCTCGACCAGGGGGTCCGTTTTATGGGTCCTCACGTGTCTTCTCAGTAGGACCGGCCCTGGGGACGTCAGCCATGGCGGTAGCGATGTCCCCGATGTGGACTTCCTTGGGAAGACAAACATTTTCTCATGAGGGGTGGCGTTAGTGGCAGTGCAGAGCAGTGACCGAATAGAGTGGAGCGCATCGGGGAGCACATCCTGCCAGCGGGAGGTTGGAAGGACCCTAGACTTTAAGGCTAGCAGGACGGCCTTCCAAACTGTCGCATTTTCTCTTTCCACCTGTCCGTTCCCCCGGGGGTTGTAACTGGTGGTCCTGCTTGTGGCAATACCCCTAGTTAGCAGGTACTGACGGAGTTCGTCGCTCATAAACGATGAGCCCCGGTCGCTATGGATATAGCTGGGGAAGCCGAACAGGGTGAAGAGGTTGTTCAGACATTTAATGACCGTGGCACTGGTCATGTCCGGGCAGGGGAAGGCGAACGGGAAACGGGAGTACTCATCAATAATATTGAGGAAGTACACATTGCAGTCGGAGGAGGGGAGAGGCCCTTTAAAATCGACGCTCAGGCGCTCGAAGGGGCGAGTGGCTTTTATCAGGTGGGCCCTGTCTGGTCTATAAAAGTGCGGTTTGCACTCAGCGCAGACTTGGCAGTTCCTGGTCATGGTCCTGACCTCCTCAATAGAGCAAGGCAGGTTGCGGGCCTTGATGAAGTGGAAGAACCTGGTGACCCCCGGGTGGCAGAGGTCATTGTGGAGGGCCCGCAGTCTATCGATCTGCGCGCTGGCGCAGGTGCCACGCGATAGCGCATCCGGGGGTTCATTTAGCTTCCCGGGCCGGTACAAGATCTCGTAGTTGTAGGTGGAAAGTTCGATTCTCCACCTCAAGATCTTGTCATTTTTGATTTTGCCCCTCTGCTTGTTGTTAAACATAAAAGCAACTGAACGCTGGTCAGTGAGCAGGGTAAATCGTTTTCCGGCCAGGTAGTGCCTCCAATGACGCACAGCCTCCACAATCGCCTGGGCCTCCTTCTCAACAGCGGAGTGTCTGGTCTCCGGGCCTTGGAGGGTTCGTGAAAAGAAGGCCACGGGTCTCCCCGACTGATTGAGGGTAGCGGCCAGGGCAAAGTCAGACGCGTCGCTTTCCACCTGGAAGGGGATGGATTCGTCCACTGCGTGCATGGTGGCTTTGGCAATGTCCTCCTTGATACGGTGGAAGGCTAAGCGGGCCTCTGCCTTCAAGGGAAAAGAGGTGGACTTGATCAGCGGACGGGCCTTGTCCGCATAGTAGGGGACCCACTGGGCGTAATAGGAGAAAAACCCTAGACACCTCTTCAGGGCCTTGAGGCAGTGGGGCAGTGGAAGTTCCATAAGGGGACGCATCCGGTCGGGGTCGGGGCCGATGACTCCGTGTTCCACAACACAGCCAAGGATGGCGAGGCGGTTTGTGCGGAATATGCACTTCTCCTTGTTATATGTCAGGTTTAGGAGTTGGGCGGTGCGGAGGAATTTTTCGAGGTTTGCGTCATGGTCCTGCAAGTCACGGCCGCAGATGGTCACATTGTCCAGATATGGGAAAGTGGCCTGCAACGCATTTTGATCTACCATCCGGTCCATCTCCCTTTGGAAGACGGAGACCCCGTTGGTGACGCCAAAGGGAACCCTAAGGAAGTGATAGAGGCGGCCGTTTGCCTCAAAGGCAGTGTACTGGCGGTCCTCAGGGCGGATGGGGAGCTGGTGGTACGCTGATTTCAGGTCAATGGTCGAGAAGACGCGGTACTGCGCGATCTGGTTGACCATATCAGCTATACGGGGGAGTGGGTAGGCGTCCAGCAGGGTGTAGCGATTTATTGTCTGGCTGTAGTCGATGACCAGGCGCTGCTTCTCGCCGGTCTTAACGACCACAACCTGGGCTCGCCAGGGGCTGGTACTGCCCTCAATAATCCCTTCTTTCAGGAGCCGCTCCACTTCGGTTTTAATGAAAACCCTGTCCCCGGCACTGTATCGCCTGCTCTTTGTGGCGATGGGCTTACAGTCGGGGGTGAGGTTAGCAAACAGTTGGGGGGGGGGTGACTCTGAGTGTGGAGAGGTTGCACCTGGTGCGCGGCGGGCAGTTTGGAAGCTGCTGGCTGCGGACTGTGAGTGGGGGTAGGGGTCCACCGTACGCCATCGTAACACTTTTAAGGTGGCACTGAAAATCTAACCCCAGCAGGACGGCAGCGCAGAGGTCAGGCAGGACCAGAAGTTTAAAATGATCGTACACGGTCCCGTCTACTACGAGTGTCACCACGCAGTAGCCGCCGATGTCCGCCGACTGGGACTCGGAGGCCATAGAAATCCGCTGTTGCGCAGGCAGGACTGGGAGAGAGCAACGCCGCACCGTGTCGGGGTGGATGAAGCTCTCCGTGCCCCCAGAGTCAAAAAGGCAGATTGTATCATGACCATTTACCTTAATGTCCATTGTGGAACTGGCCAGTTGGTGCGGTCTCGCTTGGTCCAGTGTAACGGATGCCAGCGTAGGGGTCGGTGTGTCGCTGCGGGTATCAGATGAGGCGGTGTCGGGGGCCTGCTGCGTCCCGGCTGTCGTCCAAGATGGCGGCGTCCATGATCCCCATGTGGCTGGAGGCGTCCAAAATGGCTGCTGTACCGGTGATTCGCACATGGCCGGGGAGGTCCAAGATGGCGGCCCGCATGGCCCACACGCGGCGCTGCTTGGGTTCGGGGTGGCTTTGGCCCTGCAGACGCTAGCGTAGTGTCCCTTCTTCCCGCAGCCCGAGCAGATCGCGTTTTTCGCCGGGCAGCGCGCTCTGGGGTGTTTTGCCTGGCCACAGAAGTAGCATTTCTGGCCTTGGGGCACTGCTGTCTGGCCTTGGGACACTGCTGCCTGGCCTTGGGACACTGCTGCGGTAGTTGGGCCGTTGTTGGGGTGTGGCTGGGGTGGCACGGCGCTATGAGGCGGTCCTACCGTGTCCCAGGCTGTCATTCCCCGCGGCGTCCACGGTGCAGAGGAGTAGGCATCCATGCCTTGGTAGGCTGCATCCAACGATAGTACGAGTTCAGAGGCCTTGTTGAGGTCGAGGTTACTCTGCTCCAACAGTCGCTGTCGGGTGTAATTGGATCTGTGGCCCGCTACAAAAGCGTCCCGGATAAGTTCCTCTGTGTACACGGCGGCCTTTACATCCTTACAACCACAGGCCCGGCCAAGCACAGACAGTGCCTGAAGGTATTCCACGGTCGATTCCCCAGGTTGTTGTTTACGACTCCCCAGGAGGTGCCTGGCGTACACTTCGTTCACTGGGCGCGTGTACTAGTCCTTGAGGAGCTTGATTGCGTCCGCGTACGAGGTCGTGTCTTGGATGACCGAGTACACTCGGTGGTTCACTTTGGAGGTCAGGACATCCAGTTTGTCCTCGTCCGATTTGATTGCTTCGGAGGCGGTCAGGAATTTTTCGAAACACTTAAGCCAGTGAGTAAACTTGGTGGATGAGTCCGCCTCCCGATGATCTAAGTCCAGGCATGCTGGTGTGAGGATCTTCTCCATTATAAAAATGTTGTTAATAAAATTGATGCGCTATCAATTACTCATAAAAGACTGAGAGTTAGAAGAGTAACCAAAGGCTTTTATTAACAACAGAATGGAGGTCTGCCTCGCGTGGTCGACCGGTCCATGATACTAAGGGCTGGGGAGCAATCACCTTTATACTAGGACCTGTGGGAGGAGTCAGCCGAGGCATGTCCAGGCATGTACACAGTGGAATACAAACAGGACAAACAGGAATACAAACAGTGGTTTCCCACAGGGGTTAAATTTAATGCCAGCTTTTTTAAGTGTCTGGAGGGTGGCTAGTCATGCTCCCATGTATCCTTTGGCATCCTCTGATGTAATCATTATGTCATCGACATATTGGAGTAGAGCGCTCTGGTACTTTGATAGGTCTAACCCGCCTTAAGGCTTGACTCAGTACACGGTGGAATATATTTGGACTGTTGTGGAACCCCTGCGGGACCCTGTTCCATGTATACTGTTTATCCCCGCACAGGTTCGAATCCTGTTTGTGACGCCAATTGTTGTGGAGTATTTTAAACCAACACTCGACACAAGGTTTTAGATCGATAGTCAAGTTGTCTTTATTGCACCGGTGGGGAAACAGTCTGCTCTGTCTTAGCCAGACCTTTCCAAATTGCCACAGCAAACACTACATTTTTATACATTACAATACACATGGCCATCTCATGCACAATTCATTCCTGCCACCCGATTGGACCGTGGCCCGCATGCATCTTCACTGATTGGTTGCCTATGCCGCGTTACATTAAAGTACCGCCTTTATTATCGGAAAAGTATATGTCAAGCTGTTGTTGCACCTCTGACCTCTGTTGGTTCCATGTCCGGCTATGTTATCTCCACTGCCAATTCAGCAACTTAGAAAAAGCTTATTACTGCAAAGTATGGTCTTTATTACACCATTCAGTGAAACTGCCAGCGATGTCAGTTTAACTCTTTCCCCACTGCAACACTCCTCCTCCTTGATTGCAATGTCTACATCGTCCCTCTCTTTTGTGAAAACAGGCGCAATGTATTCATTAAGAACCATATTCATGTCTTCCGCTTCCACACACAGGTTACCTTTACAGTCCCTAATAGGCTCCACTTGTTTTCCTTGCCAATATTTTTTCATGCCATCTCTTTGCTTTTCTTCTTTGAAATAGTGCCATAGGATCTTTGATGTCCACCTGAGAGCGCAGACGGGGCCTCGGTTTAACGTCTACTCCAAAAATCGGCACCTCCAACAGTGCAGCACTCCCTCAGCACTGCACTGGAGTGTCAGCCTAGATATCTGTGCTCAAGTCTCTGGAGTGGGACTTGAACCCACAACTTTCTGACTCAGAGGCGAGAGTGCTACCAACTGAGCCACTGGCTGACACTAAAGAACAAGCAGTTCTGACGGGTCAGAGCGATCATAATATGATAGAATTCTTCATTAAGATGGAGAATGAAGTAGTTGACTCAGAGACTAGGGTCCTGAATTTAAATAAAGGAAACTACGAAGGTATGAGGCGCGAGTTGGGTAGGATTGATTGAGGGTTGACGGTGGATAGGCAATGGCAAACATTCAAAGACCGCATGGATGAACTACAGAATTTGTTCATCCCTGTTTGGCATAAAAATAAAACAAAAAAGGTGACTCAACCGTGGCTAACAAGGGAAATTAGGGATAGCATAAGATCCAAGGAGAGAACATATAAATTGGCCAGAAAAAGCAGTAAACCTGAGGATTTGGAGCAGATTAGGATCCAACCAAGGAGGACAAAGGGATTAATTAAGAAAGGGAAAATAGAATATGAGAGTAAGCTTTCAGGGAACATAAAAACTGACTAAAAGCTTTTATAGATATGTGAAGAGAAAAAGATTGGTGAAGTCAAGCGTAGGTCCCTTGCAGTCAGAATCAGGGGAATTTATAATGGGGAACAAAGAAATGGCAGGCCAATTAAATACATATTTTGGTTCTGTCTTCACAAAGGAGGACACAAATAACCTCCCAGAGATGTCGGGGAACATAGGGTCTGATGAAAGGGAGGAACTGATAGAAATCAGTATTTGTAGGGAAATGGTGTTAGGGAAATTGATGGGATTGAGGGCCGATAAATCCCCAGGGCCTGATAATCTACATCCTAGGGTACTTAAGGAAGTGGCCCTAGAAATAGTAGATGCATTGCTGGTCATCTTCCAAAATTCGATAGGCTCTGGAACAGTACCCATGGATTGGAGGGTAGCTAATGTTACCCCACTGTTCAAAACGTGGTAGAGAGAAAACGCGGAATTGCAGACCGGTAAGCCTGACATCGATAGTGGGGAAAATGCTAGAGTCCATTATAAAGGATGTAATAGCAGAGCACTTGGAAAAAAGTGAACGGATCGGACAAAGTCAACATGGATTTACAAAAGGTAAATCGTGCTTGACTATTGGAATTTTTTGAGGATGTAACTGGTAAAATAGATAAGGGAGAACCAGTGGATGTGGTGTATTTGGATTTTCAAAAGGCTTTCGATAAGGTCCCGCATAAGAGGTTAGCGTGTAAAATTAAGGCACATGGGATTGGGGACAAGGTATTGACTTGGATAGAGAACTGGTTGGCAGACAGAAAGCAAAGAGTTGGAATAAACGGCTCTTTTTCCGAGAGGCAGGCAGTGACTAGTGGGGTACCGCAGGGATCGGTGCTAGGACCCCAGCTATTCACAATATATATTAATGATCTGGATAAGGGACGTAGATGTAATATCTCCAAGTTTGCAGATGACACAAAGCTGGGTAGGCGTGTGTGCTGTGAGGCGGATGCTGAGAAACTCCAGTATGATTTGGACAGGTTGGGTGATTGGGCAGATGCATGGTGGATGCAGTATAATGTGGATAAATGCAAGGTTATCCACTTTGGTGGCAAAAACAGGAAGGCAGATTATTATCTGAACGGTAATAGATTGGGAGAAGGGGAAGTGCAACGTTACCTGGGTGTCCTTGTGCACCAGTCGCTGAAGGTAAACATGCAGGCAGTTAAGAAGGCAAATGGTATGTTGGCCTTCGTAGCGAGAAGGTTTGAGTACAGGAACAAGGATGTCTTGCTGCAGTTGTACAGGGCCTTGGTGAGACCACACCTTGAGTATTGTGTGCAGTTTTGGTCACCTTATCTGAGGAAGGATGTTCTTGCCATGGAGGGAGTGCAGCGAAGATTCACCAGGCTGATACCTGGGATGGCAGGAATGACGTATGAAGAGAGATTGGGTTGATTGGGCTTGTACTCGCTGGAGTTTAGAAGAATGAGAGGGGATCTCATCGAAACTTATAAAATTCTAACAGGACTAGACAGACTAGATGCTGGAAGGATGTTCCCGATGGTCAGGGAGTCCAGAACCAGGGGTCACAGTCTAAGGATAAGGGGTAGGCCATTTAGTACAGAGATGAGGAGGAATTTCTTCACCCAGAGAGTGGTGAACCTGTGGAATTCTCTGCCACAGAAGGCAGTAGAGGCCAATTCATTAAATATGTTCAAGAAGGAGTTGGATATATTTCTTAAAGCTAAAGGGATCAAGGGATATGGGGAGAAGGCAGGAACAGGATACTGAATTTGAATGATCAGCCATGATCGTATTGAATGGCGGAGTGGGCTCCAGGGGCCGAATGGCCTACTCCTGCTCCTATTTTCTATGTTTCCTAGTGTAAGATGCCCAAAACTTATTCTAACTGCAGCCGAATCGATGATTTTGTTTTCTACGCCTAATTTATAAAAAACCTCGGGTAACATTTTTAAACCACTTTATAAACTTGTCCTCCAACTTTTAAAGATTTGTGTATCTGATCTCCCTGTAGATTTTAGAGATATTAACATAACATGGTTAAAATACATTGACATCAAATGTCTGATATGTGTATTATGGGAAAGAGAAGTTTAGTCTGAGTTAGAAACTCAAACAGGCATTTCACTGCAGACAGGTTGCCATGGCAACACTGATAAGACATTCCATTCGCTGAATCGACTGGTTGGAAACTGTAATCAGATCAGGGGAAAGAACAGGTTTTGTCTGTTATTAACCACAATATAAGCTTAGAATCAGAGAATGGTTACTACACAGAAGGAGGCCATTCGGCTCGTCGAGCCTGTGCCAGCTCTCTGCAAGATTACTTCAGCGAGTCCCACTCCCTGCCCTTTCCCCGTAACCCTGCACATTTCTTTACTTCAGGTACTTATCCAATTCCCTTTTGAAAGCCGTGATTGAATCTGCCTTCACCACCCTTTCAGGCAGTGCATTCCAGATCCTAACCACTCGCTGCGTAAAAAAGTTTTTCCTCATGTCGCCTTTGGTTCTTTTGTCAATCACCTTAAATCTGTGTCGTCTGGTTCTCGATCCTACCGCCAATGGGAACAATTTCTCTCTATACTCTGTTCAGACCCTTCATGATTTTGAATACGTCCATCAAATGTCCTCTCTACCTTCTCTGCTCCAAGGAGAACCACCCCAGCTTCTCCAGTCTATCCACGTAACTGAAGTCCCTTATCCCTGGAATCATTCTCGTAAATCTTTTCTGCACCCTCTCTGAGGCCTTCACATCCTTCCTAATGTGTGGTGCCCAGAATTGGACACAACACTCCAGTTGAGGCCGAGCCAGTGTTTTATGAAGGTTCATCATAACTTCCTTGCTTTTGCACTCTGTGCCTTCCTTGCTTTTGTAGCCTCTTGTTGCTGGCTCCAGGCACTGGAGCGGTTCCTGTGTGTTCAGCTCTCAGCTGCAGTCAGTACCTGGGCCGGGCTCAGCACTTTACCCAGCACATCTCTGCCCACGTTGTCATACTTGACACGGAGGGGCTGCGCAGGCTTCTCATCCACCTCGGTCAGGACGAGAGGTCCCGACCACTCGTGCAAGTCTATGGGCATGTTGCGGCCGCACTGCGGACAGCCCGGGCTTAGGCTGCACGAGCTGGAGCCGCGTGAGCTACACTGGAGAAGGTTGAGATTCCAGAAATAGTGGGGAACCAAGGGGCTAATGAGAGTGAGGGACTTAAAGTAATTCATATCAGTCAAGAAAAAGTACTTGAGAAACTAATGGGACTAAAAGCCGACAAATCCCCTGGACCTGACGGCTTACGTCCAAGGGTTCTAAAAGAGGTGGCTGCAGAGATAGTGGATGCATTGGTCGTGATCTTCCAAAATTCACTAGATTCTGAAAAGGTCATCGTGGAATGGAAGGTAGCAAATGTAACCCCGCTATTCAAGAAAGGAGGGAGAGAGAAAACAGGGATCTACAGGCCAGTTAGCCTGACATCAGTCCTCGGGAAAATGCTGGAATCTATTATTAAGGAAGTGGAACAGGGCACTTAGAAAATGATTATATGATTAGGCAGAGTAAACATGGTTTTATGAAAGGGAAATCATGTTTGCATAAAGCTCCAAAGTGGGTTCCAAATCATTAATGCTCCAGATTCTAAGATTAGGAAGTGAACAGCTGTGAAATGGTAGGTTTTAGACCAATTCTGCAGCTTTCACCTATTCACAGCAATCCACAGTCATTGAGAACCCGACATACTTACCTGACGTGATAGCCGCTCTCCGGGAACCTCGTTAAAAACCTGGGAAAATGGTGAGTACATGGGAAAATGGTGCTTAACTACCTTTTAACAAGCTTTAAAGTATCTAAATTGGCTGACCTGCCGCTTGGTGTCGGGTCTGTTCAGGGATGACAGACCCGACACTTAGGAAACTCACAAGGAGGCGGTTCAGAGCAGGATACCGACCCGCTGTCAGTTTTTGTGGTTTTGACAGCGGACTCGCCTCCAAATCCACACACTGAGCACCGGCAAAATTCAGCCCTTAGAGAACTGTGTACAGTTCTGGTCGCCATATTATAAATAGGATATAGAGGCACTGGAGAGAGTGCAGAGAAGATTTAGAAGGATGATACCAGAAATGCGAGGGTATACATATCAGGAAAGGATGAATAGGCTGGGTCTCTTTTCTCTTGAAAAAAGGCTGAGGGGTAACCTAATAGAGGTCCTTAAAATTATGAAATGTTTTTGGCAGAGTGGATACAGAGAGAATGTTTCCACTTGTGGGGAAGAGCATAACTAGAGGCCATCAATATAAGATAGTCACCAAGAAATCCAATAGGGAATTCAAAATAAACTTCTTTACCCAGAGAGTGGTGAGAATGTGGAACTCGCTACCACAGGGAGTGGTTGAAGCGAATAGTATCGATGCATTTAAGGGGAGGCTGGACAAGCATATGTGGGAGAAGGGAATAGAAGGTTATGGTGATAGATTTAGATGAGGAAAGACGGGAGGAGGCTCGTGTGGAGCATAAACGCCAGCATGGCCTGGTTGGGCCGAATGGCCTGTTTCTGTGCCGTATATCCTGTGTAATTCTAACAATCTCAGTTGTACAATTTTCAATTCACTATTCCCTGTAAATCGATTGTTAAAACCTGAGCCAGTGTGTTGTGAGACAAAGAGCCTTGTGTCCAATAAGGGGAATAAAGGCCCACAGCCTCCCCTGGCCCCGGGCCCTGAACAAGGGACTGGAGAAACTCGCTGTCCTGCGGATCAGACAATCAGCCGGCGCTAGTCCCGCCCCTCGGGCTCCCCGATTGGTTGGAGGACCCGCCGCCGGCTTGCTCCTCCAGCCCCGCCCCACTCGCTCCCTATTGGTCCGGAGCTCCCGTCAATCACCCGGGCAGTGTGAGCTGAGCATGCGCGGCCCTTGGCAGCAGCCGCTGACACATCAGGTGAGAGAGCTCAGGGAGCGGGTTAATGAACCCCGGGGGGACGCGGGACGCTCACACCCCGAGCTCAGGGAGCGGGTTAATGAACCCCGGGGGGACGCGGGCCGCTCACACCCCGAGCTCAGGGAGCGGGTTAATGAACCCCGGGGGGAAGCGGGACGCTCACACCCTGAGCTCAGGGAGCGGGTTAATGAACCCCGGGGGGACGCGGGACGCTCACACCCCGAGCTCAGGGAGCGGGTTAATGAACCCTGGGGGGACGCGGGCTGCTCACACCCCGAGTGCGGCCCCAGGCCCCATTATTAAAACACTCAACATTATCCGCTTCACAAACACCTGGGCTGGGCCTGAGGCCCCGAACAAGAGCCTCCGGGCCGGGCGTTTGCCCCGAGCGGGGCGGCAGCTGTGGAGTTTTCTCCCGGTGACAGGCCTGGGGTAATGGTCGCCATCTTGAGAGGCTCAGGGGGCAGCAGGGCGCATGTGCGCTCCCTTGGCCAGGAACCAGGAGGAGAGAATCTTGTCAATTTCTATCCTGGACTCTCAATGATGGCTTTTGTAAACTCCTTTTACAGGCTGTGAGAAGGGCAGCATTTACACACCGCAAACTCAAACCAATCATCACATCAAGATCTGACGGAGTCACTCCATTCGTCAGGACCTGAATATCATCGGCCTCTGAATATCATCGGCCTCTAAATGTGGAAGGAGAAATGTCTGTCTGTTCTGTCTGTGGGAAAAGATTTCAAACATCAGTGTGACTGGAAAAGCACCGAGACACTCACACCGAGTGAGAGTGTTCCAGTGCACTGACTGTGGAAAGAGCTTTTACCAGTTACACAGCCTGAAAAAACATCGCACCATTCACAGTGGGGAGAAACCGTGCACGTGTTGTGTGTGTGGACAAGGCTTTAACCGGCCGTCCAACCTGGAGAGACTCGAGGATACCCGCACCACGGAGAAACCGTGGAAATGTGGGGACTGTGGGAAGTGATTCCCATCGAAGCTGGAAACTCATTGATGCAGTCACGCCGGGGAGAGGCTGTTCACCTGTTCCGTGTGTGGGGAAAACATCACTTCTTTCCCACTTGGCGCAAAAAGAATATATTAATGGCAACAATTCATTTGAGTTGATTTGAATTAGTTTAGTTCACCAATTGAATCATGTTTCTCTCATTGTATTTCCCAACTCAGATTCATGGCCTCATTTATTTTCTTCCTCGGAGCCCCTGAACCTCATCTGGCAGTGTAATGTTAGCAAGTGGTGATTGATGGCCCTGGGAACCAATAGGAAGAGAGTTCAGAGGCCAGAGGGCCAAGGGTGCAGCGAGTTCGGCCACCAATCGCAGTGCTTGAGGGGCGGAACCTGAGTCTGCCAGTCGGGTGAGTCAGTGTGAACCCGTTAAACAATTTATCTTTTAAAAGTTAAATTGAGATTTTGTTTGTCAACAGAACAGTTTAACATTTGTCAGTATTTTGTTTCCCTGGAGTTGCTATTATGAGTTTCAGACACTTCAGTGCCAAGTGGACCAGGTGTTTACAACCCTCTTAATAAGAAGAAACTGACTCCAGTGTCAGAAGGGTCGGTAACCAGAGGACTCAGATTTAAGGTCATTGTCAAAAGAACCAGCGGCGACATGAGGGAAGAATTTAAGCAGCGAGTTGTTATGATCTGGAAGGCACTGCCTGAAGTGGTGGTGGAAGCAGATTCAATGGCAACTTTCAAAGGGGAATTGTAGAACTACTTGAAGTGGGAAACAAATTGCGGGTCTGTGGGGATAAAGCAGAGGAGTGGGCCTAAATTCAAAGAGCTGGCTCTGGGACAATGGGCCGAAGGGCTGTACCATTCTCTGATTCTATGAACTCTGCATTCCTCCAATTTTGGCCTGTTGTGCATCCCCCACTTCCTTCGCTCCACTATTGGTGGCCGTGCCTTCAGTTGCCTCAGCCCTAAGGTCAATTTTTGCCCATTCCGCTCTTGTGAAGCACCTTGGAACGTTTTACTATGTTAAAGGCGCTATGTAAATGCAAGTTGTTGTTGGTGTGCTACCATTGGCCTCAGCTTTTCCTGACAGAATCAGCCAGGGACGGCGGCTGTGCTGCTCCCCATGGTCGAAATGCTGGCAGCTTGCCGTATAGGCCCACAAGCTCAGAATTGCCACTTGGCAAGGTACTGGAAGGCAAAGAGTGACTGGGCCAAACCCTATCATCAAGCACCACCTTGAGGAGAGAAAGGGAGAAAAATCCAAATTTCTATCCTGTATTTACAGTGATGACTTTTGTAAACTGCTTTTACAGGGCATTAGAAACCAAACATCACGTCAAGATGTGACAGAGTGACATGATTCATCAGAACCTGAATATCATTGGCCTTTTAATATAGGAGAAACGTTTGTCTGTGGGAAGAGATTTCAAACGTCAGTGTGACCGAGACACACAGACCCGAGTGAGAGTGTTCCAGTGCACTGACCGTGGAAAGAGCCTTAACCAGTTACAGAAGCTGAAAAAACATTGCACCGTTCACAGCGGGGAGAAACCGTACACTTGTTCAGTGTGTGTGGACAAGGCTTCAACTGATCATCCAACCTGGAGAGACACAAGGACACCCGCACCACGGAGAAACCGTGGAAATGTGAGGACTGTGGGAAGGGATTCAGTTCCCCATCGAAGCTGGAAATTCATCGACGCAGTCACACTGGGGCGAGGCCGTTCACCTGCCCCGTGTGTGGGAAGGGATTCACTCAGTCATCCAACTGTCTGGTACACCAGCGAGTTCACACTGGGGAGGTGCCGTTCACTTGCTCCATGTGTGGGAAGAGATTCACTTGTTCATCCGAGCTTCTGAGACACCAGTGCATTCACACTGGAAAGAGGCCGTTCACTTGCTCAACATGTGGGAAGGGATTTATTCGACCATCCAAACTTCTGACACACCAGCGCATTCACACGGGGGAGAGGCCATTCACCTGTTTTGTATGTGAGAAGGGATTCACTAATTCATCCGACTTTCTGAAACACCAGCGAGTTCACGCTGAGGAGAGACCGTTCACCTGCTCCATGTGTGGGAAGGGATTCATTCAGTCATCCAACCTGCTGAGACACCAGCGAGTTCACACTGGGGAGAGGGCGTTTACCTGCTCCGTGTGTGGGAAGGGATTCACTCGGTCATCGCACCTCACTGAACATCAACTTGTTCACACAGATAAAAGACCTTTTAAATGTTCTGACTGTGAGAAAATCTTTAAAAGCACAAAGGATCTGCTGATACACCAGCGAGTTCACACTGGGGAGAGGCCGTTCACCTGCTCCATGTGTGGGAAGGGATTCACTCAGTCATCCAACCTGCTGAGACACCAGCGAGTTCACACTGGAGAGAGGCCATTCACCTGCTCCGTGTGTGGGAAGGGATTCACTCAGTCATCCAACCTGCTGACACACCAGCGAGTTCACACTGGAGAGAGGCCGTTCACCTGCTCCGTGTGTGGGAAGGGATTCACTCAGTCATCCTCCTTACTGAGACACCAGCGAGTTCACAACCGACTGCAGAGGTTGGATTCTGCTGTTGTTGCTGCTGTTAATCACATCCAGGACTGAACCATGCTCATTCTGACAGTTGGAGTTTGTTTCTGCTGGTGTTAATAACCGTATAACTGGAGTTTAATATTCTGGATATATGTCAAATAAATCAGCTTTGCTTTCAATGCATTCCTGTAGATTTTTGTCACCATTTCTCCTTCATTTACAGACGCTCCCTAACCAGGCACCATTTCTCCTCCATTTACAGACGCTCCCTGACCAGTCACCATTTCTCCTCCATTTACAGACGCTCCCTGACCAGTCACCATTTCTCCTCCATTTACAGTCGCTCCCTGACTTCCTGTCCTGGAGTTTGGCGCGGGGCCCCTTTGCTGAGGGAACAAGCGGGTTGATAATGTTCACTGCTTTTATAATCGGGCCTGGGGCTGCACTCAGTGCAGTGAGGGAGGAAATGCAGTGGGTGTTGTGTAGATGGATTGTCTAAAGGTGTTTGATAATGTGCCGGACAGGAGGCTTGTTGATCAAATTAAGGCTCACGGTATTAAAGGGAGTGGGGCAGCGTGGATAGGAAGTTGGGTAAAGGGCAGAAAACAGAGAGTAGTGGCTAATGGATGTTCTTCAGACTGGAGATGTGTGAGGTGATAGATTTAGGAGGAAGAAAAACATAGGAAATGTACATGAAATGGTAAAACTTTGAAAGCAGTGGAGGAGCAGAGAGACTTAGGTATAAGATTCTAGCTAATGCCGCGTCTTATTAACTTGCAGGTTCAAACACTCCCAGGGCAGGTACAGCATGGGTTAGATATATAGTAAAGCTCCCTCTTCACTGTCCCATCAAACACTCCCAGGGCAGGTACAGCACGGGTTAGATACAGCGTAAAGCTCCCTCTACACTGTCCCATCAAACACTCCCAGGGCAGGTACAGCACGGGTTAGATACAGAGTAAAGCTCCCTCTACATTGTCCCATCAATCACTCCCGGGGCAGGTACAGCACGGGTTAGATACAGAGTAAAGCTCCCTCTACATTGTCCCATCAATCATTCCCGGGGCAGGTGCAGCACGGGTTAGATACAGAGTAAAGCTCCCTCTACATTGTCCCATCAATCATTCCCGGGGCAGGTACAGCACGGGGTAGATACAGAGTAAAGCTCCCTCTACATTGTCCCATCAATCATTCCCGGGGCAGGTACAGCACGGGTTAGATACAGAGTAAAGCTCCCTCTACACTGTCCCATCAAACACTCCCAGGGCAGGTACAGCACAGGTTAGAGTCTGAGTAAAGTTCCCTCTGTGATTCTGCAATTATTTACACACGAGATCCCCAGTACCCACATTCCTGATAATCCAGCAGAATTTTCACAGAGATAAACCCTGCAAGAGACTTCACTGCATTGACACTAATCTCGTGTGTGATATACTCGCTGGAGTTTAGCAGAATGAGAGGTGATCTCATTGAAACATACAAGATTCTGAAGGAGATTGACAGGGTAGATGCTGAGAGGTTGTTTCCGCTGGCTGGTCTGTCTAGAACTAGGAGTCATAGTCTCAGTATAAAGGGTAGGCCATTTAAGACTGAGATGTGGAGGAATTTCTTCACTCAGAGGGTTATGAATCTTTGGAATTCTCTGCCCCAGAGGGCTGTGAATGCTGAGTCTTTGAGTATATTCAAATGTGAGAAGTCACACAATACCAGGTTATAGTCCAACAGCTTTATTTGAAATCACAAGCTTTCGGAGGACTATAACCTGGTGTTGTGTGACTTCTCACATTTGTCCACCACAGTCCAACACCGGCATCTCCACATCATGAGTATATGCAAGACTGAGATAGATAGATATTTGGACTCAATGAGAATCAAGAGATATGGAGATTGGGCGGGAAAGTGGAGTTAGAAGCATAGAAGATAGGAGCAGGAGTGGGCCATTCGGCCCCTCGAGCCTGCTCCTCCATTCAATGAGATCATGGCTGATCATCCAAATTCAGTACCCTGTCCCTGCTTTCTCCCCATATCTCTTGATCCCTTTAGCCTTAAGAAATATATCCAACTCCTTCTTGAATATATTTAATGAACTGGCCTCCACCGCCTTGTGTGGTAGAGAATTCCACAGGTTCACCACTCTCTGGGTGAAGAAATTCCTCCTCATCTCTGTCCTAAAAGGCCTACCCCTTATCTTTAGACTGTGAGCCCTGGTTCTGGACTCCCCCGCCATCAGGAACATCCTCCCTGCATCTAGAATTTTAGAAGTTTCAATGAGATCCCCTCTCATGCTTCTAAACTCCAGCGAGTATAAGCCCAATCAACCCAATCTCTCCTCATACGTCATTCCTGCCATCCCAGGTATCAGCCTGGTGAATCTTTGCTGAACTCCTTCCATGGCAAGAACATCCTTCCTCAGATAAGGTGACCAAAACTGCACACAATACTCAAGATGTGGTCTCACCAAGGCCTTGTAAAACTGCAGCAAGACATCCTTGTTCCTGTACTCAAACCTTCTCGCTACGAAGGCCAACATACCATTTGCCTTCTTAACTGCCTGCATGTTTACCTTCAGCGACTGGTGCACAAGGACACCCAGTTCTCGTTGCACTTTCCCTTCTCCCAATCTATTGGCGTTCAGATAATAATCTGCCTTCCTGTTTTTGCCACCAAAGTGGATAACCTTGCATTTATCCACATTATACTGCATCTACCATGCATCTGCCCAATCACCCAACCTGTCCAAATCATACTGGAGTTTCTCGGCATCCTCCTTACAGCACACACGCCCACCTAGCTTTGTGTCGTCTGCAAACTTGGAGATATTACATCTAGTTCCCTTGTCTAGATCATTAATATATATTGTGACTAGCTGGGGTCCTAGGACCGATCCCTGCGGTGCCCCACTAGTCACTGCCTGCCACTCGGAAAAAGACCCGTTTATTCCAACTCGTTGCTTCCTGTCTGCCAACCAGTTCTCTATCCAAGTCAGTACCTTGCCCCCATTCCCATGTGCCTTAACTTTACACGCTAATCTCTTATGCGGGACCTTATCGAAAGCTTTCTGAAAGTCCAAATACACCACATCCACTGGTTCTCCCTTATTTATTCTACCAGTTACATCTTCAAAAAATTCCAATAGATTAGTCAAGCACGAGTTGAGGTCGATGATCAGCCATGATCTTATTGTAGGCTTCAGGGGCCCGATGGCCCACTCCTGCAACTATTTCTTATGTTCTTAACCCCACAGTCACTGACAGCAATCTCCTCCTGTCTGATATAAACCAACCCCACAGTCACTGACACCAATCTCCTCCTGTCTGATATAAACCAACCCCACAGTGACTGACACCAATCTCCTCCTGTCTGATATAAACCAACCCCACAGTGACTGACACCAATCTCCTCCTGTCTGATATAAACCAACCCCACAGTGACTGATACCAATCTCCTCCTGTCTGATATAAACCAACCCCACAGTCACTGACACCAATCTCCAGTGTATGTCAGAGTGAAGTTACAATCCTCATCAGCTTTTATGCTATTCCTGGTTGAGTTCGCGATCTCCAATGAAACACTCCACACACCTTAATCTCCCTGAGCACAGGCTTTATTGTTAACATTCTGCAATAATACAACTCATATACTAAATGAGTGCAAAATATTTACATAGGAGATTCTACAAAGGAATATTTATTGTAATATTTACAATATTATAGTTAAATAGTAAGACTCATAATCTAACAAGCTGTATCCATGAACTCAGACTTTGATAATTGCCAAGCCTGAGAGGCACGAAAGGAAGTTCGACTCTTTTAAAATGCCAATTAGAATGACTTTGTCATCAATCGATGTCACATTACCCAGAGGGCCCCCTTTTTAAAGGGACACAATCAACTCCAAATTATAATTAAATCAGATCCGAATACTGTTGCTGGTGTTGACAACTGACTCCAGTCCCTCCGGTGCCCACCGGTCACGGAAGGCCTCCAGCGTCCCAGCGGACACTACGTGCTCCCTCTCCAGGGACAGCCCGAAGGATGTTCCACCTTGGCTGTAGCCGTCAGCTTTCTTCTTCCCGTGGTGCTCTCTGACCTGAGCTGCAAACTGTTCACGTATTTAAAGCCCAATCAGGTACAGCCCATGTGACCCTGGTTATCTCGGCCAATCAAACCATTGAGCTGAAAGACATTCATCAAACAAAGCATTCCATTGGATGGCTGTTTAGGGTTCATCGAGTAACCGCTTCCTGTTCATTGGAGCTACGAGGAATCTGCGAGTCAGAACAATGTCAGAGTTTGCTTTTACTGGGACATTTCAAGAAACAAATGGCCTTCACAGTTCGGCCCAGTCCACACAGGCAGAGTTCTCAGCTCTGCTGGTTCTATTCACACGAGGTCTGTTTCAGCTTAAAAGGGATAATTAGAGCCTGTTCTGTCTGAGGTGATTACAAGCTAATAGTTCACTAGACACGGGTCTATAATAGAAAGTTTACTCATATTAAACATACATGTATATAAAACAAAGCAAGACTTTACTTTTATGACTCTATTTCATATTAAATCTGATCTTCTAACAAAACCCAGCTTTCTTACCGTCCACTCCTGGAGGCCCCACCCCCTGAGCCGACAACCTTCAGCAGGGTCAATGGTGGAGTTCCACAGTGGGAATGATCCCAGAGTAACTGTCGGGATCGCACCCCCGTGGATGTTCCGGGTCGTGTATTTTTAGTTATTCTGGTGTCTAACACACACACACATCAATAAAACAGGGAATTCCTGGAAACATGCTGCAGGTCCTTCTTCATCTGGAGATCAAATGTCTGTTGTATAATTGTACCAGCAGTTAACAGGCTCCTGTGAACTCCTCCGTCTGCTATTTTAACGCAGATTTTAACCAATTTATTTTAAACGGGTTTATATTAAATGGGTTAATGCCTGCCTTAAAATGGTAGACTCAGGAATGTCAGACAAACATGTCAAATCTTCATGGAATAATTACCAGTCATCTTCGACTGCCGTTTCGCTTTCAGTCAGGAACAGATCGCAGTTTGACGCCAATCTCTGATTTGACAGCACGTTTCCAGCATTCACCATTGTTCTTCCTGACTCTAAACACAGTTGTAGAGGAGCCTTCCATTCCGTGCCTACGAGCTCTGAACCATGGCAGAGAGCGGCTAGGACACAGTTCGTACACACCTCAAGATTAACCCGCACGGTGACTTTGCTGTCAGTGCAGAGAGATGAGAAAGACCAAAGTGCCGTTTGCCCCTCTCAGTGTGGCCCTGAAGGACTGTGTCCAGGCTGAAGTTCTGTTCCCGCCGTACGATCCCCCCCCAGATTGTCCTTTCTGAGCTCCAGCCAGGTGATGCTAAACACTCAGGTGGGAAAGACAAAAATCTACAATGTGTTTAAAACAAAACTGAATTATCTGACATCAATAAAAGAAAGACTTGCATTTCTATAGCGTTTTTCACGACCTCAGGACATCCCAAAGCGCTTTACAGGCAATGAAGTACTTTTGAAGTGTCGTCACTGTTGTAATGTAGGAAATGTGCCAGCCAATTTGTATACAACAAGCTCCTACAAAAATCAACGTGGTAATGACCAGGTAATCTTGTTTTTTTTGTTAGGTTGATGGAAGGATAAATATTGGCCAGGAAACTGGGGATAACTCACCTGCCCGTCTTCAAAATAGTGCCATGGGATATTTTACATCCACCTGAGAGCGCAGACGGGGCCTCGGTTTAACGTTTCCGGAATATTATCCAGAATATTAAACTCCAGCCCAGTTATAGGGGTTATTAACATCAGCGGAAACAAACCCCAACTGACAGAATGATCATGGTTCAGTGCTGGATGTGAACAACAGCAACAATAACAACAGAATTCAACCCCTGCAGGCACATGTGAACTCGCTGGTGTCTCAGCAGGTTGGATGAATCAGTGAATCTCTTCCCACACACAGAGCAAGTGAACGGCCTCTCCCCAGTGTGAACATGCTGGTGTTTCAGTAGTTGGGATGAATGGGCGAATCCCTTCCCACACATGGAGCAGGTGAATGGCCTCTCCCCAGTGTGAACTCGCTGGTGTGTGAGCAGATCCTTTTTGCTTTTAAAGCACTTCCCGCAGTCCGGGCATTTAAAAGGTCTCTTGTCAGTGTGAACTCGCCGGTGCTTCAGCAGGGCAGAGGAATGAGTGCATCACTTCCCACACTCGGGGCAGGTGAACAGTGTCTCCCCGGTGTGACTGCGTCGATGAATTTCCAGCTCAAACGTGTAACTGAATCCCTTCCCACAGTCTCCACATTTATACGGTTTCTCCCCAGTGTGACTGCGCTTGTATCTCGACAGGCCAGATGATCAACTGAAGCCTCGTCCACATTGAGAACATGTGTACAGTTTCTCCCCGCTGTGAACGGTGCTATTTGCTTCCATGCTCAAATCTGATGATATTCAGGTCCCAATGAATCAAGTGACTCTGTCAGATCTTGATGTGATGTTTTGTTTGAGTTTCCCATCTTCAAATCCTCCCTTTCTAATACCCTGTAAAATGAATTTAAAACAGGAAAAAGGGAGTGTGAGAGAGAACACACAAACACAAAGGCAGGTTATGAAATTGAGCTCAATGAATCTGGTCATTTGTGGGGTCGGCACCAGGAAAAAGTGACCATGAAAGCTGCCGGATTGTCGTAAAAACCCAACTGGTTCACTGATGTCCTTCAGGGAAGGGAACCTACCACCTGGTCTGGGTCTACACACGACTCTGGCTTCCATGGGAGGAGAGAGAGAGAGATGTGGGATGGTGAGGGGTCGAAGGAGAGAGACTTTATACATCTGCAGCTTGACAACAACTTTGACAAAAGCTCCCAAACCTGTGACCTACAGTTTGTAGAAGGACAAGGGAAGCAGGTACATGGGAACACAATCACCACCAAGTTCCCCTCCCAGTCACACACCATCCTGACTTGGACAAATATCACCGTTCATTGCTGAGTCAAAATCTGGTAACTCCTGGCATTGTGGGAGTACCTTCACCACACGGACTGCAGCAGTTCAAGGAGAAGACCCACCACCACCTTCTCAACAGAAAACTGGGGATTGGCAATATATGCTGGCCTTGCTAGCGATGCCCACACCCCATGAATTAATTTTAAAAATCTGTATGTAAAACAGATTAAAAGCCTTTACAGAAATACTTGTTCCTAAAACAATACTCTTTTACATTGTGCGGACAGTATCTGTTTAGCAACCTAATCTCCCCCAGAATCCACCTCCCTTGACAGTCTCACATTGGAAATTGTTGGGTCCTCCTGGGCTCAGAAGTACTGGGGGTTAAACCCAGCAGCTTCTCCTCCATCTCCACTCCAGCTCAAACTGAAGCAACAAAAAGACCTACACAGTCGGCCAGGAACCTACATTCCGTCAGCCTGCAATAAAACTCTTCCCGACAGCCGCTGACTAATGGCGGCCGCAGCACCCACAATTCCCTGCGCCCCAGAAACCGCTCTGATTCTGATTGAGTTTTTTGATGAGGTAACAGAGAGGGTTGATGAGGGCAATGTGGTTAATGTGGTGTACATGGATTTCCAAAAGGCGTTCGACAAGTGCCACATAATAGGCTTGCCAGCAAAGTTGAAGCCCATGGAATAAAAGGGACAGTGGCAGGCATGGATACGAAATTGGCTAAGTGACAGAAAACAGAGAGTAGTGGTGAACGGTTGTTTTTCAGAAGAAGGTACACAGTGGTGTTCCCCAGGGGTCGGTACTAGGACCACTGCTTTTCTTGATATATATTAATGACTTAGACTTGGGTGTACAGGACACAATTTCAATATTTGCACATGATACAAAACTTGGAAGTATAGTGAACAATGGGGAGGATAGTGATAGACTTCAAGAGGATGTAGGCAGGTGAAATTTAATGCAGAAAAATGCAGTGATACATTTTGGTAGGAAGAACGAGGAGAGGCAATATAAACTAAAGGGTACAATCCTAAAGGGGTGCATGAACAGAGAGACCTGGGGGTATGTGTGCACAAATCATTGAAGGTGGCAGGGCAGGTTGAGAAAGTGGTTAAAAAAGCATACGGGATCCTGGGCTTTACAAATAGAGGCATAGAGTACAAAAGCAAGGAAGTTATGATGAACCTTTATAAAACACTGGTTCGGCCTCAACTGGTGAATTGTGTCCAATTCTGGGCACCGCACTTTAGGAAAGATGCCTTAGAGAGGGTGCAGAAAAGATTTACAAGAATGGTTCCAGGGATAAGGGATGAGGGACTTCAGTTACGTGGATAGACTGGAGAAGCTGGGGTAGTTCTCCTTAGAGCAGAGAAGGTTGAGAGGAGATTTGATGGAGGTGTTCAAAATCATGAGGGTTCTGGACAGAGTAGATAGAGGGAAACTGTTCCCATTGGTGGAAGGGTCGAGAACCAGAGGACACAGATTTAAGGTGATTGGCAGAAGAACCAAAGGCGACATGAGGAAAAACTTTTTTACACAGCGAGTGGTTAGGATGTGGAATGCACTGCTTGAAAGGGTGGTGGAGGCAGATTCAATCACGGTTTTCAAAGGGGAATTGGATAAGTGCCTGAAGTAAAGAAATTTGCAGGGTTATGGGGAAAGGGCGGGGGAGTGGGACTAGCTGAAGTGGTCTTCCAGGGAGCCGGCACGGGCGCGACGGGCTGAATGGCCTCCTTCTATGCTGTAACCAGTCTATGATTCTATAAAATATTAGAAAGCTTGTTCCACAGAAGCAAGGGGTTTATCTGCTTTTATTGATGAATTTAAAAAGTCTATTAAAACCTGAGCCAGTGTGTTGTGAGACAAAGAGCCTTGTGTCCAATAAGGGGAATAAAGGCCCACAGCCTCCCCTGGCCCCGGGCCCTGAACAAGGGACTGGAGAAACTCGCTGCCCTGCGGATCAGACAATCAGCCGGCGCTAGTCCCACCCCTCGGGCTCCCCGATTGGTTGGAGGACCCGCCGCCGGCTCGCTCCTCCAGCCCCGCCCCGCTCGCTCCCTATTGGTCAGAAGCTCCCGTCAATCAGGCTGCAGCCCCGGGTCACGTGTCCCCGAGGAGATCACGTGCTCCGTCCAACTGACGCCGCTCGGTCCGGGGCCTCGCGGACTCTCAGGTTTTTCTATTTCACTTTATTCTCTCCCGATCCACCCCGCGTGATTCTCCACCCAATCGGAGCGGAGAAAACTCACTTTGCGTCACCGATCGCAACTCTGGAACCGACACCAAGGCCTTTCCCGGAATGCCCCACACCGACTCCGTCCGACAGGATCTGAATGCGCAGGCGCAGCTCCGATTGGGGGAGGGTGGTTGGTGTCCTCTGGGCATGCGCGGTTATTGCCCTTGGTGACCGGGAGGGGTCGCTGTGCCAGACTCGGCACAAACCGCCGTCCCGCGTACGCATGCGCGGACTCTCGGCTGTCAATCAACCAACAGCCAGAAGAGGTCGCTGGTGAGGCCAGTGAAGAAAGAAAGACTTGCATTTATATAGCGCCTTTCACCACCACCGGACGTCCCAAAGTGCTTTACAGTCAATGAAGTACTTTTGAAATGTAGTCACTGTTGTAATGTAGGAAACACGGAAGTCAATAATCGCACAGCAAGCTCCCACAAACAGCAAAGTGATAATGACCAGATAATCTATCTTTTTGTTATGTTAATTGAGGGATACACATTGGCTAGGACACCGGGGATAACTCCCCTGCTCTTTCCCACATTATAACAGTGACTACACTCCAAAAGTACCTCGTTGGTTGTAAAGCACTTCAAGACGTCTGCTGGTCATGAAAGCACTGTATAAATGCAGCCTGTCTTTCTCGAAATAGTGTCATGGGATCTTTTACATCCACCTGAGAGAGCAGACAGGGCCTCAGTTTAATGTCTCATCCGAAAGACGGCACCTCCGACAGTGCCGCACTCCCTCAGCACTGCACTGGAGTGTCAGCCTGGATTTTTGTGCTCAAGCCTCTGGAGTGGAACTTGAACCCACAACCTTATGCCTCAGAGGCGAGAGTGCTACCAACTGAGCCACTGGCTGACACTAAACAACAAGCAGTTCAGTTGAAAGGTCATCGACCTGAAATGTTAACTCTGTTTCTCTCTCCACAGATGCTGCCTGACCTGCTGAGTATTTCCAGCATTTTCTGTTTTTATTAAAGAAACGAGGGAGTGATTGCTGACAGGAAGAATGTTGGGTCATCCTGCGCATGCGCACCTCCCTGGCGGCTGAGGTGAAACACCAACTCGCCCCCACCTTAGCCATGCACACGTACCAGATGTTACAGCTCTGCATGCGTGCCCGATGTTCCAACCTTGGGGTTTTGTGCGCTGAGCATGCGCATTGTGGACCGATCGGGACGGGCGATTGTGGAGCAGGAGGGAGAGCGCGGGGGCCATGAGCACATGCGCAGGACTCAGCATCAACAGAGTGCTTTGTGGAGAGCTGGGGCTGGTGGGTATTACAGCCGCCATTACTGCTGATCCTTTCAACCAACCTGTGCAGCAGCTGGAGCCTGAAAATCAGCTTCACTGCCCCTAGGTTCAGAAAGCGGAAAATTAAACAACAGTTTGTCTCTGATCCTTTTCTGATCTCAATTTACAGGGTTATAGAAGTGGAGCAGTTACAGACGGGAAGCTCAGACCAAACATCACGTCTAGATCTGACAGAGTCGCTCGATTCATCTGGACCTGAATATCATCAGCCTTTGCACATGGAAGGTGAAAGCAGCGATCGCAGCGATGACAAACTGCACACGTGTTCGGTGTGTGGATGCGGTTTCAGCCAATCGCCTGACCTGGCGAGACACATACACCATCACACCGGGGAGAATCCGGGTAAAGGTGGGGACGATGGGAAGGGATTCAGTTCCCCGTCTACATTGGAAGTTCAACGGCACAGTAGCACCAGGGACAGTCCATTCACCTGCTCCGTGTGTGGAAAGGGATTTGTTTGTTCATCCCACCTGCAAACACACCAGTGAGTTCACACTGGGGAGAGACCATTTCAGTGTTCTGACTGTGGGAAGAGCTTTAAAAGCCCCGGACATCTGAAGAAACACCAGCTTGTTCACACTGATGAGAGACCATTTCAGTGTCCTGACTGCGGGAAGAGCTTTAAAGCCCCAGGGAACTGAAGGAACACCAGCTTGTTCACACTGATGAGAGACCATTTCAGTGTCCTAACTGTGGGAAGAGCTTTAAAAGCACTGGGGATCTGAAGCGACACCAGCTTGTTCACACTGATGAGAGACCATTTCAATGCTCTGACAGTGGGAAGAGCTTTAAAAGCACTGGGGATCTGAAGCGACACCAGCTTGTTCACACTGATGAGAGACCATTTCAGTGTTCTGACTGTGGGAAGAGCTTTAAAAGCTCCGGGGAACTGAAGGGACACCAGCGAGTTCACACTGATGAGAGACCATTTCAGTGTTCTGACTGTGGGAAGAGCTTTAAAAGCCCCGGGCATCTGAAGAAACACCAGCTTGTTCACACTGATGGGAGACCATTTCAGTGTCCTGACTGTGGGAAGAGCTTTACAAGCCCCGGGGAACTGAAGGAACACCAGCGAGTTCACACTGATGAGAGACCATTTCAATGTTCTGACTGTGGGAAGAGCTTTAAAAGCACTGGGGATCTGAAGCAACACCAGCTTGTTCACACTGATGAGAGACCATTTCAATGCTCTGACTGTGGGAAGAGCTTTAAAAGTGCCAGGGAACTGAAGGAACACCAGTTTGTTCACACTGATGAGAGACCATTTCAGTATCCTAACTGTGGGAAGAGCTTTAAAAGCCCCCAGTATCTGAAGCGACACCAGCTTGTTCACACTGACGAGAGATCGTTTAAATGTTCTGACTGTGGAAAGAGCTTTAAAAGCTCCGGGGATCTGAAGATACACCAGCGAGTTCACACTGGTGAGAGGTCGTTCACCGGCTTCATGTGTGGGAAGGGATTCAAAGAGTCATCCCACCTGCTGTCACATCAGCGAGTTCACACTGACGAGAGACCCTTTAAATGTTCTCACTGTGGAAAGATCTTTAAAAGCTCCAGGGAGCTGAAGAGACACCAACACCTACACACTGGGGAGAGACCATTAACCTGCTCTGAATGTGGGAAGGGATTCGTTTGGTCATCCACCCTCCTGTCACACCAGCTTGTTCACACTGACGAGAGACCCTTTAAATGTTCTGACTGTGGGAAGAGCTTTAAAAGCTCTACGAACCTTAAGGGACACCAGCGTGTTCACACTGATCATCGAATCTAACAGCACAGAAGGAGGTGATTCGGCCCATCGTGTCTGTGCCGGCTCTTTGAAAGAGCTGTCCAATTTAGTCCCAAACCCCAGCTTTATCCCCAGAACTCTGCAAACTAGTCCTCTTCAAGTACATGTCCAATTACCGTTTGAAAGTTCCTGTGGAACCTGATTCCAGCATCCTTTCAGATGGTGCGTTCCAGATCTTAACAACCCTCTGTGTGAAAACAATTCTCCTCATTTCCCTCTAGTTCTTTTAGCAACTATTTTAAATCTGTGACCTTTGGTTACCGACCCACTTGCAAGAGTGAACAGTTTCTCCCTACTTGCTCGATCAAAACACCTCATCATTTTGAACACCCCTATTAGGTCTCCTCTTAACCTTCTCTGCTCTAAGGGGAACAATCCCAGCTTCTCCAATCTCTCCACATAACTGAAGTCCCTCATCCCTGCTACCATCCTGGTCAACCTCCTCTGTACCCTCTCCAAGGCCTTGACATCCTTCCTAAAGTGTGGTGCCCAGAACTGTACACAGGACTCCAGCTGAGGCCAAAACCCTGCAGCTGTACAAAACCCTGGTTAGACCACACCTGGAGCACTGTGAGCAGTTCTGGGCACCACACCTTAGGAAGGATATATTGGCCTTGGAGGGAGTGCAGCATAGGTTTACCAGAATGATACCCGGACTTCAAGGGTTAAGTTACGAGGAGAGATTACACAAATTAGTGTTGTATTCCCTGGAATTTAGAAGATTAAGGGGTCATCTGATCGAAGTTTTCAGGATATTAAGGGGAACAGATAGGGTAGATAGAGAGAAACTATTTCCGCTGGTTGGGGATTCTACGACTGGGGGCACAGTCTAAAAATTAGAGCCAGACCTTTCAGGGGTGAAATTAGGAAACACTTCTACACACAAAGGGTGGTAGAAGTTTGGAACTCTCTTCCGCAAATGGCAATTGATGCGAGATCAATTGTTAATTTTAAATCTGAGATTGATAGGTTTTTGTTAACCAAAGGTATTAAGGGATATGGGCCAAAGGCGGGTGTATGGAGTTAGGTCACAGATCAGCCATGATCTCATTGAATGGTGGAACAGGCTCGAGGGGCTGAATGGCTTCCTCCTGTTCCTATGTTTCTAACTAGTGATTTGTAAAGGTTTAGTGTAACTTCCTTGTTTTTGTATTCAATGGCCCTATTTACAAAGCCAAGTATCCCATACACTTTCTGAACCACCTCACCAACTTGCCGTGGCACTTTCAAAGATTTGTGAATATGGACCCCCAGGTGCCTCTGCTCTTGCACCCCCTCAAAATAGTCCCATTTAGATTATACGGCCTCTCCCTGTTGTTTCTACCAAAGAGCATCACTTCACACTTATCCTCATTTAATTTCATCTGCCTTGTGTCTGCTCATTTCACAGTCTGTCTCTGTCCTTCTGAAGTCTGCTACTACTATGCTCACTATTTACCACGTTGCCAAGTTTTGTATCATCCGTAAACTTCGATATTTTACTCCTATACCCAAGTCCAGGTTAGTTATATATAACAAGAAAAGCAATGGTCCTAATACCGACCCCTGGGGAACCCACTGCATACTTCCCTCCAGTCAGAAAAACATCCCTCAGCACTGCTCACTGTCTCCTCTCCCTTAGTCAATTATACCCAAATTACCATCAGCCCTTGAATTCCCTGTGCTTCTATTTTCCAAGTAAGTCTCTTATGTGGTACTTTATCAAATGCCTTTTGAAAGTCCATGTATACAACATCTGCTGCACTACCTTCATCAACCCTCTGTTACTTCATCAAAGAACTCAATCAGGTTAGTCAGATATGATTTACCTTTAACAAATCCATACTGGCTGCCCCTTATTAACCCATGCTTCTCGAAGTGAGAATTAATTTTGTCCTTGACAATGGTCTCTAGTCGTTCACCCATCACTGACATTAGACTGATTGGCCTATAGTTACCATGTTTATCCCTCTCCCCTTTTTTAAACAGGGTGTAACATTTGCAATCCTCCAGTCCTCTGGCATCACTTCCATATATCTGAGGGAGATTGAAAGATTGTGGTCAGAGCTTCTGCTATCTCCACCCTAGCTTCCCTCAGCAATCTAGGATGCATCCCATCTGGACCGGGTGACTTGTTAACTTTGAGTGATGACAACCTATTTAGCACCTCCTTTCTATCTATTTTTATCCTGTTGAATTTCTCTACTCCCCCTTCCTCTACTGCGACATTAACTTCACCCTCTTCTTTTTTGGAGACAGATGCTAAGTACTCATTCAGTACCTCAGCCACGCCCTCTGCCTCCGTATGATGATCTCCTATTTGGTCCCTAATTGGCCCCACCATTCCTTTAACTATCCTTTTACTTTTCATATGTTTATAGAAGATTTTTGGGTTCTCTTTTATGTTACCCGCTAATCTTTTCTCATATTGGCCCAGTAATTCCTCTCTGAATGCGTGAGTACGGCCGGGGTACTCACGCGTCTGGCCGGAGGAATTGCCGGTTTTCAGCATGCACAGCGCATGCGGGGAAAACCGGCATTTCCTCTCCCCTGACCTAAGGGGTTAAGAGGCACAGCGCATGCGACTGCACAGGCAGCGCGTGCGCAGTGAACTTCGTCGATTTCATTCATGGATTCAGTGAGGGTAAGTCCTGACAACTTGGAAATGAAAAAAGCAGGAGTAAAGCTATTGAGAAGCTACGGAGGAAGAAGTCTGTCGTGGAGCTTCTGAAAGTCATTCTATTTCTGTTTGGGAAAGGGAGGAAAGTTATTTTAAGAAAGGCTGAGGTAAGTTTAAAATTTTTTTTTTGTTTAAAACGGTTTTTCAGTACTGTAGGTAGAAGGAGCAATTGTGGCTGTGGGCAAGGCCTCATTGAATTTATTTTTATAAAATGTGAAATTTACTGTTTTAAACATAATAAAATGCTTACAAAATGAAATTGTCATCAGTAATATTTAGTAAGTATGTATGTATGATTGTATGTATGTCTGTATATATTCCATTAAGGATGTGCATTTATGTATGTATTCCTTTCAGTACGTGGATGAATGTATTTATGTAATGATGAATTTCTGCAAATGTAATTTATTAGAAAAGGATCTAGGCCTGTGATATTCATCAGGCGGGAATCACAGAATCACAGAAACCCCACAGTGCAGATAGAGGCCATTTCGGCCCATCGAGCCTGCACCGATACATATCCCACCCGATCCCCGTAACCCCTACGCCAACACATATCCCACCCCTATCCCCGTAACGCTAAGGGTCAATTTTATCATAGCCAATCAACATAACCCGCACATCTTTGGAAGAATGTGTTTGCAAGCCGTTAAAGCATGCTTCCTGGCATAGGCCGAGTTGATGTTATAGGCACTAAGTTTATTAAAATAACTGTAACAACTATTTCCATTTACTCTGAACAGGTACGTCTGTGTAGTGAGGAGTCCTGTGAGCGAGAAACATGCCCTCTTATAGAAATGTTGCCGCGATGTTCTATGTGTATTTGCCTCAAAGAAATCACAACGCCAGGGAGCAACGTAGAAGATTGAGGAACCATAACCGTCTCCTGATCAGAAGAAACAACTACCCACCCCACAGAGTTTACAGGGAGAGGCGATCAATTGAAATGCTGTCCGAGGAGTTGTGTATCAGGAGGCTGCGCTTCAGTAAAGAGGCAATTGGCCGACTATGTGACATGTTGAAGGCGGACTTGGAGCCATGCTCGAAAACACGTACTGCCTTGTCAGTGAACATGAAGGTAACCACAGCATTGAACTTCTTTGCAAGTGGATCATTTCAAGCAGGCACCGGTGACATAAGCAACATCTCCAAGAATGCTGCGAGGTTCTGCATTCACCAGGTCACAGAAGCCATTTGCCGTAGGCTTTCAGATTTCATTCATTATGACTTGTCCACTCGACATCAGAAGGAGATGGCCTTAGCTTTTTATCGCATTGCTGGATTCCCCAAAGTGATTGGGGCCGTCGATGGAACCCATATTGCTTTGAAGGCACCCAAGGATGCACCTGTGACATTCATTAACAGGAAGGGGTATCATTCATTGAATGTTATGATATTATGTGATGCACACCTCCGGATCCTAAACGTGAATGCAGGGCACCGGGGAAGTAATCATGACTCCTTCGTCCTCAGTAACTCTAAATTGTATGATTCTCTCAGCAAATTGCCTACAGGATCCGCATGGATATTGGGCGACAAGGGCTACCCGCTAAAACCATGGCTGATGACCCCCTACCACAATACCAATAATCAGTCTCAGGAGAGATACAACCATGCACACGTGACTACACGTCAAGTAGTGGAGAGGACAATAGGAGTTCTGAAATCACGCTTCCGGTGCCTGGATAGGTCAGGGGGGACCTTGCAGTACTCTCACCAGAAAGTGGCACGGATTGTGCTGGCCTACCTTGCCCTGCAGGAAGGACTGACCCTTAACAATGAGGAACAGCTGCCTGTTGAAGTGGAGGATGAAGGCGATGGCAATGTGCATGTTGCCAGGCCTCATGGGGAGGAGCCAAGTGTCACCGAATCTAAGGCTGCTCGCGAACTGTTGGTAGCCAACACCTTCACGCGGTAGTTACGCCCTGTACCTACCCCTCCCCCCGCAAGGCAAAGACAGAAGCAGACACATATTAACATGAAACAGTGACCTTTTATTGCATCATCAAAAACTTTTCATCTTCAGTTTCGATGTATACAGTGAATAACTTGTAAATTTTAAGTAAAGCTTCTGTACTTTAAAAAAAATTCTAAAAATGAACAATGAGGAAGAAATATTGTAAACAGTTCGTTTTTACTTGTCTTTCTTTTGTTGTGCAAGTAAGACATTCAGGATGTTAAGGACCTCTTTTATGCACTTTAATAATATTAAAGTTAACAGTTTTGAAATCACTTTGTAAACAGGTTTAAGTAATTTTTGTTTGATTCACAGTGAAATGGCAAAATTTAAGATGGATACTACCTCATATAATGTTTTCAAACATGTGCATAATGCTAACTGTTGGCAAAGAAAGTGTAAACATTTTACAGTAATTTTTACTTTCTTACTGCAATACAAACATTCAAGGTGGGAACTAGCTAGTTTCTACTTGTGTAACTGTTGTAAAACTTTTTGAAATAAAAGAAATGTTTGAATTGTTTTAAGATTGACTACTGGGTGTACTGCTTAAACGAAAAGGTAACATATCCTTTCATGCAGAAATAAACATTTAAATTTAAATATGTAAGAAAACATTAAACATTTCAATAAAATGAGAAATGTAACAATTTCACGAATTGGCCACTGGCCTCTGTGGCTGAGGGTTGAAGGAGGCGGAGTGGGCAGAAGGTGACACTCAACAGCTGCATTTCTGACATGGTCAGCAGAGGCTTTGAAGACTGGGTTGGGTGTTTCTTAAAATCTCTGATTGAAGTTTTACAGCTCAAAGCACTGGAATCAAGATAAGAGAACAGAAGGTAACCCTGAGCTGGCCCCAAAGCCATAAAGTTTTATTGCTAGCTCAGGTGACTTTACCATGAATTAACTTTAGAAAATTAAATGCAGAAGCCTTTTGCAATCCAGTTAAAATAAACTCTTAGCAATTTAACAGTACACTTCAGTTAAAACTGCACAAACCCTGACACATCGCAACAAGTCACTGAATTTCTTGCGACATTGTTCCGCTGTACGTGGAATGGTGGAGCTCACGCTGACAGCTTGTGCAACTTCCGACCACGCTGCCATCTGACCTTTTCGCGGTGCCCTCGACTGCTCATTCCCCATGATGCGAAGGCGCCTTGCCTCCACCTCGCTGAGGAGATTTCTGAGGTCATCCTCAGTGAAGTTCTGAGTTCTTTTAATCACGTTAAATGTGGTCATTCCAGCCATCTCAATTCGCTCATTAACTGAACAGAATTAAAAGATTGTTTTCAAGGCTTTAAAAACTGCTCAAACAGCTTCAATTCTCTTTAAAACTTTCTGAGAGTCATCAAAATCATTCAAAAGTTTTTAAAAGTTTATAAAAGTTACCAAAATATTGACACAGGACCTACCTGCACTTCTGTTCTGTAAGAAAGAGTGCTCTCCAGCTGCTTTCACAGATTATGGGCGTGTCCAATTACAATGAGACCTCAAGGGGCGTGTCTCACTTGCACAGCGCGCTACAGACATCATACGCTGCCCGGGATTCCTCTCTTTCAAAAAGGAATTCCAGGCGTCCCTGGAGGTGAACGGCAGGCGCGTCGGGTAAGTGCAGATCGGGGGCTTGCACGCGCGGCAAGCCCCTGATCCTAATTTCTGCCCCATCGTCTCTTTGCCCTTCTTATATCCTGTTTAAATTTCCCCCGCACTCTCTGCATTCTGCCTGGTTTTTGACTGTATTCTGCACCTGACATTTGTCCTAAACCTCCTTTTTCTGTTTTATTCTAACCTCGAAATCCTTTGTCATCGGGAGCTCTAGTTTTGGATGCCCCATCTTTCCTCCTTATGGGAATATGTTTGGTTTGTACCTGAACTATCTCAGCCTTGAAGGCCTGCCATTGGTCATTCACTGTTTTCCTGGACAATCTTCGTTTCCAGTCCACCTGTGCTTAATCCCTTCTCAAATCACTGAAATTGGCTCTCTTCCAGCTGGGTATTTTCACCGTTGATTTTTCTTTGTCTCTTTCCATAACTACTTTAAACCTAATGATATTGTGATCACTGTTAACCAGATCCCTCCTGCCCCAGAACCGATGAGAGACCCTTTAAATGTTCTGACTGTGCAAAGAGGTTTCAGAGGTCATCTAACCTGCTGAGCCACCAACGAGTTTACACAGATCTTCAAAGAAAGGAAGATGTTTTGGAAAGGCTGGCGGCACTAAAAGTTCGCAGCCATCTCAGAGTACATAAGAACATAAGAAATAGGAGCAGGAGTAGGCCAATCGGCCCCTCGAGCCTGCTCCGCCATTCAATAAGATCATGGCTGATCTGATCCTAACCGCCAATCCACTGTCACAGAACCATCTCCTGAATCTAACAGAATTAGACACACGAAATAGGAACAGGATCAGGCTACACGGCCCCTGGGCCTGCTCTGCTACCCACAGGGCCATGACCGATCCGAACCTAGACTCATGTCCAAATTCCTGCCCGCTCCCCGTAACCCTTAATTCCCTTTACTTCTAGGAAACTGTCTATCTCTGTTTTAAATTTATGTAATGATGTAGCTTCTACAGCTTTTTGGGGCAGCATATTCCATGGACCTACCATCCTCTGAGTGAAGTAGTTCCTCCTCATCTCAGTTTTGAAAGAGCAGCCCCTTATTCTAAGACTATGCCCCCTAGTTCTAGTTTCACCCATCATCGGGAACATCTTCCCCGCATCCACCCGATCCAACCCCTTCACAATCTTATATGTTTCAATAAGATCGCCTCTCATTCTTCTGAACTCCAATGAGTAGAGTCCCAATCTACTCAACCTCTCCTCATATGTCCATCCCCTTATCCCCGGGATTAACCGAGTGAACCTTCTTTGTACTGACTCGAGAGCAAGTATGTCCTTTCTTAAGTATGGACACCAAAACTGTACGCAGTATTCCAGGTGCGGTCTCACCAATGCCTTGTACAACTGAAGCAATACCTCCCTATTTTTATATTCTATCCCCCTAGCAATGAAAGCCAACATTCCATTGGCCTTCTTAATCACTTGCTGCACCTGCATACTGACCTTTTGAGTTTCGTGCACCAGGACCCCCAGATCCCTTTGTACTTCAGTACTTTCCAGTTTCTTGCCATTAAGATAATAACTTGCTCTACAATTTTTCCTGCCAAAGTGCATAACCTCACACTTTCCAGTATTGTATTCCATCTGCCAAATCTCTGCCCACTTACTTAGCCTGTCGATGTCCCCTTGCAGGTTTTTCATGTCCTCCTCACTCACTACTTTCCCTCCCATCTTAGTATCATCTGCAAACTTTGATATGTGACACTTGGTCCCCTCCTCCAAATCGTTAATATAGATTGTAAAGAGTTGGGGACCCAGCACTGACCCCTGTGGAACACCACTAGTTACTGATTGCCAGTCTGAGAATGAACCATTTATCCCAACTCTCTGCCTTCTGTTAGATAGCCAATCCTCTATCCATGCCAGAATATTACCCCCAACCCCGTGATTTTTTATCTTAAGCAATAATCTTTTGTGTGGCACCTTGTCAAATGCCTTTTGGAAGTCTAAATACACTACGTCCACTGGTTCCCCTTTATCCACCCTATACGTTACTTCCTCAAAGAACTCCAGCAAATTTGTCAAACATGACTTCCCCTTCATAAAACCATGCTGACTTTGTCCTATTAAATTATGATTATCCAAATGTCCTGTTACTGTCTCCTTAATAATGGACTCCAAAATTTTACCTTCCACAGATGTTAGGCTAACTGGTCTATAGTTTCCAGCCTTCTGTCTACTTCCCTTTTTAAATAAGGGTGTTACATTAGCAGTTTTCCAGTCTGCCGGGACCTTTGCCGAGTCCAGGGAGTTTTGGAAAATTATTACCAATGCATCCACAATCCCTACAGCCACTTCCCTCAAGACCCTTGGATGTAAGCCATCAGCTCCAGGTGGTTTATCCACCTTGAGTCCCATTATTTTACCGAGTACCACTTCCTTAGTGATTTTGATCGTGTTTAGCTCCTCCCCACTTTAGCCCCCTGTTTGTCCAGTGTTGGGATATTCTTAGTGTCTTCTACTGTAAAGACTGATGTAAAATATTCATTCAGTGTTTTTGCCATCTCCATATTTCCCACCATTAATTTCCCGGTCTCATCCTCTAAGGGACCAACATTTACTTTAGCCACCCTTCTTCTTTTTATATAAGTATAAAAACTCTTACTATCTGTTTTTATATTTTTTGCTAATTTACTTTCATAATCTATCTTCCCTTTCTTAATCAATCTTTTTGTTATTTTATGCTGTCTTTTAAAGTTTTCCCAATCCTCTATCCTCCCACTAGATTTGGCTACCTTATATGCCCTTGTTTTTAGTCGAATACTATCCTTAATTTCTTTACTTAGCCACGGATGGCTGTCTTTTCTTTTACACCCTTTTCTTCTCAGTGGAATATTTTTTTTTTGGAAGTTGTAAAATAACTCCTTAAATGTACACCACTGATCATGTATCATCTTACCCTTTAATCTATTTTCCCAATCCACTCTACTCAATTCCGCTCTCATACCTTCATAGTCTCCTTTATTCAAGCTTAGCACGCTTGTTTGAGAGCCAACCTTCTCACCCTCTAATTGAATATGGAATTCAACCATGTTATGGTCACTCATTCCAAGGGGCTTCTTTACTAGGACATTTTTAATTAATCCCGTCTCATTACACAGGACCAGATCTAAGGTTGCTTGCCCCCTGGTCGGTTCAGTTACATACTGCTCAAGAAACCCATCCCTAATACACTCAATGAACTCATCCTCAAGGCTGCCCTGCCCAATTTGATTTGTCCAATTAATATGATAGTTAAAATCCCCCATAATTATAGATGTTCCCTTATTACAAGCCTCAACTATTTCCTGATTGATACTCCGTCCAACAGAGTTGCCACTGTTCGGAGGCCTATAGACTACACCCACTAATGTTTTTTTCCCCTTATTATTCCTTACCTCCACCCAAACTGTTTCATTATCCTGATCTTTTGACCCAATATCATTTCTCTGTATTACAGTGATTCCTTCCTTTATTAACATAGCCACCCCACCTCCCCTTCCTTCCTGCCTGTCCTTCCTGATCGTTAAATAACCTGGTATGTTTAATTCCCAGGCATTGTCACCCTGCAGCTATGTTTCTGTAATGGCCACAAGACCATACCCATATGTAATTATTTGTGCCATTAACTCATCTATTTTGTTACGAATGCTACGTGCATTCAGATAGAGAACTTTCAAAGATGTTTTGTGACACTTAGTTCCTGCTTTTGCCCTTATTATTACTTTACCTTTTACTCCATACCTTCTGCCCCTTCCTGACACGCTCTGGTTTTTAATTTCCCCACTGCTACCTAAGTCTATGACCTTCTCTGTTGTCATTTTTATTATTTGCTCTCTAGGAACCTCCCCCCCACTAGTTAGTTTAAAGCCCTCTCTACAGCCCTAGTTATATGATCCGCCAGGACTCTAATCCCAGCACTGGCCAAGTGAAGCCCGTCCCAACGGAACAGCTCCCTCCCGCCCCAGTACTGGTGCCAGTGTCCCAGGAAGCAAAACCCATTTCTCCCACACCAGTCTTTGAGCCACGCATTTAACTCTCTAATTTTATTTGTCCTAGCCAAATTCGCTCGTGGCTCAGGTAATAATCCACAGATTATTACCCTTGTGGTTCTGCTTTTTAATTTGGCCCCTAGCAGCTCAAACTCCCTCAGCAGAACCTCCTTCCTTGTCCTATCTATGTCGTTGGTACCAACATGGACCACGACAACTGGATCCTCCCCCTCCCACTCCAAGTTTCTCTCCAGTCCAGAGGAGATGTCCTTAACCCTGGCACCGGGCAGGCAACACAGCCTTCGGGACTCTTGCTCTCGGCTGCAAAGAACTCTATCTATTCCCCTAATGATACTATCCCCTACCACTACAACATTTCTTTTAACTCCCCACACTTGAATGGCCCCCTTCTCCACGGTGCTGTGGCCAGGTTGCTCATCCTCCCTGCAGTCCCTGCTCCTGTCCCCACAGGGAGTAAGAGCCTCGAACCTGTTGGACAAGTGCAAGGGCTGCGGCTCCTCCAACACTACCTCCTGGATCCCCGTACCTGCCTCACAAGTAGTGGACCCTTTAATTACAATCTCAGAGAACAAGAAGAATCACTGCCCCTTTAACTACCACAAATCCCTGTGTGGAGGAGAGGGGGAGATACAGTCTGTCCCAGTAACTGTCGCAGAACAGAATTAGCGACCCTGTCCCATAGGGGCTTGAACCTCCCTCACTCCTTGCTTTTCCTCAAGTGTCTCATCCTTAAAATTCTCTTCCGTGTTTTCAAATCCCTCCATGGCCTCGCCGCTCCCTATCTGTAATCTCTTCCAGCCCCACAACCCCCCGAAATATTTGTGCTTCTCTAATTCTGGCATCTTGAGCATCTCCGATTTTAATCGCTCCACAATTGGCGGCCGTGCCTTCAGTTGCTTGGGCCTGAAGCTCTGGAATTCCTTCCCTAAACCTCTCCATCACTCTACCTCTCTCTCCTTTAAGATGCTCCTTAAAACCTACTTCTTTGACCAAGCTTTTGGTCATGTGCCCGAATATCTCCTTATGTGGCTCGGTGTCAAATTTTGTTTTATAACGATCCTGTGAAGAGCCTTGGGACGTTTCACTGCATTAAAGGTGCTTTATAAATACAAGTGGTTGTTGTTGTTTCCTGAAATTAACAATAAATTCCCCAGAGGGAAAAAAATGTGTACTTTTACTCCCAAATATTAAAAAGTTTGTTCTACAGAAGCACGGGGTTTATCTGCTTTTATTCATGAATTTCAAAAGTCTCTATTAAAACCTGAGCCAGTGTGTTGTGAGCCAAAGAGCCTTATGTCCAATAAGGGGAATAAAGGCCCACAGCCTCCCCTGGCCCCGGGCCCTGAACAAGGGACTGGAGAAACTCGCTGCCCTGCGGATCAGACAATCAGCCAGCGCTAGTCCCGCCCCTCGGGCTCCCCGATTGGTTGGAGGACCTGCTGCCGGCTCGCTCCTCCAGTCCCGCCCCGCTCGCTCCCTATTGGTCGGAAGCTCCCGTCAATCAGGCAGTGGGCCCAGGTCACGTGTACCTCACCGACTTTACAAAGAAAGCCTCATGGGGTCACCGGGCGGAGCTGCAGGTCAGCGGGAGCGGGGTCGGGTGATTAATAAACTGCGGGTAGGCCGCGCCGCAGGGTTTATAAAGTTGGAGAATGGCCTCAGGCCCGAATGAGATCCAGCGGCCCGGTCTGTGTTCCACCAGACGGCAGCGGTGAGGCTTTTTCTCGGTGATAGGCCCGGGCTGCGCACCTGCAGCACGGCACATGTGCAGCCATCTTGGTACAGGAACAGGGAGTGGGCAGGACTTCAGGGTCCCAGTGACCATGAGAGACAATCATTGACTCATTGATTTTATTCTCACTCTGCACACAGCGGAGAACTGAACCCAACCAGAGTAGAGGGAGGGGGAAAACTGGAAGTGGAGGAAAGAAAAGTTGGAGATGGTGCAATGGGTTTGGATTTCAGCACAGGGAGGAGGGAGTGTGTGTGGGATGGGGATTTACAGCTTTGGGGGAACAAGAGAGACAAGAATGTTCCATAGAAACTAGAATTGTCTGTTCTGAATTTCTATCCTGTACTTACAGTGATCACTTTTGTAAACTCCTTTTACAGGGTATTAGAAGGGGAGGATTTACAGACGGGAAACACAAACCAAACATCACATCAAGATCTGACAGAGTCACTCGATTCATCAGGACCTGAATATCATCAGCCTTTGAATGTGGAAGGAGAAATGTCTGTCTGTTCTGTCTGTGGAGAAAGATTTCAAACATCAGTGTGACTGGAAAAGCACCGAGACACACACACCCGAGTGAGTGTTCTAGTGCACTGACTGTGGAAAGAGCTTTAACCAGTTACACAGCCTGAAAAAACATTGCACCATTCACAACGAGGAGAAACCGTACACGTGTTCTGTGTGTGGATGAGGCTTCAACTGATAATCCATCCTAGAGAGAAACAAGGACACCCGCACCATCGAGAAACGATGGAAATGTGGGGACTGTGGGAAGAGATTCAATTATCCATCCATGCTGGAAACTCATCGGCACACTCACACCGGGGAGAGGCCGTTCACCTGCTCCGTGTGTGGGAAGGGATTCGCAGAGTTATCCAAGCTCCAGATACACCAGCGAGTTCACACTGGGGAGAGACCATTCTCGTGTATTGAATGTGGGAAGGGATTCACTCAGTCATCCAGCCTCCATAGACACCAGCGAGTTCACACTGTGGAGAAACCGTTCTCCTGCTCCGTGTGTGGGAAGGGATTTGCAGAGTTATCCAAGCTCCAGATACACCAGAGAGTTCATACTGGCAAGAGACTGTTCACGTGTATTGAATGTGGGAAGGGATTCACTCAGTTATACCATCTCCAGATACACCAGCGAGTTCACACTGGGGAAAGGCCATTCACCTGCTCTATGTGTGGGAAGGGATTCACTCAGTCATGCCATCTTCTGACACACCAACTTGTTCACACTGTTAAGAGTCCATTTAGAAGTTCTGACTGTGAGAAGAGCTTTAAAAGCACAAGCGACCTGCTGAGCCACCAACACACTCACACTGGGGAGAGACCGTTCACCTGCTCCGTGTGTGGGAAGCGATTCACTCAACCATGCACTCTGCTGAGACACCAGCGAGTTCACACTGAGGAGCGATCTTTCACCTGTTCTTATTGTGGGAAGGTTTTCACTTGGAAGTCTAACCTGCTTAATCACCAGCGAGTTCACACTGGGGAGAGGCCGTTCACCTGCTCTGTGTGTGGGAAGGGATTCACTCAGTCATGCACTCTGCTGAGACACCAGCGAATTCACCAGTGATTGCAGAGGTTGGATTCTGCTGTTATTGCTGCTGTTAAGCATATCCAGGACTGAACCATGTTCACTCTGGCAATTGGGCTTTGTTTCTGCTGATGTTAATAACTAGAATAACTGGGCTTGAGATTAATATTCTGGACAAATATTAAATAAATCAGCTTTGTTTCAAACACACAGTGTGTCTAATATTTGATTTCTCCATGATAAGAGGAGTCCAATTGATGTTCTGTTACCGACTGTTCCATTGTTGGGCCTTTTTTTACTCTGGATTATTTCAGTTCTCATCTAGTTCGCCTTCTACCACATCAAACTCCAAGCTTGTTCCGTTTGAGTACACAGCTTGTGGGTGTCATAGACTGAACTGCTGTGTCTCACTTTACACTCATCTGAAATTCCTTTGAACCACCCCTTTACAGAACTAATTTGCATAAGTTTTCAAATCTGTTATTTTCTGTATCATTTAAACTCTTTTAGATCCGTTTTTTTTAAAAACTCCTCCACACATATTGCATGTGACAGCCTTTGAAATGTTCTGATCTTTGTAATTGTCATTGCTGATTTTGATGGTATCGTTGATTAATCTCTTGTTACTAACATACCTTGCACTATTTCTTTAATCGAGATAATTGTTTCAAAAAACAACAGAAAATGCTGGAAAAACTCAGAAAGCCAGGCAACATCCATGGAGGGAAAATAGAGTTGACATTTCGGGTCTAACCCTTTTGCAAAACTTTCGGGTCAAGATTTTGAAAAAGGGTTAGACCCGAAACGTCGACTCTATTTTCTCTCCACAGATGTTGCCTGGCCTGCTGAGTTTTTCCAGCATTTTCTGTTGTTATTTTGGATCTCCAGCATCTGCAGAATTTTGCTATCATAATTGTTTCAAATACTTCCTTTATCAGGTCTTTAGCTCCTCCATTGATCCCTGTCAATAACCCTTGGTTAGGGGCTAGGGTTAGGGTGTAGGTTTAGGGGTTATGTCAATAACCCTTGGTTAGGGGCTAGGGTTAGGGTGTAGGTTTAGGGGTTATTGGTTGGGGCTAGTGGTTATTGGTTAGGATTGGGGTTAGTGGTTGGGGCTAGTAGTTGTTGCTTAGGATTGGGGTCAGTGGCTGGGGCTCGTGGTTATTGGTTAGGATTGGGGTTAGTGGTTGGCGCTAGTGGTTCTTGGTTAGGATTGGGGTCAGTGGCTGGGGCTCATGGTTATTGGTTGGATTGGGGTTAGTGGTTGGTGCTAGTGGTTATTGGTTAGGATTGGGGTTAGTGGTTGGGGCTAGTGGTTATTGGTTAGGATTGGGGCTCGTGTTTATTGGTTAGGATTGGGGTTAGTGGTTGGTGCTAGTGGTTATTGGTTAGGATTGGGGTTAGTGGTTATTGGTTAGGATTGGGGTTAGTGGTTGGGGCCAGTGGTTATTGGTTAGGATTGTGGTTAGTGGTTGGGGCTAGTGGTTATTGGTTAGGATTGGGGTTAGTAGTTATTGGTTAGGATTGGAGCTAGTGGTTATTGGTTAGGATTGGAGTTAGTGGTTATTGGTTAGGATTCGGGTTAGTGGTTGGGGCCAGTGGTTATTGGTTAGGATTGGGGTTAGTGGTTCGGGCTAGTGGTTATTGGTTAGGATTGGGGTTAGTGGTTGGGGCTAATGGTTATTGGTTAGGATTGGGGTTAGTGGTTGAGGTTAGTGGTTATTGGTTAGGATTGGGGTTAGTGGTTGGGGCCAGTGGTTATTGCTTAGGATTGGGGTTAGTGGTTGGGGCTCGTCATTATTGGTTAGGATTGGGGTTAGTGGTTGGGGCTAGAGGTTATTGGTTAGGATTGGGGTCAGTGGTTGGGGCTCGTGGTTATTGGATAGGATTGGGGTTAGTGGTTGGGGCTCGTGGTTATTGGTTAGGATTGGGGTTAGTGGTTGGGGTTAGTGGTTATTGGTTAGGATTGGGTTTAGTGGTTGGAGCCAGTGGTTATTGGTTAGGATTGGGGTTAGTGGTTGGGGCTCGTGGTTATTGGTTAGGATTGGGGTTAGTGGTTGGAGTTAGTGGTTATTGGTTAGGATTGGGGTTAGTTGTTGGGGCTAGTGGTTATTGGTTAGGTTTGGGGTTAGTGGTTGTGGCTAGTGGTTATTGGTTAGGATTGGGGTTAGTGGTTGGGGCTCGTGGTTATTGGTTAGGATCGGGGTTAGTGGTTGGGGCTAGTGGTTATTGGTTAGGCTTGGGGTTAGTGGTTGTTGCTAGTGGTTATTGGTTAGGATTGGAGTTAGTGGAAGGGGCTAGTGATTATTGGTTAGGATTGGGGTTAGTGGTTGTGTCTCGTGGTTATTGGTTAGGATTGGGGCTAGTGGTTATTGGTTAGGATTGGGGTTAGTGGTTGGGGCTAGTGGTTATTGGTCAGGATTTGGGTTTGTGGTTGGGGCTAGTGGTTCTTGGTTAGGATTGGGGTCAGTGGCTGGGGCTTGTGGTTATTGGTTAGGATTGGGTTAGTGGTTGGGGCTAGTGGTTATTGGTTAGGATTGGGGTTAGTGGTTGGGGCTCGTGGTTATTGGTTAGGATTGGGGTTAGTGGTTGGTGCTAGTGGTTATTAGTTAGGATTGGGGTTAGTGGTTGGGGCTAGTGATTATTGGTTAGGATTGGGGTTAGTGGTTATTGGTTAGGATTGGAGCTCCTGGTTATTGGTTAGGATTGGAGTTAGTGGTTGTTGGTTCGGTTTCGGGTTAGTGGTTGGGGCCAGTGGTTGCTGGTTAGGATTGGGGTTAGTGGTTGGGGCTAGTGGTTATTGGTTAGGATTGGGGTTTAGTGGTTGGGGCTAATGGTTATTGATTAGGATTGGGGTTAGTGGTTGGGGTTAATGGTTATTGGTTAGGATTGGAGTTAGTGGTTGGGGCCAGTGGTTATTGGTTATGATTGGGGTTAGTGGTTGGGGCTCGTGGTTATTGGTTAGGATTGGGGTTACTGGTTGGGGCTCATGGTTATTGGTTAGGATTGGGGTTAGTGGTTGGGGTTAGTGGTTATTGTTTAGGATTGGCATTAGTGTTTGGAGCCAGTCGTTATTGTTTAGGATTGGGGTTAGTGGTTGGCGCTCATGGTTATTGGTTAGGATTGGGGTTAGTGGTTGGGGTTAGTGGTTATTGGTTAGGATTGGGTTTAGCTGTTGGGGCTAGTGGTTATTGGTTAGGATTGAGGTTAGTCGTTGGGGCTCGTGGTTATTGGTTAGGATTGGGGTTAGTGGTTGAGGCTCGTGGTTATTGGTTAGGATTGGGTTAGTGGTTGGGGCTAGTGGTTATTGGTTAGGCTTGGGGTTAGTGGTTGTGGCTAGTGGTTATTGGTTAGGATTGGAGTTAGTGGAAGGGGCTAGTGATTATTGGTTAGGATTGGGGTTAGTGGTTGGGGCTCGTGGTTATTGGTTAGGATTGGGGCTAGTGGTTATTGGTTAGGATTGGGGTTAATGGTTGGGGCTGGTGGTTATTGGTCAGGATTGGGGTTAGTGGTTGGGGATAGTGGTTATTGGTTAGGATTGGAGTTAGTGGTTGGGGCTCGTGGTTATTGGTTAGGATTGGGGTTAGTGGTTATTAGTTAGGATTGGGGTGAGTGGTTGGGGTAGTCTATAGGATATTAGGCTTAGGAGTTGGTGATTAGGGTTAGAAACCACTATTGACAACGCCAGTGTCACTGGACGCATCCGTTTCCATGTCATGTTTTTTAACCTCACGCAGACGAGTCACAAAACAGCCTCATGAATTGTTCATTCAAGGAACCTTCTTTCTGGCCCGACCCTGATTTTCTCCCTTCTTTCACACCTCGATACTTCTCACAGAAAAATACATCAGGGACATTAGACTTCGTGATTTTGGACAAGAACAGGTGGATCCAAGTGTTGCTCTGGTTACATCCAATCATTGGCCTGCCTGAAAAGGGTTTCTGACAATAACCTGTCACCAGGCCCCTGCAGTCCCCATCTGATTCCACCATCATATCTTCATCCATTACCCGCCTTTCACCCTCACTGGAGCTGGTTTCACCACCATGACCATTCTCCACACTGAGGCTCTCTGATTCCCATTTATAGCCTCAGTGTAAGTGGTCCCTGGATTTGGTGTCACAGTGTAAATGGTACCTCGATTTGGTCTCAAAGTGTAAGTGGTCGCAGGATTTGGTTTCACAGACAACAACAATAACTTGCATTTATATAGTGCCTTTAACATAGTAAACATCCCATGTTGCTTCATGGGAACGCTTTCAAACAAAATTTGACAGTGAGTCATATAAGGAGATATTAGGGCAGGTATCCAAAATCTTGGTCAAAGAGGTAGGTTTTAAGGAGTATCTTAAAGGAGGAAAGAGTGGTAGAGAGGTGGCGAGGTTTAGGAATGGAATTCCAGAGCTTGGCAACATAGGAACAGGAGTAGGCCATTCAGCCCCTCGAGCCTGCCCACCATTCAATGAGATCTTACTCCATATACCCGCCATTACCCCATAGTCCTTAATACAAATCTATCAATCCCAGATTTAAAATTAACAATTGACCGAGCATCAATTGCCATTTGCGGAAGAGTGTTCCAAACTTCTAACATCTTTTGTGTGTAGAAGTATTTCCTAACTTCACTCCTGAAAGGTCTGGCTCTAATTTTTATACTCTGCCCCCTAGTCCTAGACTCCCCAACCAGCAGAAATAGTTTCTCTCTATCTACCCTATCAGTTCTCCTTAATATCTTGAAAACTTCAATCAAATCAACCCTTAACCTTCTAAATTCCAGGAAATACAACCGTAATTTGTTTAATCTCTCCTTGTAATTTAACCCCTGAAGTCCGGGCATCATTCTGGTAAACCTACGCTGCACTCCTCCCAAGCCTGACATATCCTTCCCAAGGTCTGGTGTCCAGAACTGCTCTCAGTACTCCAGGTGTGTTCTAACCAGGGCTTTGTATAGCTGTAGTGTAACTTCTACCCACTTGTATTCTAGTCCTCGAGTTTTAAAGGCCAGCATTCCATTAGCCTTTTTGATTATTTCCTGTACCTGTTCATGACATTTTAATGATCTATGTACCTGGATCCCCAAGTCTCTTTGGACCTCCACTGTTTCTAACTTTTCACCATTTAGAAAGTACTCTGTTCTATCCTTTTTAGGTCCAAAGTGGATGACCTCACATTTGCCTACATTGAAATCCATTTGCCACAGTTTTGCCCATTCACTTAATGTATTAATATCTCTCTAATTTTATGCTTCCATCTACACTGCCTACAATGCCACCTATCTTTGTGTCATCAGCAACTTGGATATGTGGCTTTCTATCCCATCATCTAAGTCATTAATAAATATGGTGAATAGCTGAGGCCCCAACACAGACCCTTGCTGGACAGCGTTAGTCACATCCTGCCAATTAGAGTCCCTGCCCATTATCCCCACTCTCTGTCTCCCGCTACTCAGCCAATTTCCTCACCAGGTCAATAATTTGCCTTCAATTCCATGGGCTTCAACTTTAGCTAACAGACTCTTATAAGGGACTTTATCAAATGCCTCCTGGAAGTCCATATAACTAACATCCATAGACATTCCCCTGTCTACTTCAGTCACCTCTTGAAAAAATTCAATCAGGTTCAGCAGGCATGACCGACCCTTTACAAATCCATGCTGGCTCTCTCTGATCAACTGAAAATTTTCAAGGTGTTCAGTCACCCTGTCCTTAATTATAGACTCTAGTAATTTCCCGACAACAGATGTTAGGCTAACTGGTCTCTAAACCCCTGGTTTCCCTCTCTCACCATTCTGAAATAGCGGAGTGACATGCGCAATTTTCAAATCTGATGAAATGGTTACCTAATCGAGAGAACTTTGGAAGATTATAGATTGGGCATCTGCAATGTTCTCACCTACTTCCTTTAAAACCTTGGCTTGGAAACCATCTGGTCCTGGGGGTTTGTTACTCTTTAGTGCCATTATTTTCTTCATTACTGTTATTTTGGTGAGTCCCCGTCTCTGATTCAATATTAGTTTCCTTGGGATGTCCGGCATGCTATCCTCTTCCACTCTGTTAATACTGATGCAAAATAATTATTCAACATGACGACCATTTCCTTATTATCATTTATAATATCACCATTATCAGTTTTCAAGGGGCCCACATTGCTCCTGACCACCATTATTTTCTTAGATAATTGTAAAAAAATTGTGTTGATTTTGATAACCCTTACAAGTTTCTTTTCATATTCCCTTTTTTGTAGCTCTTACTGTCTGTTTTGTCAACCTTTGTTATTCTTTATATTTCTCCCAATCACCAGGATTTGTGCTATTTATTGTATTTCTGTGTACTTGTTCTTTTAGTTTGATGTTGTCCCTTCTCTCTTTAGTCGTCCATGGCTGGGGTTTTTTGGTAAGTAGAGCTCTTGCCCCTCGGGGGTAGAAGCTGGTTCTGTATCACCGTAAATTATTTTTTGAACATCTCCCACTGATCTTCTGCCATTTTACCCATTAACACATTTGCCCAGTTTACTGTGGACAGTCTCTGTCTCATCCTGTTGAAGTTGCCCTTACCAAAGTCTACATCTTAGTAATAAAAACAGAAAATGCTGGAAATACTCAGCAGGTCAGGAAGCATCTGTGGAGAGAGAAACAGAGTTAACGTTTCTGGTTGCTGACCCTTCATCAGAACATCGACCTGAAACGTTAACTCTGTTTCTCTCTACACAGATGCTGCCTGACCTGCTGAGTATTTCCAGCATTTTCTGTTTTTATTTCAGATTTCCAGCATCCGCTGTATTTTGCTTTTGTACTAGAATCTGAGTAGCTGTTTCGCATTTCTCCCTTTCAAACATAATGTGGAACTCAATCATGTTATTATCGCTGTTAGATAAATGTTCACGCACCGTGGGGCTGTTGACTAAATCTGGTACATTACTAAATCTAATATGGCCTGCCCCCTTGTTGGTTCTAGGACATATCGTTGCAGAAAATTATCCCAAACACGTGAGAAATTCACCAGAGAAGACGATAGAGACCAAAGTGCCGTTTGCCCCTCTCAGTGTGGCCCTGAAGGACTGTGTCCAGGCTGAAGTTCTGTTCCCGCCGTACGATCCTCCCCCAGATTGTCCTTTCTGAGCTCCAGCCAGGTGATGCTAAACACTCAGGTGGGAAAGAAAAAATCTACACAAATGCAATGAAAACAAAGCTGATTTATTTGACAGATATCCAGAATATTAATCTCCAGCCCACTTATAGACGTGATTGACATCAGCAGAAACAAACCCCAACTGTCAGAATGAACATGGTTCAGGCCCGGATGTCGAATTCCAAATTCGGTTTGAGGGTCAGAAACTTGGGTCTGAAACTAGTGTCCTAAACTTAAATAAAGGCAATTTTTTTTATTCATTGATGGGATGTGGGCATCGCTGGCTAGGCCTGCATTTAGTGCCCATCCCTAATTGCCCTTGAGAAGATGGTGGTGAGCCACCTTCTTGAACCGCTGCAGTCCATATGGTGTAGGTACACCCACAATGCTGTTAGGAAGGGAGTTCCAGAATTTTGGCCCAGCGACAGTGAAGGAACGGTGATACAGGTCCATGTCAGGATGGTGTGTGGCTTGGAGGGGAACTTGTAGGTGGTGATGTTCCCATGCGTCTGCTGCCCTTGTCCTTCTAAGTGGTAGAGGTCGCGGGTTTGGAAGGTGCTGTTGAAGGAGCTTTGGCGAGTTGCTGCAGTGCATCTTGTAGATGGTACACACTGCAGCCACAGTGCACTGGTGGTGGAGGGAGTGAATGTTGAAGGTGGTGGATGGAGTGCCAATCAAGCGGGCTGCTTTACCCTGAATGGTGTCGAGCTTCTTGAGTGTTGTTGGAGCTGCACTCATCCAGGCAAGTGGAGAGTATTCCATCACACTCCTGACTTGTGCCTTGTAGATGGTGGAAAGGCTTTGTGGAGTCAGGAGTTGAGACACTCGCTGCAGAATTCCCAGCTTCTGGCCTGCTCTTGTAGCCACAGTATTTATATGGCTGGTCCAGTTCAGTTTCTGATCAATGGTAACCCCCAGGATGTTGATAGTGGGGGATTCAGCGATGGTAATGCCATTGAATGTCAAGGGGAGATGGTTAGTCTCGCTTGTTGGAGATGGTCATTTTCTGGCACTTGTGTGGTGCGAATGTTACTTGCCACTTGTCAGCCCAAGTCTGAACGTTGTCCAGGTCTTGCTGCGTATGGACACAGACTGCGTCAGTATCTGACGAGTCTCGAATGGTGCTGAACAGTGTGCAATCATCAGCGAACATCCCCACTTCTGACCTTATGATGGAGGGAAGGTCATTGATGAAACAGCTGAAGATGGTTGGGCCTAGGACACTGCCCTGAGGAACTCCTGCAGTGATGTCATGTGACTGAGATGACTGACCTCCAACAACCACAGACAACTTCCTTTGTGCTAGGTATGATTCCAACCAATGGAGAGTTTTCCCCTTGATTCCCATTGACTTCAGTTTTGCTAGGGCTCCTTGATGCCACACTCGATCAAATGCTGCCTTGATGTCAAGGGCAGTCACTCTCACCTCACCTCTTGAGTTCAGCTCTTTTGTCCATGTTTGGACCAAGGCTGTAATGAGGTCAGGAGTTGAGTGGCCCTGGTGGAACCCAAACTGGGCGTCAGTTAGCAGGTTATTGCTGAGTAAGTGCCGCTTGATAGCACTGTCGACGACACCTTCCATCACTTTGCTGATGATTGAGAGTAGACTGATGGGACAGTAATTGGCCGGGTCGGATTTGTCCTGCTTTTTGTAGACAGGACATACTTGGGAAGGGATTCACTCAGTCATGCCATCTGTGGACACACCAGTGAGTTCACAGCGGGGTGCGGCCATTCACCTACTCCGTGTGTGGGAAGGGATTCACTCAGCAATCTAGCCTGTGGACACACCAGCGAGTTCACACTGGGGAGCGGCCATTCACCTACTCCGTGTATGGGAAGGGATTCACTCAGTCATCCAACCTGCTGGCACATCAGTGAGTTCACATATGACTACAGGGGTTGGATTCTACTGTTATTGCTGCTGTTAATATAAGAACATAAGAAACAGGAGCAGGAGTGGGCCAATCGGCTCCTCGAGCCTGCTCCGCCATTCAATAAGATCATGGCTGATCCAATCTTGGCCTCAACACCACTTTGCCGCTCTCTCCCCATACCCCTTGACTCCCCTGTAGTTCAAATATCTGTCAATCTCAGCCTTGAATATATTCAATGACTCCGCTTCCACAGCTCTCTGGGGCAGAGAAGTCCAAAGATTAACGACCCTCAGAGAAGAAATTCCTCCTCATCTCTGTCTTAAATGGGCGACCCCTTATTCTGAAACTATGCCCCCTAGTTCTTGATACCCCCACCAGGGGAAACATCCTCTCAGCATCCACTCTGTCAATCCCCCTCAGAATATTATATGTTTCAATAAGATCACCTCTCATTCTTCTAAACTCCAATGAGTATAGGCCCAACCTGCTCAAGCTTTCATCATACATCAACCCCTTCATCCCAGGAATCACCCTAGTGAACCTTCTCTGCACTGCCTCCAGGTGCGGTCTCATCAGCGCCCTGTAAAGTTGCATCAAAACTTCTCTACATTTATACTCCATCCCCCTTGCAATAAAGGCCAACATTCCATTAGCCTTCCTAATTACTTGCTGTACCTGCATGCTAACTTTTTGTGTTTCATGTACTAGGACCCCCAGATCCCTTTGTACCGCAGCATTTTGTAGTCTCACTCCATTTAAATAATAATTTGCTTTTTCATTCTTCCTGCCAAAGTGGATAACCTCACATTTTCCCACATTACACTCCATCTGCCAATTTTTTGCCCACTCACTTAACCTATCTATACCCCTTTGCAGACTCTGTGTCGTCCTCACAGCTTGCTAACCCACCTATCTTTGTATCATCAGCAAATCTGGCTACAGTACACTCAGTCCCTTTATCCAAGTCAGTAATATAGATTGTAAATAGTTGAGGCCCCAGCACTGATCCCTGTGGCACCCCATAGTTACTGATTGCCAACCGGAAAATGACCCATTTATCCCGACTCTCTGTTTTCTGTTAGTTAGCCAATCCCCTATTCCTGCCAATACATTACCCCCAACCGTGTGCACTCTTAACTTGTGCAGTAACCTTTTATGTGGCACCTTATCGATTGCCTTCTGGAAATCCAAATACACCACATCTACTGATTCCCCTTTATCCACCCTGTTTGTTACATCCTCAAAGAACTCCAGCAAATTTGTCAAACAGGATTTCCCTTTCATAAAACCATGTTGACTCTGTTTAATTGCCTTATGATTTTCTAAATGTCCTGCTATTACCTCCTTAATAATGGATTCCAGCATTTTCCCAATGACAGATGTTAGGCTAACTGGCCGATAGTTTCCTGCTTTCTGTCTCCCTCCTTTCTTGAATAGTGGTGCTACATTTGCGGTTTTCCAATCCGCTGGGATCTCTCCAGATTTTAGGGAATTTTGGAAGATTACAACCAATGTATCCACTATCTCTGCAGCCACTTCTTTTAAGACCCTAGGATGCAGGCCATCAGGTCCAGGGGACTTGTCGGCCTTTAGCCCCATTAGTTTGCCGAGTACTTTTTCTCTAGTGATAGAGATTGTTTTAAGTTCCTCCCTCCCTATAGCCCCTCGATTATCAATTATTATTGGGATATTTTTAGTGTCTTCTACCATGAAGACCGATCCAAAATAATTGTTTAGAGTCTCTGCCTTTTCTCTATTTCACATTATTAATTCCCCAGTCTCATCCTCTAAGGGACCAATGTTTACTTTAGCTACTCTCTTCCTTTTTATATACCTATAGAAGCTCTTACTGTCTGTTCTTATATTATTTGCTACTTTATTCTCATACTCTATCTTCTCCCTCTTTATAATTTTTTTAGTCATACTTTTGCTGGTTTCTAAAAATGTCCCAATCCTCTGGCCTAGCACTAATCTTCCCAACATTGTATGCCTTTTCTTTCAATTTGATACCATCCTTAACTTCCTTAGTTAGCCACGGATGGTGCATCCTTCGCGTAGAGCCTTTCTTTCTCACTGGAATATACCTTTGCTGAGATTTATGAAATATCGCTGTTGGGGTGAAAATAAATTCACATCCAAACCGTGTAAAAGTAAAAAGATGCAGTTTATTATCAGAGCTCTGGGAGAAGCGTCACAGACCCCGTAGTCTGTGTGAGCTCCTTCTCAATTTTACAATGGCTGTTAGGCTCCTTTTATACACCTCAAGGAGCTGAAAAAGTACAGAAAATACATAAATTCACGTGGTTATTACATCACTGGTTAAGCAACAATTTATTTATTACAAAATCTATTATTTCAATTGATTGGACATCGTACAATAGCTATTTAACCCTCCCCTGCAATGATTCTGGCAGTTAAGCCCTCGTGACCCTTATTGGTCTGCAACACTAGGCTGCAGGTCATAGGTTACTTACAAACAACTTGTTTGTAACTGAACCCATTCTTTCTGTTCTGCTTCTTATCTCTGCCCTCTGGATCATGATGTCTGGTTCTTCAAACCGCTGGACCACATTTGCTAGTTGCTAGGCTGAGGTTCCTTTTTCCTACCTTTCCGAAACTCAAAACAATTGTTATTCTATGCAAGCCATTTAGTTTCTTTATGTTACTATTCTAAGTTTATTAAATCTTTCTCACAGTTCAGCATTAGCTGTGTGTAGCCTGGTGGCTATGCCTTATCTTATTCTTGTAAGGCTCCATTGTATAATGTCCTTGAGCTGGGCAGACTTTTTATCTAGCCACCTGGCTTCTCCTCAGCTCTTAGTGATTTTGCACACGACCCCTCTCTCTTTCCTTTGTCTAAAGTAATTTGTTTGCCCTGCATTTTAAACACTGAGAGGATTTGCTTTTTAACCCTTTCAATCCCTCCTGTTGGTCCCGTACCAAATTTAAATTTTAGCTCGGGATACCAGCTTCTTTTCTGCTTTTACCATCCTCGGGATTTCTCCTATATTGATGGCTTCAACTTATTAGTTTAAGTTTGTCTCTCCCTTCTATCTGTCATTTTGTGTTGGGCATGGTGGTCTGTGCGAATTCCCCAAGGGCCTTACATATACATTTCTGCTTCCGCCAGTTCTGCCTTCCATATTAGCTGTGCACCGTCTGGCTCAATATTGACCACAGTGACGGGCATTATTCGGGATACAGCTGCCTTGCAACACACATTCAAAATCATCATCATTACACAAAGTAATATTACAATTACAATAACAATTACTAGTCCATGCATCAAATACGATCCCCAAGTTCCTCCAAATAGACATTCCCACCAGTCCTCCCCAGGGGTCTTTCATAATTTCTTAACCTCCTTCCGTATATGTTGTGCCAGATTTGTTATGTTATCCGAGCTGTCAGGGATATACGTACAACATTCAGTTCCCAGCATTCTGCACGTCCCCCCCTCTTTAGCCAAGAGGTAATCGAGTGCCATCCTATTCTGGAGGGCTACCGTTCGTATGGCTACCATTTCGGCACTGATCTCCAATAAAGCTTCTGCTGTGTCATTCGCTACCGTTTCGAAAATTTCCGCCATTAACCGTATTTCTAGAATAATTCGATCTGTCCCATAAGATGGGAACATTATGGCAGCAAATCTCTCTGCTTCAGTTATTGCGTGTTTGTTTCGGTATATGGGGTGGTCTGCTAGTGTAGCCATGTGATGCACATAAGGAACTGCGTATCCTAAATAACACGAACCCGTCCAAAACTGGGGTAGCCACGGATACGCTTTGTGACCACATATAAAATATATGCCATTATATGCAATGTAATTCTTCCAAACATTGTGCATCCGGGTAATCTTTCCCTTCCACGGGCCTCTACTAGTCTTATTCCGAACTGTACTTAGGTTCCAAGCCCCGTAGGCGAAGGTATTATCACCTAACCCAGTTCTGGCTTCCTCCAATTCATAATTCTGCTCGCACTCACTCCATCCCACAACCTGTCCATCCAGTCGTTTGCTGATTAAGAATAAGCTTCCCTTGGGTTGACCGATTCCCGATGTGTTAGTAACTACCAGGAACGGGGGGGGGGGGCGGGGTGGTGAGTGCGGTCGTACTTCGGTTGGTACCATCCTCGGAAGGCAGTGAGGCTATAGCCTGCACTCCTCCAATCCTCTGCCTCCATCTTTTGTTTAAATCCCCATTCTACCAGAGTTCCCTCGGTACTATTTTGTCAGATAATCCATTCGGCCATATCTGAGGCATTAAAGGGAATGGCTCTTAAGGGAATTCCCCCCTTTGCATGGGTCAGAACATGGGAACATACCCAACAACTAGACTGATTAAAACGCTCAGCATAAACATACAACATGCAAAGAAATGTATTCACGTGCAATTGCCTCTTTAGTCGCTTGAGGGCATCCGGACACCGTAAGTCGATAGAACACAAAGTTTTTCTGCATGGAACAGTCCAAATACCTCTGCCAGTCAAGTAGGTTCTTGAATTCTGAATAATCCAGGCTGTCGTTCCGGTTTCTCGCTCTAGTATCCACTCCTTCCGGTCGGCATCATCTTGGGCTGGGCATTGAACGGTGTCCCGATTACACAGTCTTATCCGATTCCATTGCTGATGAAGGCATTCATATTCGAGTGGGGTGATGTCCATCACACATGCTGCAACTACACTAATACATATAAGCAATTTCATCTTATTACTCTATTTTAACAACGTCCCAAAGGCTATACTGCCAACCTAACTAATTGTTGCTTGTAGATTCTATTGTCCTGTATAGACATATCTATATATATAAAACAGTATGTCTTTCTGTCTGTCTCTCGTTCTGTCTCTCTGTCTCTCTGTCTGTCCGGCTATACAATCAAAAGTTATAGAGCGTACCTACACATATGTTATATCAAAAGAAAGCTTATCATTAGGGGACTCTCGTAGGTGTATTTACTTTTGAGTCACACAAAAATTGTTTGGACGGTATACAAAAAACTTTCAAAAATACTCAAAAATCCACTCATTAGCGGTTGACCAATCCTACCTCTCATTAGCGTTGAGTGGCATGCTGCATGACCAATCCTCCAGTTCACTCACCTGATGGTTGACCAATCGGTGCATCACAGGTGGGTCCTAATCCTCCAGTCTCCCTAAACTTCGCCGCCATTTTTTCCATCCCCACAGGCACAGCAGCAGCAAAAGAAACCCCCACATTGCGGCTCCCGATTCCGCTCCCGCCCCGCCGGAGCGGCAGATAAGTTGGGCTCACTCGGGCCGTGTCTCACAACCGCTCGGCCCGACACACACAGCGGTCGGGGGAGCAGCAGCGGCCAGCCGTCAGCCGCGCGATCCGCGGGGGAGCTCAGCTCGGGTCCGTCTAGGCCCTGAAGCGCTAGGCCCCGCACCACCGGTATCACAACAGCACCAGTCCTCAGGCACTAGGCAGGGAGAGGGGAGGGAGGGGGAGGGGAGGGAGGGAGAGGACAGCACAGGCAGAGGGGGATGAGAGAGAGAGAGAGGGGGGACAGACAGCGGCAGGGAGACCACACGGCCCAAAATTGCCCTGGCAACGCCGGGCACCCCTGCTAGTCTATCTATCTATCTATATATGTAAATCGGTCGTTCTGTCTGTCCTTCTGTCTGTCCTTCTGTCTGTCCTTCTGTCTGTCTGTCTGCAGGTGTGCGTCTGGGCGGCTATGCGCTCGAAAGTTACAGGGCGTACCTAAGCATGCATTACGTTGAAAGAAAGCTCACCTTTCCAAAACGGTTTTAAGCGTATTTACGTTTTGGCCGGGCTAAAATCGCGCCCGCGGTATCCGAAAAACCTTAACATTCTGCTCATTAGCATCTCATTATCCGCTCATTAGCGACAGAGTGACCTCGAGCTTGACCAATCGTACGCCGGGTTGCTGGCGTGTGCCGCCGGGCCAATCGGTGCGTGTGTGGGCGGGGCCTTATCGTTCTGAACCGAGGTGAGTCGCTGCCATCTTGATTCCAAACTTTTCCTTTCTTTTTCCCGCTTTCTGCGTCTTAAAAAAAAATGTTGCTTTTAAAACACATATTGTTTTAAAAAAAAATGATTTAGAAAGTCATTAACTTATCTAATCTCATTAATTTTCCTACCTTTCCCCGTTTTTCCAGGTAGGCCTCGAAGCCTCGGCCTCTCCTTCGCACCCACGCCCGAGCTAGGCACCTCCCGGCCCCACTCGAAGGCTGGAGGGGCGGGCCTCAGCCAGCGCCGCTACCTTACTAAAGGGTGCGCGCGCAGCAGGAGCAGCTGAGACGCGGCGTCTCTCTCTCTGGCTCAGCCGGGGGGTGGGGCTTAGTGAGCGTCAAGGGTTACCCTGGCAACCGGGCCCGCCGGCCGTCTCGCACAGCCGCAATCTTGAAGCCAGCTCGGGAGGCCGGTGCTCGGAAGGTCGCGCCTCCGGAGTTCGGTGCTTGGTTGGTGGGGGGGCGAGTCTCGGGAGGGTCAACCTCGGGAGTTCGGGGGGTGGGGATCAGGGGGCTTGGGAGTTTGGGGGACGGGGATCAGGAGGCTCGGGGACTCTCCCCTTCCCCCTCCCCTCCCCCCCTCCTCTGTCCTCCCCCCCTCCTCCCCTCCCCTCCCCTCCCCCCCCACTCTCCCCGCTCCCCTCCCCCCCCACCCCTCCCCCCTTCCCCTCCCCTCCCCCCCCTCCCCTCCCCTCCCCACGCCCCTCCCCTCCCCTCCCCCCTTCCCCTCCCCCCCTCCCCTTCCCCTCCCACCGCCCCTCCCCCCCTCCCCTTCCCCTCCCCCTCCCCCCTCCCCCTCCACCTCCCCCCTCCCCTCCTACTCCCCTCCCCCTCCCCTCCCCCCTCCCCCTACTCCCCTCCCCCTACTCCCTCCCCCCTCCCCCTACTCCCCTCCCCCTCCCCCTCCCCCTACTCCACTCCCCTCCCCCCTCCCCTCCTCTCCCCCTCCCTCTCTTCCCTCCAGTCACTCTCTCTCTTCCCCCCAGTCGCTCTCTCTCTTCCCCCCAGTCGCTCTCTCTCTTCCCCCCAGTCGCTCTCTCTCTTCCCCCCAGTCGCGCTCTCTCTTCCCCCAGTCGCTCTCTCTCTTCCCCCCAGTCGCTCTCTCTCTTCCCCCCCAGTCTCTCTCTCTCTTCCCCCCCAGTCTCTCTCTCTCTCTCTCTCTCTCTCTCTCTCCCCCTCCCCCAGTCACTCTCTCTCTCTCTTCCAACAACAACATGCCCTCGAAAACGCTTCGGCACCGCCGGGCACTTCAGCAAGTATATATATATAAAGTGGTTCATTCCGTTTGTCTCTCCGGCTATACACTCGAAAGTTATAGAGCGTACCTACACGTGCGTTACATCCAAAGAAAGCTTACGATTCCAGAACGGTCATAAGCGTATTTACTTTTCGGTCGGACAAAAATTGTTCGCACATTATACAAAAAACCTTCATAATTCCACTCATTATCCACTCATTAGCATTGATTGACTGACGTCAAGGTCGACCAATCCTGTGCCGTCATCATTCACCAATCCTACAGTTCAGTCACCTGATGGTTGACCAATCGGTGTGTGTGTGGGCGGGACTAATCGTTTTCATCTCAGGGATCTGGCAGCCATTGCCTCAAGCTAAAAACCCCATTGCCTCAACCTAAAAATATGCTCATCGAGGTTAGTATCTTATTTTTTTTCCAAAAAGATTTACCAAAAATGTTTTATAAGCACTTTAACTTTCATCTTTGAAGGTATTAAAAGCTAGAAATTATTAGGTTAAAAAAAATGCAAAACGGGCCGAGGCTTCTCCAACTGCCGACAGCCCAAATACAGTCCCAGGCTTCCGGCCCACACATCCCCAGGCCCAAAAAAACCCTGGAAACTGCTGACAGCCCAAATCCAGTCCCAGGCTTCCGGCCCACACATCGACCAGGCCCGAGAGGGGGGACAGGGAGGGGCAAGGAGACCGCGCACCACAAAATTGCCCTTGCACCATGGGGCTCCCCTGCTAGTATATATATAAAGCGGTATGTCTCTCTGTCTCTCTGTCTGTCTGTCTCTCTTTCTCTCTGTCTGTCCGGCTATACAATCAAAAGTTATAGAGCGTACCTACACATATGTTATATCAAAAGAAAGCTTATCATTAGGGGACTCTCAGAGGCATATTTACTTTTTGGTCGGACAAAAATTGTGCCGACGGCATCCTAAAAACGTTCAAAATTCCGCTCATTATCCGCTCATTAGCATCGAGTGACGTGAAGGTTGACCAATCGTACAGTCGAGCGACCCGACGGTCGACCAATCGCTGCGTCACGGGGGCATGTTCATTGCGTGTGCGGGCGGGCCATCCTAGAGTCGAGTGACGTGACGATTGAGCAATCCTACAGTTCAGTGACCTGACGGTTGACCAATGGGTGCATGTGTGGGCCGGCCTAATGCTTCTGAGTTGAGGTGAGTGGCCGCCATCTTGATTCCAAACTCTTCATTTCTTTTTCCCACTTTCTGCGTGTTTCTTTTCAAATCTAGATTTCCAGCAAAAAAAAAGTTGCTTTTAAAACACAAATTGTTTTTAAAAAAAGTTAATTAATTTGTAAATCTTTTCTCTAACCTCTATAATTTTCCTACCTTTCACCGTTTTTGCAGGCAGGCCTTGAAGCCTGGGCGTCTGTTGCCCAGCCACACCCGAGCTAGGCAGCTCCCCTCCCGCTGGGCCCGCCCCGCGATCGCCACCATCTTGGTAAAAGCTGGCGGCGCGGGACTGGGCCGAGCGTAGCCATTGCCGCCATTTTGGTAAAGGCTGGCGGGGCGGGAGGGAGCCTAGCGGGCGGTGAGTTGCGGTCACCGCGGGGCTCGGGCTCAGCTGATCGGGCACTCATCAGGGGTCGGCCCACAAAACATCGACCGGAGGAGCGGCGGCTCTCTCTCCTTCCCCCCCGCGGCCCGAGAGCCCGACCCAAAGCCAGCAGGTGAGCGGCCGCGGCGGTCCGTGCCTGGAGCAGCCGCGCACAAAACTTCCCTGTGGCGTCAACAGCCCCGCCCCAGAGCCCGACCCAAAGCCACCAGGTGAGCGGCCGTGGCAGTCCGTAGCGGCGCACTCTCTTTCTCTCTCTCACTCACTCCCAGTCAGCACCAACCAGATCACTCGCCACCATCTTTGATCATGGCAGCACTTCAATGTGGGGAAACAACAGCGCCATATTTGATCCTGGCGGCACGACAATTTCCTCATGATGCCATCTTTGATCATGGCGGCACTTCAATGTGGGCCCAAACAAACGCCATCTTTGATCATGGCATCACTTCAATGTGGGCCCAAACAACGCCATCTTTAGTGTGGGCTGCCCGGTTTCTTCCTCCCTCAGTCACTCTCTCCTTCCCTCTGTCTCTGTCTCTCTCTCTCCCTCTCTCTCTTTCTCTCTCTCTTCCCCCAGTCTCTCTCTCTCCCCCAGTCTCTCTCGCTCTCTCTCCCCCCAGCCTCTCTCTTTCTCTCCCCCCCAGTCTCTCTCCCTCTCTCTTCCCCCCACTCGCTCTCTCTCTTCCCCCAGTCGCTCTCTCTCTCTTCCCCCCAGTCGCTCTCTCTCTCTTCCCCCCAGTCGCTCTCTCTTCCCCCCATTCTCTCTCTCTTCCCCCACTCTCTCTCTCTCTTCCCCCCAGTCAATCTCTCTCTTCCCCCCAGTCATTCTCTCTCTTCCCCCCAGTCATTCTCTCTCTTCCCCCCGTCGCTCTCTCTCTTCCCCCCCAGTCGCTCTCTCTCTTCCCCCCCAGTCGCTCTCTCTCTTCCCCCCAGTCACTCTCTCTCTTCCCCCCAGTCACTCTCTCTTCCCCCCAGTCGCGCTCTCTCTTCCCCCCAGTCGCTCTCTCTCTTCCCCCCAGTCGCTCTCTCTCTTCCCCCAGTCGCTCTCTCTCTTCCCCCCAGTCGCTCTCTCTCTTCCCCCCAGTCGCTCTCTCTCTCTCTCTTCCAACAACAACATGCCCTCAAAAAAGACTCGGCACCGCCCGGCACTCCAGCTAGTACTATATATAAACCATCTGAACCCCTCGATTAGATTCCAGCCTGTAATCACTCTCAGTTATCCATTATTCTATATATAAACCAGCTGAACCCCTCGATTAGATTCCAGTCTGTAATCACTCCCAGGTATCCATTATTATTATCTATAAATCTGTCTCTGTCTGTCTTTCTGTCTTTCTGTCTGTCTGTCCGGCTATACAATCAAAAGTTGTAGAACGTACCTACACATATGTTATATCAAAAGAAAGCTTATCATTAGGGGACTCTCATAGGTGTATTTAAATTCTGGTCGGACAAAAATTGTGCCGACGGTATCCAAAAAACTTTCAAAATTCCACTCATCATCCGCTCGTTAGCATCGAGTGGGGGCGGGTTCATTGCGTGTGCGGGCGGGCCATCCTAGAGCTGAGTGATGTGATGATTGACCAATCCTACAGTTCAGTGTCTTGACGGTTGACCAATCGGTGCATGTGTGGGCGGGCCTTATCATTCTGAACTGAGGTGAGTGTCAGCCATCTTGATTCGTAAGTTCTTTTTTCCCCACTTTCTGCGTCTTTCTTTTCAAATCTAGATTTCCAGCAAAAAAAAAGTTGCTTTTAAAACACAAATTGTTTTTCAAAAAAGCGAATTAATTTGTAAATCTTTTCTCTAACCTCTATAATTTTCCTACCTTTCACTGTTTTTGCAGGCCTGGAAGTCTGGGACTCTGTTGCCCAGCCATGCCCGAGCTAGGCCCCGCCCCTCCCGCGATCGCCGCCACCTTTGCAAAGGCTGGCGGCGCGGGACTGGGCCGAGCGTAGCCATTGCCGCCATTTTGGTAAAGGCTGGCGGGGCGGGAGGGAGCCTAGCGGGAGGTGAGTTGCAGTCACCGCAGGGCTCAGGCTCAGCTGATCGGGCGCTCATCAGGGGTCGGCCCGCAACACATCGACCGGAGGAGCAGCAGCTCTCTCTCTCTCCTTCCCCCCCCCCCACGGCTCGGGCGGGGGGCCGGTGCTCGGGAGGCCGGTGCTCGGGAGAGCGGGAAGGGGGGGAAGGGTTACCCCAGCAACCGGGCCCAGCCTTCTCTCACAGCCTCAAGCCGGCTCACGCCCTTCCCAGGATCTGGCTCCAACGCAGGCCCAGCCTCAATTGGCGGTCTTGAAGCCAGGACTCGGGAGGGCGGAGGGCGGGGCTCAGGCTGACCGGGGCGCTGCACTCGACTGGGCCATGTCAGTGCGTGGGGTGGCACGGAGCTCCGCAGAGCCATCGCCGGCAGAGGGGAGAGGGTCTGCTTGCTCCCCCCTCCCTTTGTCCCTTGCCCCCTCCCCCCTCCTTCCCCCACCCTTCCCACCCCCCCTTTCCCCCCCTCCACCCCTTCCCCTCCCCCCTTTCCCCCCCTCCACCCCTTCCCCTCCCCCCTTTCCCCCCCTCCACCCCTTCCCCTCCAACCCCCTTCCCCTCCCCCCTCCCCTTCCCCACCCCCTTCCCCCCTTCCCCTCCCCGGTTCCCCTCCCCCCTTCCCCATCTCCCTTCCCCGCCCCCCTCCCCCCTTCCCCCCTCCCCGTCCCCCCTCCCCATCCCCTCCCCCCTCCCCTGCCCCCTTCCCCTCCCACCCGCCTCCCTGCCCTCCCCCCTCCCTACCCCCTCCCTCCTCCCCTCTCTACCCCCTCCCTCCCCTCTCCCCCTTCCCCTCTCACCCCCTCCCCCTCCCGCTCCCTCCCCCCCTCCCCCCTACCCCACCTTCTCCCCGTCACTCTCTCTCTTCCCCCCAGTCGCTCTGTCTCTTCCCCCCAGACTCTCTCTCTCTCTCTCTCGTCGCTCTCTCTCTTCCCCCCAGACGCTCTCTCTCTTCCCCCCAGTCACTCTCTCTCTTCCCCCCAGTCGCTCTCTCTCTTCCCCCCAGTTGCTCTCTCTCTCTCTTCCAACAACATGCCCTCAAAAAACCCTCGGCCGTAAACCACGCGGCCCAACATAGCCTGGCAATGCCGGGCCCCCCCAGCTAGTATCTATCTATATATATAATAATAATTGCGCTTCTGCTGTCTGTCTGTCTGCCTGTCCTCTATACATTCAAAAGTTATAGGGCGTACCTACAGGTGTGTTACATCAAAAGAAAGCTTACGATTCCAGAACGGTCGTAAGTGTATTTACTTTTCCGTCAGACAAAAATTGTTACCGACGGTATCAAAAAAACTTTCAAAATTACGCTCATTATCTGCTCATTAGCATCGAGTGACATGAAGGTTGACCAATCGTAAAGTTGAGCGACCCAATGGTCGACCAATTGCTGCATCACGGGGGTGGGTTCATAGCATGTGCGGGCAGGCCATCCTAGAGTTGAGTGACAGGACGATTGACAAATCCTACACTTCAGTGACCTGATGGCTGACCAATCGGTGCGTGTGTGGGCGGGCCTTATCATTCTGAAATGAGGTGAGTGGCTGCTATCTTGATTCCAAACTCTTCAATTCTTTTTCCCACTTTCTGCGTGTTTCTTTTCAAATGTACATTTCCAGCAAAAAAAAGAGTTGCTTTTAAAGCACAAATTGTTTTTTAAAAAAGTTAATTAATTTGTAAATCTTTTCTCTCAACTCTATAATTTTCCTACCTTTCAGCGTTTTTCCAGGCCTCAAAGCCTGAGCCTCTGTTGCCCAGCCACGCCTGAGCTAGGCACCTCCCGTCGCGCTCAACAAGCGGCCTGCGATCGCCGCTGTAATGTATATACCTTTAAGGGGGGGAACTACTTTTTACAGCTCATGTATACTGTAGTACCGGCAGTGACCACACCTGTATATAGCACTGAGTAGTAATCTGTACAGTCAGTTCAACTGTGAGCCACGTTGAGTAAACACCTGTTGTACCGTTTCTGCTGCAGTCTGTATCTTACTATACCCAGACACAACATTGACGACGAGGCAAGTTCAAACCTACCTGCAACTCTGCATCACCTCCCGGGGATTCATTCCTGGAGATCAGTGGATTGGAGGACAAGGCCAGAGACTCGGGCGTCGACCATGGGCAGCCGCCCAGTCATCCAGCAGAGACTCGAGAATTGCGGGGGAGGCTGTCGAGAGCCAGGCTTGGCATCCCAGACAAGGCAGTTAAGCGAAACGGGCTGGCAACAGGTAGTGTGCAGACCCTTCCCGGACAGCGGTGGGCTAGAGCCCGACTGAGCAGCACAGCAAAGGGCTGAGCAGCGTCGACGGGGGAGAGAGAGAGAGGGCAGAGCACACAGGGCACAGCCGGTGTTCAGGGGCCGAGCAGCATTGGAGAGAGGGAGAGAGAGACGCGCAGAAACCCGCGAGGCGCCACCATTGCCACGAGGACCGCCGAGTGTGGCATTGGCATTTTAAGCCATTGGGAGACGCCATTTTAAACCACACCCAAAATGCCGAAGAGTGGCAGTAGCACCGCATTTGACAATGAAGTCGAAGATTGGACTACATATGTCGAGCGAATAGAGGTGTACTGCAAGGCAAATGAGGTGTCAGATGACAAGAAAGCATCGGTATTGCTAAATTTAATGGGTGCAAAGACGTATGGGTTATTACGAAATCTAGTAACCACAACAAAGCCAATGGAAAAGAGTTTTGAAGACATAGTAACGATACTACAGGAACATTTAAACCCCACACCGCTGCTGATAGCAGAAAGATTCAAGTTTCACAAACGGAACCAGCATAAGGATGAAAGCAATGCTGATTATTTAACAGAACTGCGCAAACTATCGAAACACTGCCAGTTTGGAGCAGGACTGGCAGATACCTTAAGGGACAACTTTGTGTGTGGGCTTCAAAGTGAAGGAACCCAGAAACGGCTTTTATCTGAAAAGGACCTTACGCTGGAAAAGGCTTTCAGCATTGCGGTATCATATGAAGCAGCAGCACGGGGCGCTGCAGAGATACAACAGAGACCGCAAGAATATGGCACAAACGAAATGTCATATGGAACAGAGAAGTGCTATCGCTGCGGCAGAACAACACACGACCAGAATGATTGCTGGTTCAAAGACAAAGTGTGCAGACAGTGTGGAAAAGTAGGACACATAGCACGAGTCTGCAGGTCGGGAAAGAAAACCAGCAATAAGAAACCTACCAAAGGAAAGTACAAGAAGGTACATAAGATGACGGAGAATAGTTCAGACAAACAAAAGAGTGATAACGACTCCGAAAGCAGGGAACTGAGTTGTCTGAAACTACATAATGTGATCACAACGGAGGATCACCGAACCATTTGGGTCACTCTCAAGATAGCAGGAGTCCAGGTAAAGATGGAATTGGACACAGGATCAGCCCTAACAGTCATAAACCGACGGGACTACGAGAGGCTATTCTCACACATACCCTTGAGAGACACAAACATTATTTTGAAGACGTACACGGGGCAAAAAGTCTACCCCAAAGGAAAATTAAGGGTGACCATTATATATAACGGTAAGGAAATACCAAAACTAGACCTGTATGTATTGCAAGATGGAGGGCCACCATTACTGGGACGTGAATGGATTCGGAAAATACAACTGGATTGGCATTCCATACAGGCACTGACTGTGGCTGACAAAAAGGAGGACGACCTCACACCTGGGCGACTGTCAAAGATCCTAACTGACGCGAAAGAAGTGTTCCAGCAAGGACTCGGAACACTAAAACGCATGACAGCGATGATTAAAATGGAAGAAAACACAAGCCCAAATTTTTTTAAGGCCAGACCGGTACCTTATGCGATCCGCCCAGCCGTCGAAGCAGAGCTGGAGAGTCTGGAACGTTCAGGTGCACTGTCCAAGGTAGACTGGAGCGAGTGGGCTACACCCATCATCCCTGTGATGAAAAAGTCATTGAGCAGCACGCCTGGGGAACCAAGGAAGGTTCGCATCTGTGGGGACTTTAAGGTAACAGTGAACGCAGTCCTTCACACTGTACAATATCCACTTCCGTGGATTGAAGATATTTTCGCCTCGCTATCTGAAGGGAAACGCTTTACTAAGATTGATCTGGCCCAGGCGTATCTGCAAATGGAGGTAGAAGAAGCATCAAAAAATACCTCACAATCAACACCCATAAAGGTCTCTACCAATACAACTGGCTGGTATTCGGGGTAGCATCAGCTCCGGCTATTTGGCAGAGGGCAATGGAACAAGTCCTGCAAGGGATCCCAGGGACTCAGTGTTATTTGGACGACATCCTCTCATGGGCGAAAATGACAGTGATCACCTTGCCAACCTGGAGCAGGTGCTCACTAGATTGCAGGAATATGGGCTCCGAGCTAACCGCCCCAAATGCGAGTTTTTTAGAAAACAGATCTCGTGGCCACATTATCGATAAAGAGGGGTTACATAAGTCCCCAGAGAAGATTGAGGCAGTAGTCAAGGCTCCAGCACCGGAAAATGTGTCACAACTGAGGTCGTTCCTCGGGCTGATAAACTACTACCATAAGTTCTTGCCAAATTTGTCTACAATACTACACCCACTGAACACCCTACTGCAAACTGGGGTGCCATAGAAGTGGAGTGACGAATGTAGACGAGCTTTCCAGAAGAGCAAAACACTGATCACATCGAAAGAGGGATTGGCCCATTACAACCCAGCATTACCAATTCGATTGGCATGTGATGTGTCACCCTACGGCATTGGAGCGGTGCTGTCGCACAAATTCTCGGACGGCTCAGAGAGTCCAATAGCCTTTGCATCACGATCACTAACCTCAGCCGAGCGTAACTACGCCCAGATTGACAGGGAGGCCCTCAGCCTAGTGAGGGGAGTGAAAAAGTTCAATCACTATCTGCACGGGCAGAAATTCACCTTGCTGACTGATCACCAGACTCTTGTCTCCATTTTTAATCCGAAGAAGGGCGTTCCGGTGATGACAGCGCAATGACTACAAAGATGGTCACGTTTTCTAGGGGCGCACCACTATGAGATTGAATATAACGGCACGAAACAGCATGGAAATGCTGATGGGCTATCACGCCTGCCACTGCCTACTGTGGAGGAAGCACCGGCAGTGGATCCTGTCGAAATATTCCATTCGACTATAGTTGAATACCTACCGGTAACTAACGCTTGTATCGAAAAGGAAACCCGAAATGACCCGACACTGTCTCGGGTATATGATTTGACGGTGAAGGGATGGCCAGCACATGGCGACTCAGTGTTGCCAGCATTCTTGACAAGGAGAGAATAGCTGTCAGTGTGCTGGGGGACCTTGATGTATGGATCCCGAGTGGTAATTCCACCCAAGTTAAGGGATAGAGTGCTCAATGAGCTTCATGAGGTTCATCTGGGAGGGGTAAAAATGAAAAGCCTAGCCAGGGCTTATGTGTGGTGGCCGGGAATCGATAAACAAATCGAGGACATGACCAAGAGCTGCTCAGGATGCCAGAAAGTCCAAAATGCACCACCACAGGCCCCTCTACACCCATGGGAGTGGCCCTCATCTCCATGGCAACGGGTGCATATTGATTTTGCTGGTCTATTCATGGACTCAATGTTTTTAATAGCCGTGGATGCACACTCGAAATGGCCTGATATCATCAAAATGTCCTCCACCACCACGAAGAAAACTATTGCAGTTCTACGGACCATTTTTGCCAGGAATGGCTTGCCAGAACAGATTTGCTCTGACAACGGACCACAGTTTGTGTCCGAAGAGTTCCGGAGGTTCTTGAAAAAGAATGGGGTAAGGCATTACACATCCACCCCGTATCATCCAGCCACAAATGGGTTGGCTGAGAGGTTCGTACAAACCTTTAAGAAGGCAATAAAGGCTATGTACAATGACAACATTCCGCTGCAGCACAAGGTGGACAATTTCCTGTTCGCCTACCGGAATGCGACATATGCAGTCACCAACCAGGCCCCAGCCATGATGTTCTTCAACCGAAGGTTAAGATCTCGCCTGGATTTGCTCAGACCAAAGGTACGAAGAGATGTTGAGAGTAAGCAATTCCAGCACATCCATGAGAAGCCAACAAGGAGCTTCAATGTAGGGCAACCAGTCTTGGCCCGCGACTACCGAACAGAAAAATGGCAGCCAGGAACGATATGCACACGGCAGGGCCCACTAATGTACACAGTGGACGTTGGGGAGAGCATCATGAGACGCCATGCTGACCAGATCCTAGAGTCACAGGAACAAGTCAACCCCATGCCTCGCCCATACGTACCTGGTGATGAACCCAACGTACAGGTCGCATGTACCCCAGAAACAGTAGCATCAGAAGCTGATGAACCAACCGACGACAGGGGGCCAGAATCGCCTCCACATCAAGAGCAAGACACTCAGGAAAGGCGCTATCCAGAAAGGATCAGGAAGCCTGCCCAAAGACTGAATATATAAATAGACTATTTTCAGCTAATGTTGCATGTTAAAAGTGTTCATTGTAATTAGTTTGATATTTAATTGTTAAATGAGTGTTATGGTACTGTTAATCTAAAAGGGGAGGAATTGTAATGTATATACCTTTAAGGGGGGGAACTACTTTTTACAGCTCATGTATACTGTAGTACCGGCAGTGACCACACCTGTATATAGCACTGAGTAGTAATCTGTACAGTCAGTTCAACTGTGAGCCACGCTGAGTAAACACCAGTTGTACCGTTTCTGCTGCAGTCTGTATCTTATTATACCCAGACACAACAGCCGCCATCTTTGTGAAGGCTGGAGGGGGCGGTCCTGAGCCGAGCGTCGCCACCGCCGCCATCTTAGTAAGGGCGGGCGGGGCGGGAGTCAGCGCACGCCTCAACTTCGGCCTGGAGCGCGACTTGAGTCCAGCCATGCCTCACGTGGTAGGTTGCACACCGGCCGGCTCTGAGGCGCTGATGAGCAGTGGCGTTTCTCTCTCTGGTCTTGAAGCCGGCTCGGGCGGGGGGCCGGTGCTCGGGAGGGCGGGTGCACGGGGCTCAGGAGGGGGGGAGCACGGGGCTCAGGAGGGGGCGAGCGCAGGGCTCGGGAGGGCGGGAGCCTGGGGCTCGGGAGGGCGGGACTCGGGAGGGCGGGAGCGTGGGGCTCGGGGGGGCGGGAGCGCGGGGGCGGCGGGAGCGCGGGGCTCGGGAGAGCGGGAACGGGGTGAAGGGTTACCCCGGCAACCGGGCCCAGCCCTCACTTTGGCCGCGGGTCACTCGCCCTCTCTCTCTCTCCTTCCCTCTGTCTCTCTCCCCTCCCCCTCTACCTCCTACCTCCCCCCTCCTCCCTCCCCCCCTCCCCCCCCTCCTCCCTCCCCTCCCCACCCCCCCCCTCCTCCCCTCCCCCCCTCCCCCTCCCCCCCTCCCCTCCCCTCCCCCTCCTCCCCCTCCCCCCCTCCCCTCTCCCCTCCCCCTCCCCCCTCCCCTCCCCTCCCCCCACCCTCCTCCCCCCCTCCCCTCCCCTCCCCCCACCCTCCTCCCCCCCTCCCCCCCTCCCCTCCCCTCCCCACCCCCCCTCCCCCCACCCTCCTCCCCTCCCCCCCTCCTCCCCTCCCCCCCTCCCCCCTCCCCCCCTCCCTCTAGTCGCTCTCTCTCTTCCCCCCAGGCACTCTCTCTCTTCCCCCCAGTCGCTCTCTCTCTTCCCCCCAGTCGCTCTCTCTCTTCCCCCGCTCTCTCTCTTCCCCCCAGTCGCTCTCTCTCTTCCCCCCAGTCGCTCTCTCTCTTCCCCCCAGTTGCTCTCTCTCTTCCCCCCAGTCGCTCTCTCTTCCCCCAGTGGCTCTCTCTTCCCCCCAGTCGCTCTCTCTCTTCCCCCCAGTCGCTATCTCTTCCCCCCAGTCGTTCTCTCCCTTCCCCCCAGTCGCTCTCTCTCTCTCTTCCAACAACAACATGCCCTCAAAAAAGCCTCGGCAGCGCTGGGCACTCCAGCTAGTAAGTATATAAGCATCACCGGCAGAGGGCCTGCTGGCTCCCCACTCCCTTTCTCCCCCCTCACTTTCTCCCTTCCCCCATCCCCCCTCCTTCCCCCTCCCTTCCCCCCGCACACCCTTCCCACCCCCCCCAACACTCCCTCTCTCTCCCGCCCACCCCCCTCCACCACCCACCCCCTCCACCCCCCTGCTCCCCCCTTCCCCTCCCCCCCCTTCCCCCCACCCCCCCAGTCGCTCTCTCTCTTCCCCCCAGTCGCTCTCTCTCTTCCCCCCAGTCGCTCTCTCTCTTCCCCCAGTCGCGCTCTCTCTCTTCCCCCCAGTCGCGCTCTCTCTCTCCCCCCCAGTCGCTCTCTCTCTTCCCCCCGTCGCTCTCCCTCTTCCCCCCAGTCGCTCTCTCTCTCTCTCTCTTCCAACAACAACATGCCCTCAAAAAAGCCTCAGCACCACCGGGCACTCCAGCTAGTAAGTATATAAGTATTAGTTTGACGGTCCCATCAGTACCATTTGGATTCCTCCTTCTCCCTCCTGGCGTCGAGGTGGGTGGGGTTGTTCACATATGTACTTCAGAATCCAGCCCAACGTGGAGCAGAATAGAATAATACATATTGCCCAAACCAATCCTCGTACTACCGCCCATTCCCATTCTTTATACTGTATTCAGTATCTCGCACTCTCTACAACTGGTATTTGTCTTGGGGCGTCCATTTCTACAGTGGTGAAGGGTTATAGGTCTTTAGCTGTGTCCAGTGCTTCCACCGCCCCATACCCTTTATATCAATGCAAGCACACGTGTCTCCGCTGATAAGGACTTGATGAGGGCCGCACCATTTTGGTGCAAACCCTGGTTTTTCTGGTCGGACTCTAACCATTACTTTCGTTCCCGCAGGGGGAATGTTTGGCAATGCAATCAATTTTAAATCTTTGTCCTTTTCTTCCTGTCTTTCTCTAATCTGTTGTCTCATCTCCTTTAACTGTTTGCTCAATTCCAGGATATACTGACGGAGTCTGTCGTGCAAAGGTCCTAATTCCTCTCCTCCCATAATTATTCCATGGGGGAGCTGCATTGCTCGCCCTGTCATTAATTCATAAGGCGACAAGCCTGTAGTTCGATTTGGTATAGCTCTTAGTTTCATTAATACAGCAGGCAGTACATCTACCCAAAATTGATGTTTTTCACTCAGTGCTTTGGCTAGTGCATTTTTTAAGGTCCGATTCATTCGTTCTACCATCCCTGAACTCTTTGGGTTGATAGGGGATGTGGAACTTCTGTTTTATTCCCATCCATGCACAAATATTCTTTACTACTGCTCCTGTGAAGTGGGTTCCTTGATCGGAGTCAATTTGCGTTGGGACCCCCCAATCGTGGTATTACTTCTTCTGCCATTATCCGTGCCACAGTGGTGGCAGTGCAATTTCGTGTAGGAAAAGCTTCCACCCACTGGGTAAACTGATCGATTATTACTAGGCAGTATTTCTTTCCCCTGGAGCTTGGCAATGGCCCTGTGAAGTCTATTTGTATTTTCTCCCACGGTCCTCTAGGTCTTGGCTGGTGGGCCGGTCGTATTTTTACTGGTCTTCCCGGGTTATGCTGCACGCACGTTAGACATTTCTGACAGTACTTTGCTATGTCCCTCCCTACACCCGGCCACCGCCATTCTTGTCCTAACAGATGGGTCATTGCCCCTCTGCCCACATGACCTATGCCATGGTGTAGTCCCAGGAGCATTTGTCGAATACAACCGGGGGCTAATACCTTCCCATTCTTTTGCCAAACCCCGTTATCATCCACTCTCCCTCCTGCACGATACCATTCCTGCCTTTCTCCGGGCGAGGCGTCCTCATGTAATTTTCTAATGTCCACTTCCTCCACCTGTACACTAGCTACTCTTTCCTCAAGTTCCTTTTGTTCCAATACCTGTTGTGTGGCTACATCCGCGGCCCGATTGCCTTCCTGTTGGCGGGTTTCTACCTTCTGATGGGCTTTAATTTTGACTACTGCCGCTTGGCTTGGAGATTTGGCGGCGGCAAGAAGGGCTTCTATTCGTTGCTGATGTTTAATATAATCTCCTCCTGCAGTAACAAATCCTCATCTTCCCCAAGCTGTCATGTAATCGTGCACTACCCCGAATGCATATCTACTATCAGTATAGATGTTTACTGTTGTTCCTTCAACTAATTTCAATGCCTCTGTTAGTGCTACCAGTTCTGCCACCTGTGCTGATAGTGCCCCATCTAACCTGCCGGACAATACTGTCTCCAACTGGTCATTCACAACTGCCCACCCTGTTCGGGGTGACCCGTCAATATATTACTGTGAGCCATCTACATAGAGGGTAATTTGAGCCTCTTCTAATGGTTCATCCTCCAATGGGTCCCTATCAACTTCATTGTCTACTTCTGCACATTCGTGGGGCTCTCCCATCCCTAAAATACCTTCTGCGGGGTTCTCCCCGGTGTCCCTAATGATTTTCACTGATTTGTCTTTGGGTATTAAGACCGCCTCCCAGCGCGCCCTCTGCATGTTAGATACGGACTGTAATTTGTTATTATTCAACATTTCTACCAACATGTGTTTGGTATGTAGAATAATATCGCCTGTCATTACTGTTGGTTCACTTACTCTCACAGCCCACACCGTGCAATCCAGTGCTGCCACACATCGTGACATCCCAGCAGCCACGGGTGACTGTTGAGTTGAGTAATATGCTACTGGTCGTTTCCTATCCCCATGCTGTTGAGTCACTACTGCTGCATAAAAGCCTCCTTCATTCTCACAATGGCTGTGGAATGGCTTTTTCATATCTGGTAACCCGAGGCCGGGAGCTGATACTAAGGCTTGTTTGAGGTTCCCATATGCTTCCTCTTGTTCTGATCCCCATTTGATCGGGGCATTGCCTGGGTTTCCCCCTTTTACTAGTCTCCGGATAGGTTCTGCTATTGCTGCAAAGTTTGGTATAAAGTTTCTACTGTAATTGAAGAGACCCAGTACTTTCCTAACCCCTCGTACCGAGGCCGGACGGGGCATCTCTTGGATTGCCTTCCGTCGGTCACTTGGCATAGTCCGGGTCCCCTGGGATATCTGTTGCCCCAAATAAGCAACTGTGCTCTGCCCCACTTGAGCCTTTTTAGGGTTTACTTTAAATCCTCCTTTCTCCAAAGCCTGTAAGATTTCAGTTAGAGCTGCGGCATGTCCGTGCTCATCTTCTGAGGTGATTAACAAGTCATCCACGTATTGCAGCACCGTGCTGCAATATGGGTTGAGGTCCACTGTTTCCAATAATGAATTCATTATTCGGTGGAAGATTGCCGGACTGTTATGGAACCCCTGAGGTAACCTAGTCCATATATATTGTTTTTCCCCAACTGTAAAGGCAAATTTATTCTGAGATTCCTGGTCTAAAGGTAAAGACCAGAATCCATTAGCTATATCTAAAACTGTAAAAATCTTATGCTCCGTGCTCAGGGCATTTAGGATTGTGGATGGGATGGCTACTATGGGGTGTAATTTAGGTGTAACCTTATTTAATTCAGTATAATCAATAGTCAACCGGAGTGAGTTATCTGGCTTTACGGCTGGCCATACGGGTGAGTTGGTCGTACTTTCAGTAATCCTAATTATGCCCTTCTCTTCCAAATCACGTACAATTTCTTGCACCACTTCCCGTGCTTCTGGCTTAATAGGGTATTGTTTATGGGGCTTGTGTTCCGTACCGGGGACTACGATTGGTTCTATTTTCACCAATCCAGTGTCCTATTTTGTTTTGGCCCAGACTCCTTTCATCAGCCCACATACGGTCCCACAGGGTTTTTGTTCCAAATCCCATTCCCTACTTAAGGAAGTCGCGCTTCCCACCTTAGCCAAGTGAGTACACGGTTTATCTATACTAGCCTTTGATCCATCTCCTTTAGGCCAAACAATTTTATTTTGCGCGGAGTCCACTAATATATTGAATTCTTTCAGCAAATCTATTCCTAACATGGTGCCTTCATTATTTGGGTAGACATAGAACTGGGCGGGAAGGAGTTTCCCTGTTATTTCTAAAACCTGTACCTCACTTTTATAAGCTTTAATCTTGGTGCCCCCTAACCCTACTATAACAATCCATTCCTTGGTTATCGGAAGGGGCAAATCAGTCAAGGATACTGCTGCCCCTGTGTCAACTAACATTTCACATGGTTGGCCCCCTAATACTGCTGCTACGTAGACTCGGTTATCCGAACCTCCCTTTGCTGGGGCTGCCTCCCGTCATTGACCTTTCCCCTTCGACTTGAGGTACTCAAAGAAGTCCCTCTTTTCGTCTGGAGTAAGATAAGTGTTTGTCTGTTGGTTTCCGTCACCTTTCTTTTGCTAGCAGCTATGACTCTGGTGTCCTGGTTTACCGCAATAGTCACATCCTGTCTTCTTTCCACTTCTACAATCTTTTGCCATATGTCCCATTTTTCCAAAATTATAACATTTCCCTTGAATTTTCTTACTTGGTTGTGATGCCCCCCCCCCGCTGCTACACGTTCCTGTTTAACTCTCGCACCTCCCTTATCGGCGCTTTCAGATTCCTTTGCGTCTATCTGACATGCCCATTGAACTGCGAGTTCATACGAGGGGGCAGCAACTACTCCCATTTTTAAGATAGTTTGGTGTGCTGATAAGAGTCCATCCTTAAACATCTGAATAAACGGCAGATCTGTCCTTTGGAGGTTACCTTGACCCGATGATTCACAATAAGCGTCAAATAGACGTTCTCCATAATCACTGCTAGATTCTCCCTTTCTTTGTTTGACTGACTGTATTTTTCCCCAATTAGTAGGGGCCGCTCCTAATGCGAGTTCAACTGCAGCTTTAAAGGGAGCATAAGCCAGCTGTTGTGCTGCTCGATCTGCTGTAGCCGGAACCGCTGTTGCCCACGCCCCATCCTGCATATTTGGCCCTATGATGTTTCTCCATTTCTCATGTGGACACTTTGCTCTTATTATTTGATGGAGATCTCGTGGGTGCATGTCATGTGTGTCCCACATTTCTTCCAAAATTCTGAGTTCTGACTACATGGCTTTAAAGTACCCAAATCCTTGAGAATAGTTTGTTTCTCTAAGGGGGAAAAGGCCTGATATCGATCATTTGCTGGGTTAGCACATTGCCGAACTGGCGCGGCTGATACCACCAAGCCATCGGATTCCTCCTCGGGAGGAGCCGAGGGGTAGGGAGGAGGATTTCTCATATGTCACTCATCCCTATTTTCTTTCCCGGTTAATTCCATTCTCGTCGCTAAATCCTCGCACTCCTTTGTCTGTAGTTGTTGTTCCTCCAGTTCAGCAGCTTGTGTCTTAACTTTTTTTGTCAGTAATATTAACTGATGTACTAGGATTACTCCTGCCTTTTTAATTTTCTTTTGTTTTTGCTTCTCCCACCATTCTGGTTGTGTTATTGGTTTTCCCAGATGATCCCACCCGTCTTTTGTCATTTTATCAATCAAACCTTTCTGATCATTAGCATAAAGCCAACTCAATGATCCCGGCGGTCCCCAATCTGGGCCTTCGCCTTCTGCCATAATGTATTATTTTTTGATACTAGTCTACCACATTCCGGTCCTTCCTAGTAACTCGTTCTCAGAGGTCTACCTATCATCCACCACTAGTGATGGTGGTCCCGACTTGTAACTATCTTGCTGTCAGATGTGATTATTTCACTTGTAGCCGTTAATACATTATTATTACCATACGTCGCGTCATGCAATACAACAGAGAGACTTTTAGTCTGTCTCGGATTCCCAACTAACTCTGACCTTCATATGGGGCCCAATTGCCCTCTTAATTCCGGCTCAGTATGGGTCCTCGAGACATTTACATTCTGAAATAACACGTCAGATGTCAATCAACTTAACCACTTATTTAGACTTATCCACTATTTGAACTGCATCTCTCACCCGTCACGGATACCAGATTCTTTTGGTACTGCGTCGCTGTCACACTGCCCTTCCGAGTGATCCAATTTCTGCACGGTCAAGATTTGACTACTCGCCCCGTTCACTGGTACAGGCGGTCTTCCAGCTCCGAAGTACCCTGCTCGCAGCGCCAATTTGTTGTGGTGAAAATAAATTCACATCTAAACCGTGTAAAAGTAAAAAGATGCAGTTTATTATCAGAGCTCTGGGAGAAGAGTCTCAGACCCCGCGGTCTGTGTGAGCACCTTCTCATTCTCTCTTGGTTGGTACAGCTTTTTATTCTATTTTCATCCAATCACATTGTATTACAATAATCACCTGATCACATTGTATTACAATAATCACCTGATCACATTTAATTACAATAATCACCTGTCACTCATCCCTATTTTCTTTCCCGGTTAATTCCATTCTCGTCGCTAAATCCTCGCACTCCTTTGTCTGTAGTTTTTGTTCCTCCAGTTCGGCAGCTTGTGTCTTTTCAGTATTACCTTTGGTCACAGGTCAGATTCCCATGACCCCTATATTCTGCTGTGTCTACAATTTTTAGCTAAAGCAGCATATTCCTTATCGCTTACGCAAACGCACATATTTTGTCTTGTCCCACGACTGTGTCTTATCTTGGTTTTTCGAAGCTTCTCACGTTGTTCTTTGTTTAGTTTTGCCTCTTTACGTAAGTCAATTTTTATTGTGATATTTCTTATCTTACTCACTTTCACATGACCCCACTCCTTTGTTCTGAGTTTAATTTTGCTGGCATCACTTAATTAGTGGTCACCTCGGCTGTCCGAATTCTAAGAGGGTTCAATTTAACCCCTTCAATACAATAGCTAATTAATCCTCCCCTGCAATGATTCTGGCAGCTAGGCCCTCGTGACCCTTCTTGGTCTGCAACACTGGGCTGCAGGTCATAGGTTACAGTATCAACAACTCGTTTGTAACTGAGCCCATTCTTTCTGTTCTGTTTCTTATCTCTGCCACCTGGATTATGACGTCTGGTTCTACAGGCTGCCAGACCATAGTTGCTAGGCTGAGGTTTCTTTAATAATCTACGCAAGCCATTTTGTTTCTTTATGTTACTACTTTAAGTTTAGCTGATTTTATTAAATCTTTCTCACAGTTCAGCATTAGCTGTGTGTAGCTTGGTGGCTATGCCTTATCTTATTCTTGTAAGGCTCCATTGTATAAAGTCCTTGAGCTGGGCAGGCATTTTATCTAGCCACCTGGCTTCTCCTCAGCTCTTAGTGATTTCGCACATAAACCCTTTCTCTTTCCTTTGTCTAAAGTAATTTGTTTGCTCTGCATTTTAAACACTGAGAGGATTTGCTTTTAACCCTTTCAATCAATTACAATTATTTGACCACTGCTACTTACTATTCCTTACAACTGTACCGTCAGGACCGGGACAAAGGCCCCACATTCTTGATCTACATCCCTTCTGGTGGGAATGTTTCCAAAGCAGAGGGTGTGGGGGCTCGATTTTCAGCATATCTCGACACTTCGAAAAATGAGGGTAATTTCACCATCAGCGGCCTGCGGCTGTCCGACAGCGCGGTGTATCACTGCGGGCTGCGGGCTGAGAGACACAGTGACAGGAACCAGAATGAGCCTCGGACAAAAACACTGCTGGAACATGACAAGCTCAGCGGGATAGCGGGCAAAGTGGAGAGAAACGGAATTTTCTAAACTTGTGACTAGCAGATGCTGATTTAAAATGCACCCAAATAAACAGCGAACAGGAAGCAACTGATAGGCATTGGGGAAACTTTCCCCTGGTGCTTCTGGGTTGAACACATCCTGATCATAGTGAAAAGATGTGATTAGAGAATTTATACCAGTTCATAAATTAAAGATATTGCGGCAGAAAAACTGCCCAAACAATTTGACGTTGTGTTCCAGCCGTTCAAGGAGCTGCAGAAACCAGGCAATCCCAGCGGCAGGTCTATAACACCGAGGGAACGCGCTGATTGTGCGCATGAAGTAGGATCAGAAACTTTGTATTTACATGAAACCTTATCCAGTGTGTCCAGATTCCCCAAAGCACTTCTGGTGTGTGGTCAAATAATCACTGAGTTACACAATTAAACTGATTTGTTTCTGAATAAACCATCTATCATCGTTATTTTGATTAATCTAAATTTTGAAACTTGTTTTATTCGTGTTACTAGCATCACCTTTTCTATCAAGGGCAGTTTATTTCTTTAAGCTCTAATTGCCAGAACACGGCGAAATTCACCTTTCTTCGTGTCGTGTGGCATTTTCTTAGAGTCTGTACCGGAGCACCGCATGCAATGTCTGGGCCCCCCACCAGGGGGCGGCGGGACTCCACCCTTCCGCTCACTGAAGAGCCCGCCTTAGTTTCAGATGGAGTTTGTCAACTGGATATGAGGAACCAGTTGGCTGCCGGAAATTATTGCAATGGGAAGGGGTGCGATCGAAACCAACTCCTGATGTGAAGATCTGTAACACAGAGGATCCGTGAAGTCCCCAGTTTGGCACAATATTTGTTTAAAAAGCAAGATGGTGACACCGAGAATTCTATATCCCTTTAATGAACGACCACTGACGGTGAAGGAAGGGGAGCGGATACAATGATCAGTGTGAGGGGATGTCGGTCACGTGTTCAATTGGTTCAGGAACAATTTTAATTCATTTTCTAAATTTATGTTGACCTCGTGGCAAGACCGGCATGTACTTTCCATATTCTACTTGCATTGTTACAACTGACGGTCTTGCTGGGCCACTTTAAAAGGCAACTAAGAGTCAACTGCATTGGCACTGGACTGGAGTCACCAATTCAGGACAACTGGGAAATGGGAATAAAGGCGGCCTCGCCAGCGACACCTCCAGCCCGAGAATGAATTAACATTCCACTTCTGTTTATCCAATCAGACTGGGTCTCCCTCTCTCATATGTCCAGTCATCGCAAGGATCGTTGACGAACGGTCCCGATTGGTTAAACCTTGAGCAAGTGATTTGTCATTGAAGAATATTGCCGCGAGCTGCTCAGTGCAAATACCGGATCAGCTTCCCAGCAAAGGTGAGAGTTTTGGAAATCAGCTCGACCCGGAGAGGCCCACACTGGCGGGGATTGTCGGAGATCATGCATTTCAAATTCACCCTTTTGACTACACTCACCTGCTTAGCATTTATTAAGTCTTTAAAGGATGTTATAATACAAAGCTACGTTAAACAAAGTTTCATATTAAACCCACAATTAACCTCCAATCAATACTTTCAATCTTGTCAACAGATTTGGGTCAGGGAGCTCCTGTGTCTCAGGATTGTTCGGCTGTCGTCCTGAGAATGGGATATACTTTCAGGACGCAATGTAGCTATTCCGCAACAACAGCAAGCTGGTACGACCTGCACTAGTACCGAAAGTATCCCGATACACATCTGGAAATATCGTGTGGAGAAGTTCCAGCACCAGTTGGGGAAAAGCAAAACATATTGCGAATCGCTTCACTTCTGAATTAAAGGCATGCTCAGAAGTATCTATTTTAACCGTCACTGATCTCCAGCTGAGTGACACGGCACTGTACATCTGTGGATTCGCCCCATCGCTCCGACACAGAGATATGACCTAATTCTCCTCTCGTACAAAATCTGCCTGCGGTCTGTTTTGGCGGAGGATGAGTTTCAGTGCGGTCAGGTAGAGCTGCAGCACCGAGTGCAATTCCTGTGGGCTGAATCATTGACTCATACAGCACAGAAGGAGGCCAATCGACCTTGGTGTCTGTGCCGGCTCTTTGAAAGATCTATCCAGTTAGTCCAGTCCCTGGTTTTATACCCATAGCCCTGCACATTTTTGCTTTTCAAATACATATCCAATTCTCTTTTGAAAGTTATTATTGAATCTGCTTCCACCATCCTTCCAGGCAGTGCGTTACAGATCATAATGATTGAGTGCCTAAACAAATTTCACCTCCTCTCCTCTCCCTCTGTTGTTTTTGCAAATTATCTTAAATCTGTGTCCTCTAGTTACCGACTATTGTGTCAGTGGAAACAATTTCTCCCTATCCGCTCCATCAAAACTCTTCATAATTTTGAACACTTCTATTAAATGTCCTCTGAACTTTCTCTGCTCTATTGAGAACAAAACCAGTTTCTCTACTCTCTCCACGTAACTGAAGTCTTTCATCCCTACATGGCAAGGGAGCCCCAGGTGGAAAGAGGAAACGCTTCAAGGGCACACTGCATCCTACAGTTTTGATCTACTTACCTAAGGAAGGATATACTTGCCATAGAGAGAGTCCAACGATAGTTCACCAGACTGATTTACAGGATGGGAGGAGTGTCCTATGAGGAGAGATTGAGTAGACTAGGCCTATATTCACCAGATTTTAGAAGAATGAGAGGTGATCTCATTGAAACATACAACATTATTACAGGGCTTGACAGAGTTGATGCAGGGAGGAAGTTTCCCCTGGCTGGGGAGTCGAGAGCCAGGGGGTCACAGTCTCAGAATAAGGGGTCGGCAATTTAGGACAGAGATGAGGAGAAGGTTCTTCACACAGAGGGTGGTGAATCTTTGAAATTCTCTACCCCAGAGGGCTGTGGAGGCTCAGTCATTAAGGTAGAGGTCAACAGATTTTTGGATGTTAAAGGAATCAAGGTATATGGGGATATTGCAGGAAAGTGGAGTTGAGGTGGCGGATCAGTAATGGTCTTATTGCATGCGGAGCTGGATTGAGGGGCCGAATGGCCTACTCCTGCTCCTATTTGTTACGTTCTTATGTTACCTGAGATAAGGTCTATTATAATATAAACAAAGGCATGGGCAGTAACAAATAAGGCAGGGCCTAGTGCAATAATTACTGATACAGCGACTAGTGTAATATAAATTGAGGCAGGGTCTAGTGTAACATAAACAGTGACAGGGTCTGTTGTAATATAAACAAAGACGGGGTCTAGTGCAGTAATACCCGAGACAGGGCCGAGTGTAATATAAACAGAGACAGGGTCTAGTGTAATATAAAAAGAGACAGGGTCTAGTGTAATATAAACCAAGACAGGGTCTAGTGTAATATAAACAGAGACAGGGTCTAGTGTAATATATACAGAGACAGGATCTAGTGTAATATAAACAGAGACAGGGTCCAGTGGAATATAAACAGAGACAGGGCCTAGTGTAATATAAACAGAGACAGGGTCTAGTGTAATAGAAACAGAGAGAGGGTCTAGTGTAATATAAACAGAGACAGGGTCTGTTGTAATATTAGCAAAGACGGGGTCTAGTGCAGTAATAACTGAGACAGGGCCTGGTGTAATATAAACAGAGATAGGGTCTAGTGTAATATAATAAGAGACAGGGTCTGGTGTAATATAAAAAGAGACAGGGTCGAGTGTAATATAAACCGAGACAGGGCCTAGTGTAATATAAACAGAGACAGGGTCTAGTGTAAAATAAACAGAGATAGGGTCTAGTGTAATATAATAAGAGACAGGGTCTGGTGTAATATAAAAAGAGACAGGGTCGAGTGTAATATAAACCGAGACAGGGCCTAGTGTAATATAAACAGAGACAGGGCCTAGTGTAATATAAGCAGAGACAGGGTCTAGTGTAATATAAAAAGCGACAGGGTCTCGTGTAATATAAACAGAGACAGGGTCTAGTGTAATATAAACAGAGACAGGGTCGAGTGTAATATAAACCGAGACAGGGCCTAGTGTAATATAAACAGAGACAGGGCCTAGTGTAATATAAGCAGAGACAGGGTCTAGTGTAATATAAAAAGCGACAGGGTCTCGTGTAATATAAACAGAGACAGGGTCTAGTGTAATATAAACAGAGACAGGGTCTAGTGTAATATAAACAGAGACAGGGTCTCGTGTAATATAAACAGAGACAGGGTCTAGTGTAATATAAACAGAGACAGGGTCTAGTGTAATATAAACAGAGACAGGGTCTAGTGTAATATAAACAGAGACAGGGTCTAGTGTAACATAAACAGAGACAGGTTCTAGTGTAATATACACAGAGACAGGGTCTAGTGTATTATAAATAGAGACAGGGTCTAGTGCAATATAAACAGAGACAGGGCCTAGTGTAATATAAACAGAGACAGGGCGTAGCGTAATATAAACAGAGACAGGGTCTAGTGTAATATAAACAGAGACAGGGTCTAGTGTAATATAAACATTGAACGGGTCGAGTGTAATATAAACAGAGACAGAGTCCAGTGTAATAAAATCAGAGACAGGTTCTAGTGTAATATAAATAGAGACAGGGTCTAGTGTAATATAAAAAGAGACAGAGTCTAGTGTAATATAAAAAGAGACAGGGTCTAGTGTAATATAAACAGAGACAGAGTCTAGTGTAATATAAACAGAGACAGGGTCTAGTGTAATGTAAACAGAGACAGGATCTAGTGTAATATAAACAGAGACAGGGTCCAGTGTAATATAAACAGAGACAGGGTCTAGTGTAATATAAAAAGAGACAGAGTCGAGTGTAATATAAAAAGAGACAGGGTCTAGTGTAATATAAAAAGAGACAGGGTCTAGTGTAATATAAACAGAGACAGGGTCCAGTGTAATATAAACAGAGACAGGGTCTAGTGTAATATAAAAAGAGACAGGGTCTAGTGTAATATAAACCAAGACAGGGTCTAGTGTAATATAAACAGAGACAGGGTCTAGTGTAATATATACAGAGACAGGGTCTAGTGTAATATAAACAGAGACAGGGTCCAGTGGAATATAAACAGAGACAGGGCCTAGTGTAATATAAACAGAGACAGGGTCTAGTGTAATAGAAACAGAGACAGGGTCTAGTGTAATATAAACAGAGACAGGGTCTGTTGTAATATTAGCAAAGACGCGGTCTAGTGCAGTAGTAACTGAGACAGGGCCTGGTGTAATATAAACAGAGACAGGGTCAAGTGTAATATAAACAGAGACAGGGTCTAGTGTAAAATAAACAGAGATAGGGTCTAGTGTAATATAATAAGAGACAGGGTCTGGTGTAATATAAAAAGAGACAGGGTCGAGTGTAATATAAACCGAGACAGGGCCTAGTGTAATATAAACAGAGACAGGGCCTAGTGTAATATAAGCAGAGACAGGGTCTAGTGTAATATAAAAAGCGACAGGGTCTAGTGGAATATAAACAGAGACAGGGTCTAGTGTAACATAAACAGAGACAGGGTCTAGTGCAATATAAACAGAGACAGGGCCTAGTGTAATATAAACAGAGACAGGGCGTAGCGTAATATAAACAGAGACAGGGTCTAGTGTAATATAAACAGAGACAGGGTCTAGTGTAATATAAACAGAGACAGGGTCTAGTGTAATATAAACAGAGATAGGGTCTAGTGTAATATAAACAGAGACAGGGTCGAGTGTAATATAAACAGAGACAGGGTCTAAAGTAACATAAACAGAGACAGGATCTAGTGTAATATAAACAGAGACAGGGTCTAAAGTAACATAAACAGAGACAGGGTCTAGTGTAATATAAACAGAGACAGGGTCTAGTGTAATAAAAAAAGAGACAGGGTCTCATGTAATATAAACAGAGACAGGGTCTAAAGTAACAAAAACAGAGACAGGGTCTAGTCTAATATAAACAGAGACAAGTGCTAGAGCAATGTAAACAGAGACAGGGTCTAGTGTAATATAAACAGAGACAAGTTCTCGTGTAATATAAACAGAGACAGGGTCTAGTATAATATAAACAGAGACCGAGTCTAGTGTAATATAAACCGAGACAGGGTCTAGTGTAATATAAACAGAGACAGGGTCTAGTGTAATATAAACAGAGACAGGGTCTAGTGCATTATAAATAGAGACAGGCTCTAGTATAATATAAATAGAGATAGCGTCTAGTGTAGTAATAACTGAGAAAGGGTTTCATCTAGTATAAACAGAGACACAGTCTAGTATTATATAAAAAGGACAGGGTCTAGTGTAATATAAACAGTGACTGGGTCTAGTGTAACATAAACAGAGACAGGGTCTAGTGTAATATAAACAGAGACAGGGCCTAGTATAAAATAAACAGAGACAGGGTCTAGTGTAATATCAACAGAGACAGGGTCTAGTGTAATATAAATAGACAGGGTCAAGTGTAATAAAAACACAGACAGGGTCTAGTGTAATATAAACAGAGACAGGGTCAAGTGTAATAAAAACAGACAGGGTCAAGTGTAATATAAACAGAAACAGGGTCTAGTGTAATAGAAACAGACAGGGTCGAGTGTAATATAAACAGAGACAGGGTCCAGTGTAATATAAACAGAGACAGGGTCAAGTGTAATATAAACAGAGAAAGGATCTAGTGTAATATAAACAGAGACAGGGTCAAGTTTAATATAAACAGAGAAAGGATCTAGTGTAATATAAACAGGGACAGGGTCCAGTGTAATATAAACAGAGAAAGGATCTAGTGTAATATAAACAGAGACAGGGCCTAGTATAAAATAAACAGAGACAGGGTCTAGTATAATATAAACAGACAGGGTCAAGTGTAATATAAACAGAGACAGGGTCTAGTGTAATATAAAGAGAGACAGGGTCTAGTGTAATATAAACAGAGACAGGGTCAAGTGTAATATAAACAGAGACAGGGTCTAGTGTAATATAAACAGAGACAGGGTTTGGCGTAATATAAAGAGTGACAGGGTCTAGTGTAATATAAACAGAGACAGGGTCTAGTATAATATAAATAGAGACAGGGTCCAGTGTAATATAAACAGAGACAGGGTCTAGTGCAATATAAACAGAGACAGTGTCTAGTGTAATATAAAAAGAGACAGGGTCTAGTGTAATATAAACAGAGACAGAGTCTAGTGTAATATAAACAGAGACAGGGTCTCGTGTAATATAAACAGAGACAGGGTCTAGTGTAATGTACATAGAGGCAGGGTCTAGTGTAATATCAACAGAGACAGGTTCTAGTGTAATATAAACAGAGACTGGGACTAGTGTGATATACATAGAGACAGGGTCTAGTGTATTATAAACAGAGACAGGGTCTAGTGTAATATAAACAGAGACAGGGTCTAGTGTAATATAAATAGAGACAGGGTCTTGTGTAATATAAACAGAGACAGGGTCTTGTGTAATATAAACAGAGACAGGGTCTAGTGCAATATAAACAGAGACAGGGTCTAGTGTAATATAAACAGCACAGGGTCTAGCGTAATATAAACAGGGACAGGGTCTGGTGTAATATACATTGAGTCAGGGACTAGTGTAATATAAACAGAGATAGGGTATAATGTAATATAAACAGAGACAGGGTCTAGTGTAATTTACATAGAGACAGGGTCTAGTGTTATATAAACAGAGACAGGGTCATAGAAGATAGGAGCTGGAGTAGGCCATTCGGCCCTTCGAGCCTTCTCCGCCATTCATTGTGATCATGGCTGATCGTCCAAATTCAGTACGCTGTTCCTGCTTTCTCCCCATATCCCTTGATCCCCCTAGCTTTAAGAAATATATCCAACTCAGGTTCTAGTGCAGTATTAACTGAGACAGGGCCGAGTGTAAGATCTACACAACTGTCGGTTTGTGACACACGAAGGAAATATTTTGGATTGAAGAATTGTTATCCTCCCTCATCGGACCTCAATGTGACTTTAGGCTATGAAATACAGTGACACGGAGAGTTCACTGTCAGTCGCTCATGCCGTAGGACCTGCAGTTTATGTGTGGCTGTTGCCCTGAATACACCGCCTAGTGCGGTGTTAAGACACAGGAGTATTTCCAGCTATCCCCAGCTGTCACCTGTGACACAGTTAAACGGACGGCTCTGTCAGTGTTGGCCAAAGATGAGATGCTGTAGCGCCACCCAGTGGCGAAAGGAGACAACTGGAATCCAGTCTGTGCAACTCGACCCTGTCTCTGTTTATATTACACTAGACGCTGTCTCTGTTTATATTACACTAGACCCTGTCTCTGTTTATATTACACGAGACCGTGTCTCTGTTTATATTACACTAGGCCCTGCCTCTGTTTATATTACACTAGACCCTGTCACTGTTTATATTACACTAGACACTGTCTCTGTTAATATTACACGAGGCCCTGTCTCTGTTTTTATTACACTAGACCCTGTCTCTGTTTATATTACACTAGACCCTGTCTCTGTTTATATTACACTAGGCGCTGTCTCTGTTTATATTACATTAGACCGTGTCTCTGTTTATATTACACTAGACGCTGTCGCTGTTTATATTACACTAGACCCTCTCTCTGTTTATATTACACTAGACCCTGTCTCTGTTTATTTTACACTAGACCCTGTCTCTGTTTATTTACGCTAGACCCTGTCTCTGTTTGTATTACACTAGACCCTGCCTCTGTTTATATTTCACTAGACACTGTCTCTGTTTATATTACACTAGACCCTGTCTCTGTTTATATTACACTAGACCCTGTCTCTGTTTATATTACGCGAGACCATGTCTCTGTTTATATTACACTAGACCCTGTCTCTGTTTATATTACGCTAGACCCTGTCTCTGTTTATCTTACACGAGACCCAGTCTTTGCTTATATTACACTAGACCCACTCTCTGTTTATATTACACTAGACCCTGTCTCTGTTTATATTACACTAGTCCCTGTCCCTGTCTCTGTTTATATTACACTAGACCCTGTCTCTGTTTATATTACACTAGAGCCTGTCCCTCTTTATATTACACTAGACCCTTTCTCTGTTTATATTACACTAGACCCTGTCTCTCTTTATATTACAAGAGACCCTTTCTCTGTTTATGTTACACTAGACCCTGTCTCTGTTAATATTACACTAGACCCTGTCTCTTTATATATTAAACTAGACCCTGTCTCCGTTTATATTACACTAGACACTGTCTCTGTTTATATTACACTAGACCCTGTCTCTGTTTATATTACACTAGACCCTGTCTCTGTTTATATTACACTGGACCCTGTCACTGTTTATATTACACTAGGCCATGTCTCTGTTTATATTAAACTAGGCCCTGTCTCTGTTTGTATTACACTAGGCCCTGTCTCGGTTTATATTACACTAGATCCTGTCTCTGTTAATATTACACTAGGCCCTGTCTCTGTCTATTTTACACGAGACGCTATCTCTGTTCATATTACACTAGGCGCTGTCTCTGTTTATATTACATTAGACCCTGTCTCTGTTAATATTACACTAGGCCCTGTCTCTGTTAATGTTATACTAGGTCCTGTCTCTATTTATATTACACCAGCCCCTGTCTCTGTTTATACTACACTGGGCCCTTGTCTCTGTTTATATTACACTAGGCCCTTGTCTCTTTTTATATTACACTAGACCCTGTCTCTGTTTATATTACGCTAGACCCTGTCTCTGTTTATATTACACTAGACGCTGTCTCTGTTTATATTACACTAGACCCTGTCTCTGTTTATATTACACGAGACCGTGTCTCTGTTTATATTACACTAGACCCTGTCTCTGTTTATATTACACTCGGCCCTTGTCTCTTTTTATATTACATTCGACCATGTCTCTGTTTATATTACACTAGACACTGTCACTGTTTATATTACATTAGACCCTGTCTCTCCTTATATTACACTAGACCCTGCCTCTATTTATAATACACTAGACCCTGTCTCTGTTTATATTACACTAGACCCTGTCTCTGTTTATTTTACACTAGACCCTGTCTCTGTTTATTTACACTAGACCCTGTCTCTGTTTGTATTACACTCGACCCTGTCTCTGTTTATATTACACTCGACCCTGTCTCTGTTTATATTACACTCGACCCTGTCTCTGTTTATTTACACTAGACCCTGTCTCTGTTTGTATTACACTCGACCCTGTCTCTGTTTATATTACACTCGACCCTGTCTCTGTTTATATTACGCTAGACGATGTCTCTGTTTATATTACACTAGACCCTGTCTCTGTTTATATTACACTCGACCCTGTCTCTGTTTATATTACGCTAGACGATGTCTCTGTTTATATTACACTAGACCCTGTCTCTCTATATATTACACTAGACCCTGTCTCTGTTTATCTTACACCAGACCCAGTCTTTGTTTATATTACACTAGACCCTGTCTCTGTTTATATTACACTAGACCCTGTCTCTGTTTATATTACACGAGACCCTGCCTCTGTTTATATTTCACTAGACCCTGTCTTTGTTCATATTACACTAGACCCTGTCTCTGTTTATATTACACTCGGCCCTGTCTCTGTTTATATTACTCTGGACCCAGTCTCTGTTTATGTTGCACTCGACCCTGTTTCGGTTTATATTACACTAGGTCCTGTCTCTGTTTATAATACACTAGACCCTGTCTCTTTTTATATTACACTAGAACCAGTCTCTGTTTAGATTACACTGGACCCTGTCTCTGTTTATATTACACTAGACCCTGTCTCTGTTTATATTACATTAGACCCTGTCTCTGTTAATTTTACACGAGGCCATGTCTCTGTTTATATTACACTAGGCCCTGTCTCTGTTTATATTACACTAGACCCTGTCTCTGTTAATATTACACTAGGCCCTGTCTCTGTATATATTACACTAGACCCTGTCTCTGTACATATTACACTAGGCCCTGTCTCTGTTTATATTACACCAGACCCGGTCTCTGTTTCTATGACACTAGACCCTGTCTCTGTTTGTATTACACTAGGCCCTGTCTCTGTTTATATTACACTAGGCCCTGTCTCTGTTTATATTATACTTGGCCCTGTCTCTGTTTTAATTACACTATAACCTGTCTCTGCTTATATATATCTAGACCCTGGCTCTGATTATATTACACTAGACCATATCTCTATATATGTTACACTAGACCCTGTCTCTGTTTATATTACTCTGGACCCTGTCTCTGTTTATATTACACTAGACCCTGTCTCTGTTTATGCTACACTCGACTCTGTCTCTGTTTATATTACACTGGGCCCTGTCTCTGCTTATATTACACTGGGACCTGTCGCAGTTTATATTACACTAGATTCTGTCTCTGTTTATGTTGCACTCGACCCTGTCTCTGTTTATATTACACTAGACCCTGTCTCTGTTTATTTTACACTGGAGCCTGTCTCTGTTTATATTACACTAGACCCTGTCTCTGTTTATATTACACTGGGACCTGTCGCTGTTTATATTACACTAGACCCTGTCTCTGTTTATGTTGCAATAGACCCTGTCTCTGTTTATATTACACTAGAACCTGTCCCTGTTTATATTACACCAGACCCTGTCTCTGTTTATATTACACTAGGCCCTGTCTCTGTATATATTACACGAGTCCCTGTCTCTGTTTATATTACACCAGAACCTGGCTCTGTTTATTTTACACGAGACACTGTCTCTGTTTATATTACAGGAGACGCTGTCTCTGTTTATATTACACTAGTCCCTGTCTCTGCTTATATTACACTAGGCCCTGTCTCTGTTTATATTACACTGGACCCTGTCTTTGTTTATATTACACCAGACCCTGTCTCTGTTTATATGACATTAGACCCTGTCTTTGTTTATATTACACTAGACACTGTCTCTGTTAATATGACATTAGACCCTGTCTCTGTTTATATTACACCAGACCCTGTCTCTGTTTATATGACATTAGACCCTGTCTCTGTTTATATTACACCAGACCGTGTCTCTGTTTATATTACACTAGACCCTGTCTCTGTTTATATTACACTAGACCCTGTCTCTGTTAATATTACACTAGACCCTGTCTCTCATTATATTACACGAGACCGTGTCTCTCTTTATATTACACTAGACCCTGTCTCTGTTTATATTACACTAGACCCTGTCTCTCATTATATTACACGAGATCGTGTCTCTCTTTATCTTACACTTGATCCTGCCACTGTTGAAGATACACTAGACCCTCTCTATTTTTATATTAAACTAGACCCTGTCTCTATTCATATTACACTAGACCCTGTCTCTGTTTATATTACACTGGACCCTGTCTCCGTTTACATTACACTCGACGCTGTTCGGTTTATATTACACTAGGTCCTGTCTCTGTTTATATTACACTAGACCCTATCTCTTTTAATATTACACTAGAACCTGTCTCTGTTTATATTACACTGGACCCTGTGCCTGTTTATATTACACTGGACACTGTCTCTGTTTATATTACACTGGGCCCTATCTCTGTTTATATTACACTGGGACCTGTCGCAGTTTATATTACACTAGATCCTGTCTCTGTTTATATCACACTAGACGCTGTCTCTGTTTATATTACACTCCACCCTGTCTCTGTTTATATTAAACTAGACCCTGTCTCTGTTTATATTACACTAGACCCTGTCTCTGTATATATATTAAACTAGACCCTGTCCATCTTTATATAACATTAGACCCTGTCTCTGTTTATATTACACTAGACCCTGTCTCTGTTTATATTACACTGGGCGCTGTCTCTGTTTATATTACACTGGGACCTGCCGCTGTTTATATTACACTAGACCCTGTCTCTGTTTATGTTGCAATCGACCTGTCTCTGTTTATATTACACTAGACTCTGTCCCTGTTTATATTAGACTGGACCCTGTCTCTGTTTATATTACACGAGTCCCTGTCTCTGGTTATATTACACCAGAACCTGTCTCTGTTTATTTTACACTAGACATTGTCTCTGTTTACAGTACACTAGACCCTGTCTCTGTTTATATTACACTAGGCCCTGTCTCTGTTTATATTACACTAGACCCTGTCTCTGTTTATATTACACTAGACACTGTCTCTGTTAATATTACACTAGACCGTGTCTCTGTTTATATTACACTAGACCCTGTCTCTGTTTATATTACACTCGACCCTGTATCTGATTATATTACACGAGAGCGTGTCTCTCTTTATATTACACTAGACCCTGTCTCTGTTTATATTACACTTGATCCTGCCTCTGTTTAAAATACACTAGACCCTGTCTATTTTTATATTACACTAGACCCTGTCTCTGTTTATGTTGCAATCGACCTGTCTCTGTTTATATTACACTAGACTCTGTCCCTGTTTATATTAGACTGGACCCTGTCTCTGTTTATATTACACGAGTCCCTGTCTCTGGTTATATTACACCAGAACCTGTCTCTGTTTATTTTACACTAGACATTGTCTCTGTTTACAGTACACTAGACCCTGTCTCTGTTTATATTACACTAGGCCCTGTCTCTGTTTATATTACACTAGACCCTGTCTCTGTTTATATTACACTAGACACTGTCTCTGTTAATATTACACTAGACCGTGTCTCTGTTTATTTTACACTAGACCCTGTCTCTGTTTATATTACACTCGACCCTGTATCTGATTATATTACACGAGAGCGTGTCTCTCTTTATATTACACTAGACCCTGTCTCTGTTTATATTACACTTGATCCTGCCTCTGTTTAAAATACACTAGACCCTGTCTATTTTTATATTAAACTAGACCCTGTCTCTATTTATATTACACTAGGCCCTGTTCGGTTTATATTACACTAGGTCCTGTCACTGTTTATATTACACTAGAACCTATCTCTTTTTATATTACACTAGAACTTGTCTCTGTTTATATTACACTAGATCCTGTCTCTTTCTATATTACACTAGACACTGTCTCTGTTTATATTACACTAGCTCTGTTTATATTAAACGAGACCCTCTCTCTGTTTATATTACACTAGACCCTGTCTCTGTATATATTACACTAGGCCCTGCCTGTTTATATTACACTAGACCCGGTCTCTGTTTCTATGACACGAGACCCTGCCTCTGTTTATATTTCACTAGGCCCTGTCTCTTTTTATATTATACTAGGCCCTGTCTCTGTTTATATTACACTGTAATCTGTCTGTTTATATTACACTAGACCCTGGCTCTGATTATATTACATTAGACCCTGTCTCTGTTTATATTACACTGGGCCCTGTCTCTGTTTATATTACACTAGACCCTGTCTCTGTTAATATTACACTAAGCGCTGTCTCTGTATATTACACTAGACCCGGTCTCTGTTTATATTACACTAGACCCTGTCTCTGTTTATAATACTCTAGACCCTGTTTCTGTTTATATTACACTAGGTCCTGTCTCTGTTTATATTACACTATACCCTATCTCTTTTTATATTACACTAGAACCTGTCTCTGTTTATGTTGCACTGGACCCTGTCTATGTATTTATTACGCTAGACCCTGTCTCTGTTTATATTACAATAGCTCTGTTTATATTACACGAGAGCCTCTCTCTGTTAATATTACACGAGGCCCCGTCTCTGTTTATATTACACTCGACCCTGTCTCTGTTTATATTACACTAGACCCTGTCTCTGTATATATTACACTTGGCCCTGTCTCCTTTTATATTACACTGGACCCGGTCTCTGTTTCTATGACACGAGACCCTGTCTCTGTTTATATTTCACTAGACCCTGTCTCTGTTTATATTACACTAGGCCCTGTCTCTGTTTATATTACACTAGACCCTGTCTCTGTTTATATTACACTAGACTCTGTCTCTGTTTATATTACACTAGACCCTGCATCTGTTTATATTACACTAGGCCGTGTCTCTGTTCATATTACACTAGACCCTGTCTCTGCTTATGTTACACTAGACCCTGGCTCTGATTATATTACACTAGACCCTGGCTCTGTTTATGTTACACTAGACCCTGCATCTGTTTATATTACACTAGGCCCTGTCTCTGTTTATATTACACTAGACCCTGCATCTGTTTATATTACGCTAGACCCTGTCTCTGCTTTTATTACACTAGACCCTGGCTCTGATTATATTACACTCGACCATGTCTCTGTTTATGTTACACTAGTCCCTGTCTCTGTTTATATTACATTAGACCCTGTCTCTGTTTATATTACACTAGACCCTGTCTCTGTTTATATTACACTGGGCCCTGTCTCTGTTTATATTACTGATATACCTATCAATTCATCCAATGAAAAGCGACGAGTTAAGATAGTAACTATAGCTTTTTATTAGCTAAATAACAGAGCCCACCCTCGTGGGTGATCGGGTCCAACAAGGAGGAATACCAGCCAGTCGACCACCTTTATACCTGGGCAAGCAGGTGGAGCCATGGGCGGAGTCAGCAGTGGTCAGCCCAGGTATAACAGCGTGACAAGAGGTGACCTTGTGTCGTGATACAACAGTGTAAACAGTGATAACCATAGTGTAACGATATAAACACTGATAACCATAGTGTAACGATAGTGAACGATAAAAGTGGTTTACCACATTCACCCCTTGTTTAGATTTGAGTCCGACGGGGTGAAGTGTACTACCAGTTCGGGTATGTCAGTCTGTCCGGAGGCCTCGTAAGTCTTTCTGATCGGCGCAGCAGCGGCAGCGGTGGTGCAGTAGCCGATGTTAATGCTGGTGTCTGCATGGTCGGTGAAGGCTCGTGGGGTTCCGGCTTGCAGCAATACCTCTCGCTAGTAGGAACTGGCGAAGTTCCTCGCTCATGAAGGATGAGCCCCGGTCGCTATGTATATAGTTCGGGAACCCGAACAAGGCGAGGAGGTCGTTCAGGCATTTGATGACCGTGGTACTGGTCATGTCTGGGCAGGGGAAGGCAAAGGGGAAACGGGAGTACTCATCAATGATGTTGAGGAAGTACACATTACGGTCAGAGGACGGGAGGGGCCCCTTAAAATCGATGCTCTAGCGCTCGAAGGGGCAGGTGGCCTTGATCAGGCTTGCTCTGTCCGGCCTAAAGAAATGCGGTTTGCATTCGGCACAGGTTTGGCAGTTCCTGGTCATGGTCCTGACCTCCTCGATGGAGTATGGCAGGTTGCGGGCCTTAATGAAGTGGTAAAGTCTGGTGACCCCGGGGTGGCAGAGGTCGTTGTGGAGGGTCTGCAGTCTATCAATTTGCGCGTTGGCGCATGTACTTCGTGATAGAGCATCTGGGGCTTCGTTCAGTTTACCAGGCCGGTACAAGATATCATAATCATAGGTGGAGAGCTCGATTCTCCACCTCAAGATCTTGTCGTTCTTGATTTTGCCCCTCAGCTTGTTATTAAACATAAAAGCGACCGAACGCTGGTCGGTGAGGAGGGTAAATCGTTTGCCTGCCAGGTAATGCCTCCAGCATCGTACTGCCTCCACGATCGCCTGGGCCTCCTTCTCGACCGAAGAGTGTTGGATCTCAGGGCCCTGGAGGGTCCTTGAGAAGAAGGCCACAGGTCTCCCCGCCTGGTTAAGGGTTGCAGCTAGGGCGAAGTCGGATGCATCGCTCTCCACTTGGAAAAGGATAGACTCATCCACCGCGTGCATTGTGGCCTTAGCAATGTCTCCCTTTATGAGGGAGAAGGCTGCGCATGCTTCTGCCATCAGGGGGAAGGAGGTGGACTTCATGAGGGGTCTGGCTTTGTTCCCATAATTCGGTACCCATTGGGCATAGTAGGTGAAGAGCCCCAGGGTTCTCTTCAGTGCCTTTGGACAGTGGGGGAGGGGAAGCTCCATAAGGGGGCGCATTCTTTCGGGGTCGGGGCCGATGACTCCGTTCTCTACTACGCAGCCGAGGATGGCAAGACGCGGGGTGTTAAACACACATTTCTCCTTATTGTAAGTGAGGTTCAGCCGTTCGGCCATACGGAGGAATTTCTCCAGATTAACATCGTGTTCCTGCTGGTCACGTCCGCAGATGGTGACGTTATCTAGATAAGGGAACGTGGCCTGCAGCCCGTTCTGGTCAACCATCCAGTCCATCTCCCTTTGGAAGACCGAAACCCCGTTGGTGACGCCGAAGGGAACCCAAAGGAAGTGGTAGAGGCGGCCATTCGCCTCGAAGGCGGTATACTGGCGGTCCTCAGGGCGGATAGGGAGTTGGTGATAGGCCGACTTAAGGTCGATGGTAGAGAATACCCGGTACTGTGCAATCTGATTGACCATATCAGATATGCGGGGAAGGGGGTATGCGTCCAGCTGGGTGTACCGGTTTATGGTTTGGCTGTAGTCGATGACCAGGCAGTTTTTATTGCCGGTCTTAACAACTACGACCTGGGCATGCCAGGGGCTGTTGCTCCTCTCGATGATGCCCTCCTTCAGGAGACGCTGCACCTCAGAGCTAAAAAAGCTCTGTCCCCGGTGCTGTACCGCCTGCTCTTGGTGGTGACGGGTTTAAAGTCGCGGGTGAGGTTAGCGAACAGGGAGGGGGGTGGGACCTTGAGGGTGGATAGGCCGCAGGTGGTACGCGGTGGGTGGTTTAAAGGCTGCTGGTTGTCGACTGTGAGTGGGGGGAGGGGTCCACCGTATGCCAAAGTGACACTTTGAAGGTGGGATTGGAAGTCCAGCCCTAGTAGGATGGCAGCGCAGAGCTGGGGCAGGACGAGGAGTTTAAAATTTTTATACTCCGTGCCCCTAACCGACAGGGTCACAACACAATAGCCGCTGATGTCTGTAGAATGGGACCTCGACGCCATCGAGATCCGGTTCCGCGTTGGCCGGACAGTGAGGGAGTAGTGGCTCACCGTGCCTGGATGGATGAAACTCTCCGTGCTTCCGCTGTCCAACAGGCAGGTCGTGGCGTGGCCGTTTACTTTGATGTCCATCATGGACTTGGACAGGTGATGCGGGCGGGCTTGGTCCAGTGTGACGGAGGCTAGTGTATGGCTGAGCGAGCTGCTGTAGTCTGCGGGTGAGGCGGTGGTCGGGTCTCGAGACAAGGTGGCAGTCGAGTGTTGTGGACAAAATGGCGGCGCCCACGACGTTGAATAAAATGGCGGAGAAGATGGCCGCCCCCACAACTCACATGAGGCACTGCTGGCATCGGTGGCCTTGATCAAAGATGGCCACCCCCACAACTCGCATGAAGCACTGCTGGCGTCTGTGGCTCTCCCCCTGCAGGCCTTCGCGAAGTGGCCTTTCTTGTGGCAGTCGGAGCAAGTCGCATTTCTTGCAGGGCAGCGCGTCCGCGGGTGTTTCGCCTGGCCACAGAAGAAGCAGCTGGCGGCCCGATCGCGGGGCTCCGATGTCGCAGCTGGTACCAGGGGTGGCGGTCCCGATCGGTTCTGGGACGCCGACGCTGAGGTAGGCCCCAGAGGCGGCGGTGCGAGGGGTATTGCGGCCGGGGTCGGGCCCGAGTCCCAGGGTCGCGCAGCACAGTACCTGGAGTACGCCTCGAGGTCCCGATGGGCCACTTCCAGAGAGTGAGTGAGGGCTGCAGTTGTATTCAGGTCGAGGTCCTTTGATTCGAGTAGTCTTTGCTGTGAGTAGTCAGACCGAAGGCCTTTCACGAAGGCATCGCGGATATTCCCTTCAGTATTTTCTGCAGCCATTACAGCTTTAAAGTCACAGTCCCTGCCGAGTGTTTGTAGCGCCCATAAAAATTCATCTACAGACTCTCCTGGCTGCTGTGAGCGGGATCTTAGGAGATGTCTGGCATACATAGAATTTACCGGGCTCCAGTACTGCTCTTTCAGCAGGTTGAGGGCGTCCTCGTATGTAGCAAGGTCCCGGATGAATGAAAATACTTTAGGGCTCACCTGGGCGGTCAGAACTCTTAGTTTGGATCCCAGAGGCACGCCGGATTCTCCCAGGTAGGATTCAAAACAGCTCAGCCAGTGTTCGAAGTCGAGGGCTGAGTTTGCTGCCTGAGGGTTTAGATCCAGGTGCGGCGGTCGGAGGGCTCGCAGCCAGGCCGGCTGCTGTGGCTGTTGTAGCTGGCCGTTTGGCTGGTCGTTTGGCTGCTCCGATCCACTCATTTCAAAATTTAGCCAATAAAATTGATATACCTATCAATTCATCCAATGAAAAGCGACGAGTTAAGATAGTAACTATAGGTTTTTATTGGCTAAATAACAGAGCCCACCCTCGTGGGTGATCGGGTCCAACAAGGAGGAATACCAGCCAGTCGACCACCTTTATACCTGGGCAAGCAGGCGGAGCCATGGGCGGAGTCAGCAGTGGTCAGCCCAGGTATAACAACGTGACAAGAGGTGACCTTGTGTAGTGATACAACATTGTAAACAGTGATAACCATAGTGTAACGATATAAACAGTGATAACCATAGTGTAACGATAGTGAACGATAAAAGTGGTTTACCACAATTACACTGGGACCTGTCGCTGTTTATATTACACAAGACCCTGTCTCTGTTTATGTTGCACTAGACCCTGTCTCTGTTTATATTACACTAGACCCTGTCTCTGTTTATATTACACTAGTCCCTGTCTCTGTTTATATTACACCAGACCCTGTCTCTGCTTATTTTACACTAGACGCTGTCGCTGTTTATATTACACTAGACCCTGTCTCTGTTTATATTACACTAGGCCCTGTCTCTGTTAATATTACACTAGACCCTGTCTCTCTTTATATTACACTAGAACCTGTCTCTGTTTATATTACACTAGCCCCTGTCTCTGTCTATATTACACTAGACCCTGTCTCTATATATATTACACTAGACCCTGTCTCTGTATATATTACACTAAACCCTGTCTCTGTATAAATTACACTAGACCCTGTCTCTGTTTATATTACACTAGACCCTGGCCCTCTTTATATTACACGAGACCCTTTCTCTGTTTACATTACACTAGACCCTGTCTCTGTTTATATTACACTTGATCCTGTCTCTCTTTATATTACACTAGACCCTTTCTCTGTTTATATTACACTAGACCCTGTCTCTGTTTATATTACACTAGACCCTGTCTCTGTTTATATTAAACTAGACCCTGTCTCTGTTTATATTACACTAGACTCTGTCTCTGTTTATATTACACTAGACCCTGTCTCTATTAATATTACACTAGGCCCTGTCTCTGTTTATATTACACTAGACCCTGTCTCTGTTTATATTACACGAGACCCTGTCTCTGTTTATATTACACTGGACCCTGTCTCTGTTTATATTACATTAGACCCTGTCTCTGTTAATATTACACTAAGCCCTGTCTCTGTTAATATTATACTAGGCCCTGCCTCTGTTTATATTACACCAGACCCTGTCTCTGTTTGTATTACACTAGACCCTGTCTCTGTTTATATTACCCTAGACCCTGTCTCTGTTTATATTACACTAGGGCCTTGCCTCTGCTTATTTTACACTAGGCCCTTGTCTCTTCTTATGTTACACTAGACCGTGTCCCTGTTTATATTACACTAGACCCTGTCTTTGGTTATATTACACTAGACCCTGTCTCTGGTTATATTACACTAGACCCTGTCTCTGTTTATATTACACTAGACCCTGTCTCTGTTTATATTACACTAGACGCTGTCTCTGTTTATATTACAGTAGACCCTGTCTCTGTTAATATTACACTAGACCCTGTCTCTCTATATACTTCACTAGTCCCTGCCTCTATTTATATTACACTAGACCCTGTCTCTCTTTATATTACACTAGACCCTGTCTCTGTTTATATAACACTAGACCCTGTCTCTGTTTATATTACACTAGACCCTGTCTCTCTTTCTATTACACTGACCCTGCCTCTATTATATTAAACTAGACCCTGTCTCTGTTTATATTAAACTAGACCCTGTCTCTGTTTATTTTACACTAGACCCTGTCTCTGTTTATATTACACGAGACCCTGTCTCGGTTTATATTACACTAGACTCTGCCTCTGTTTATATTTCACTAGACCCTGTCTCTGTTTATATTACACTAGACCATTTCTCTGTTTATATTACACTAGACCCTGTCTCTGTTTATATTACACTAGACCCTGTCTCTGTTTATCTTACACTAGACCCAGTCTTTGTTTATATTACACTCGACCCACTCTCTGTTTATAATACACTAGACCCTGTCTCTGTTTATTTTACACTAGACCCTGTCTCTGTTTATATTACACTAGACCCTGTCTCTGTTTATATTACACTAGACCCTGTCTCTGTTTATATTACTCTAGGTGCTGTCTCTGTTTATATTACACTCGACCCTGTCTCTGTTAATATTACACTAGGCCCTGTCTCTGTTAATATTATACTAGGCCCTGCCTCTCTTTATATTACACCAGACCCTGTCTCTGTTTGTATTACACTAGACCCTGTCTCTATTTATATTACACTAGGCCCTTGTCTCTTTTTATGTTACACTAGACCGTGTCTCTGTTTATATTACACTAGACCCTGTCTCTGGTTATATTACACTAGTCCCTGTCTCTGTTTATATTACACTAGACCCTGTCTCTGTTTATATTACACTAGACCGTGTCTCTGTTTATATTACACTAGACCCTGTCTCTCTATATATTACACTAGGCCCTGTCTCTGTTTATATTATTCTAGACCCTGTCTCTGTTTATATTACACTAGACCCTGTCTCCGTTTATATTACACTAGACCCTGCCTCTGTTTATATTACACTAGACACTGTCTCTGTTAATATTACACGAGGCCCTGTCTCTGTTTATATTACACTAGTCCCTGTCTCTGTTTATATTACACTAGACCCTGTCTCTGTTTATATTACACTATGTGCTGTCTCTGATTATATTACATTAGACCCTGTCTCTGTTAATATTACAGTGGGCCCTGTCTCTGTTAATATTATACTAGGCCCTGTCTCTGTTTATATTACTCCAGACCCTGTCTCTGTTTGTAATACACTAGACCCTGTCTCTGTTTATATTACCCTAGACCCTGTCTCTGTTTATATTACACTAGGCCCTTGTCTCTGTTTATATTACACTAGGCCCTTGTCTCTTTTTATATTGCACTAGACCGTGTCTCTCTTTATATTACACTAGACGCTGTCTCTGTTCATATTACACTAGACCCTGTCTCTGTTTATATTACACTAGGCCCTGTCTCTGTTAATATTACACTAGACCCTGTCTCTCTTTATATTACACTAGAACCTGTCTCTGTTTATATTACACTAGCCCCTGTCTCTGTCTATATTACACTAGACCCTGTCTCTATATATATTACACTAGACCCTGTCTCTGTATATATTACACTAAACCCTGTCTCTGTATAAATTACACTAGACCCTGTCTCTGTTTATATTACACTAGACCCTGGCCCTCTTTATATTACACGAGACCCTTTCTCTGTTTACATTACACTAGACCCTGTCTCTGTTTATATTACACTTGATCCTGTCTCTCTTTATATTACACTAGACCCTTTCTCTGTTTATATTACACTAGACCCTGTCTCTGTTTATATTACACGAGACCCTGTCTCTGTTTATATTAAACTAGACCCTGTCTCTGTTTATATTACACTAGACTCTGTCTCTGTTTATATTACACTAGACCCTGTCTCTATTAATATTACACTAGGCCCTGTCTCTGTTTATATTACACTAGACCCTGTCTCTGTTTATATTACACGAGACCCTGTCTCTGTTTATATTACACTGGACCCTGTCTCTGTTTATATTACATTAGACCCTGTCTCTGTTAATATTACACTAAGCCCTGTCTCTGTTAATATTATACTAGGCCCTGCCTCTGTTTATATTACACCAGACCCTGTCTCTGTTTGTATTACACTAGACCCTGTCTCTGTTTATATTACCCTAGACCCTGTCTCTGTTTATATTACACTAGGGCCTTGCCTCTGCTTATTTTACACTAGGCCCTTGTCTCTTCTTATGTTACACTAGACCGTGTCCCTGTTTATATTACACTAGACCCTGTCTTTGGTTATATTACACTAGACCCTGTCTCTGGTTATATTACACTAGACCCTGTCTCTGTTTATATTACACTAGACCCTGTCTCTGTTTATATTACACTAGACGCTGTCTCTGTTTATATTACAGTAGACCCTGTCTCTGTTAATATTACACTAGACCCTGTCTCTCTATATACTTCACTAGTCCCTGCCTCTATTTATATTACACTAGACCCTGTCTCTCTTTATATTACACTAGACCCTGTCTCTGTTTATATAACACTAGACCCTGTCTCTGTTTATATTACACTAGACCCTGTCTCTCTTTCTATTACACTGACCCTGCCTCTATTATATTAAACTAGGCCCTGTCTCTGTTTATATTAAACTAGACCCTGTCTCTGTTTATTTTACACTAGACCCTGTCTCTGTTTATATTACACGAGACCCTGTCTCGGTTTATATTACACTAGACTCTGCCTCTGTTTATATTTCACTAGACCCTGTCTCTGTTTATATTACACTAGACCATTTCTCTGTTTATATTACACTAGACCCTGTCTCTGTTTATATTACACTAGACCCTGTCTCTGTTTATCTTACACTAGACCCAGTCTTTGTTTATATTACACTCGACCCACTCTCTGTTTATAATACACTAGACCCTGTCTCTGTTTATTTTACACTAGACCCTGTCTCTGTTTATATTACACTAGACCCTGTCTCTGTTTATATTACACTAGACCCTGTCTCTGTTTATATTACTCTAGGTGCTGTCTCTGTTTATATTACACTCGACCCTGTCTCTGTTAATATTACACTAGGCCCTGTCTCTGTTAATATTATACTAGGCCCTGCCTCTCTTTATATTACACCAGACCCTGTCTCTGTTTGTATTACACTAGACCCTGTCTCTATTTATATTACACTAGGCCCTTGTCTCTTTTTATGTTACACTAGACCGTGTCTCTGTTTATATTACACTAGACCCTGTCTCTGGTTATATTACACTAGTCCCTGTCTCTGTTTATATTACACTAGACCCTGTCTCTGTTTATATTACACTAGACCGTGTCTCTGTTTATATTACACTAGACCCTGTCTCTCTATATATTACACTAGGCCCTGTCTCTGTTTATATTATTCTAGACCCTGTCTCTGTTTATATTACACTAGACCCTGTCTCCGTTTATATTACACTAGACCCTGCCTCTGTTTATATTACACTAGACACTGTCTCTGTTAATATTACACGAGGCCCTGTCTCTGTTTATATTACACTAGTCCCTGTCTCTGTTTATATTACACTAGACCCTGTCTCTGTTTATATTACACTATGTGCTGTCTCTGATTATATTACATTAGACCCTGTCTCTGTTAATATTACAGTGGGCCCTGTCTCTGTTAATATTATACTAGGCCCTGTCTCTGTTTATATTACTCCAGACCCTGTCTCTGTTTGTAATACACTAGACCCTGTCTCTGTTTATATTACCCTAGACCCTGTCTCTGTGTATATTACACTAGGCCCTTGTCTCTGTTTATATTACACTAGGCCCTTGTCTCTTTTTATATTGCACTAGACCGTGTCTCTCTTTATATTACACTAGACGCTGTCTCTGTTCATATTACACTAGACCCTGTCTCTGTTTATATTACACTAGGCCCTGTCTCTGTTAATATTACACTAGACCCTGTCTCTCTTTATATTACACTAGAACCTGTCTCTGTTTATATTACACTAGCCCCTGTCTCTGTTAATATTATACTAGGCCCTGCCTCTGTTTATATTACACCAGACCCTGTCTCTGTTTGTATTACACTAGACCCTGTCCCTGTTTATATTACCCTAGACCCTGTCTCTGTTTATATTACACTAGGGCCTTGCCTCTGCTTATTTTACACTAGGCCCTTGTCTCTTCTTATATTACACTAGACCGTGTCTCTGTTTATATTACACTAGACCCTGTCTTTGGTTATATTACACTCGACCCTGTCTCTGGTTATATTACACTAGACCCTGTCTCTGTTTATATTACACTAGACCCTGTCTCTGTTTATATTACACTAGACGCTGTCTCTGTTTATATTACAGTAGACCCTGTCTCTGTTAATATTACACTAGACCCTGTCTCTCTATATACTTCACTAGTCCCTGCCTCTATTTATATTACACTAGACCCTGTCTCTCTTTATATTACACTAGACCCTGTCTCTGTTTATATAACACTAGACCCTGTCTCTGTTTATATTACACTAGACCCTGTCTCTCTTTCTATTACACTGACCCTGCCTCTATTATATTAAACTAGACCCTGTCTCTGTTTATATTAAACTAGACCCTGTCTCTGTTTATTTTACACTAGACCCTGTCTCTGTTTATATTACACGAGACCCTGTCTCGGTTTATATTACACTAGACTCTGCCTCTGTTTATATTTCACTAGACCCTGTCTCTGTTTATATTACACTAGACCATTTCTCTCTTTATATTACACTAGACCCTGTCTCTGTTTATATTACACTAGACCCTGTCTCTGTTTATCTTACACTAGACCCAGTCTTTGTTTATATTACACTCGACCCACTCTCTGTTTATAATACACTAGACCCTGTCTCTGTTTATTTTACACTAGACCCTGTCTCTGTTTATATTACACGAGACCCTGTCTCTGTTTATATTACACTAGACCCTGTCTCTGTTTATATTACTCTAGGTGCTGTCTCTGTTTATATTACACTCGACCCTGTCTCTGTTAATATTACACTAGGCCCTGTCTCTGTTAATATTATACTAGGCCCTGCCTCTCTTTATATTACACCAGACCCTGTCTCTGTTTGTATTACACTAGACCCTGTCTCTATTTATATTACACTAGGCCCTTGTCTCTTTTTATGTTACACTAGACCGTGTCTCTGTTTATATTACACTAGACCCTGTCTCTGGTTATATTACACTAGTCCCTGTCTCTGTTTATATTACACTAGACCCTGTCTCTGTTTATATTACACTAGACCGTGTCTCTGTTTATATTACACTAGACCCTGTCTCTCTATATATTACACTAGGCCCTGTCTCTGGTTATATTACACTAGTCCCTGTCTCTGTTTATATTACACTAGACCCTGTCTCTGTTTATATTACACTAGACCGTGTCTCTGTTTATATTACACTAGACCCTGTCTCTCTATATATTACACTAGTCCCTGCCTCTATTTATATTACACTAGGCCCTGTCTCTGTTTATATTATTCTAGACCCTGTCTCTGTTTATATTACACTAGACCCTGTCTCCGTTTATATTACACTAGACCCTGCCTCTGTTTATATTACACTAGACACTGTCTCTGTTAATATTACACGAGGCCCTGTCTCTGTTTATATTACACTAGTCCCTGTCTCTGTTTATATTACACTAGACCCTGTCTCTGTTTATATTACACTATGTGCTGTCTCTGATTATATTACATTAGACCCTGTCTCTGTTAATATTACAGTGGGCCCTGTCTCTGTTAATATTATACTAGGCCCTGTCTCTGTTTATATTACTCCAGACCCTGTCTCTGTTTGTAATACACTAGACCCTGTCTCTGTTTATATTACCCTAGACCCTGTCTCTGTTTATATTACACTAGGCCCTTGTCTCTGTTTATATTACACTAGGCCCTTGTCTCTTTTTATATTGCACTAGACCGTGTCTCTCTTTATATTACACTAGACGCTGTCTCTGTTTATATTACCCTAGACCCTGTCTCTTTTTATATTACACTAGACCCTGTCTCTCTTTATATTACACTAGACCCTGCCTCTCTTTATATTACACTAGACCCTGTCTCTGTTTATATTACACTAGAACCTGTCTCTGTTTATATTGCACTAGACCCTGTCTCTGTTTATATTACACTAGACCCTGTCTCTGTTTATATTACACTAGACCCTGTCTCTGTTTATTTTGCACTAGACACTGTCGCTGTTTATATTACACTAGACCCTGTCTCTCTTTATATTACACTAGACCCTGCCTCTATTTATATTACACTAGACCCTGTCTCTGTTTATTTTACACTAGACCCTGTCTCTGTTTATTTTACACTGGACCCTGTCTCTGTTTATATTACACTAGACCTTTTGTGGTGGAATTCAGTTCTTTCCAGCCTTTAGTTGGGACTGGGTGTTGAAAAATGTGCTACAGGATTTTTAAGTTAATAAAGCCTAGATTAGAAACGCAAATCTATTCTTTATTTCAATGTATTAACTTTATGTCAGAATGGAGCGATATCTTCAACCAGAACGATTCAATGCTGACCCTAATTCTGCAGGAGTGGATGATAAATGGAAACACTGGTATTGTACATTTAAAAACCCTTTTGGGCGTGTTGGATCAAGAGTCTCTAAATAAGCTGAATATGCTGATCAACTACATTGCTCCGGATGTGTATAAGTATATTTTGGAATGTATAACTTACGATGTGGCTATTTCTACAGTGGAAAAGATTTTTGTTAAACCAAAGAATGAGGTATTTGCACGTCACCTTCTATCTGCCCGTAGACAGCAGGTGGGAGAATCTTTGGATACTTATTTACAAGCACTTCAGTGCCTTAGAGTTAACTGTAATTATAAGGCCGTGACGGCTGAAGAATATGAGGAAGAATCGGTACGGGATGCTTTTATTAATGGATTACTGTCTAGATCAATTCGTCAGCGGTTGTTAGAAAATAAGACTTTGGATCTTAAGAGTGCTTTTGAGCAAGCTTCTACATTGGATGTGGCTCAGAGAAGTTCGGATTCTTATGCTCTTTTTAATCGGCCTGTGACTGTGGTTTCGGCAGTTCCGGATGAAAAGGAATTATGTGGACTTAATAGGAGTGGTTTACCAGATTCTGAAACAGTTTCTACTTCAGCGGCTGTTGCCTCTAGGATTCAGAAGTGTTATTTTTGTGGGAACGTCCGGCACCCTCGTCTGAAGTGTCCTGCTCAGGAGGCTGTGTGTAGTAAATGTGGCAAGAGAGGTCATTACGCACGTGTGTGTAAATCATCAGGTTCAATTACCTCCTCTGTGACTATTCAGCCTTTAGATAGGGCGTTTATTGCATCAATTTCTGCTGCATTTGCTCATGGCCTAAAGAAAGCTATAGTTATGGCCCAAGTTAATGGGTTGACAGTGAAGGCCCTTATAGATACGGGCAGTACCGAGAGTTTTATAAGTCTTCAGTTTGCAAAGGGGAAGCATTTGAAAATTTCGCCTGTTTCCTATCAGGTGTGTATGGCTCAGACGGTTCTCACTTCACAAGTAGCTGGTTGTTGCCTTGTGAAATTGATTCTTCTAGGTAATACGTATACTGATATATGCCTATCTGTTTTGCCTAATCTCTGTGCAGATATTTTGATTGGTCATGATGTGCTTCAGTTACACGAGTCTCTCAGTCTTTCATTTGGAGGGACTAAGCCACCTTTATCTATTTGTGGATTAACCTCTTTATCCATTTCTCCATTATCACTTTTTTCTAATTTGATGCCGGATTGTAAGCCAATTGCTACCAAGTCAAGAAGGTATAGCAGTCAGGATAGAGAATTTATTAATTCTGAAGTTCAACCTCTCTTATTGGAAGGAATCATTGAACCTAGTTGTTTGCCTTGGCGGGCACAGGTAGTTGTCACGACTAACGAGAGACATAAGAAACGAGTGGTGATAGACTATTCCCAAACTATTAATAGGTATACTCAATTAGATGCGTACCCTTTGCCTAAGATTGATGAGCTTATCAATAAAGTATCTCAGTATAAGGTTTTTAGCACTATTGACCTAAAGAGTGCTTATCATCAGATTCCTATTGTTAAGAAGGATCAATCATATACGGCCTTTGAGGCTGGTGGAAAGCTGTATCAGTTTTGCCGAATACCATTTGGTGTTACTAAAGGTGTTGCTTGTTTTCAACGGGCAATGGATGCTTTTATAAGTGATAACTCTCTCTCTGACACCTTTTCATACTTAGATGACATCACGGTGTGTGGCAAATCAAGGGTGGAGCATGATTCTAATTTAGAAAGATTCCTTCAAGCTGCGGAAAAAGTTGGTTTAACTTTCAATAAAGAGAAGTGTATCTTTTCGACCACGGAGGTAAATCTACTGGGGTACATTATCTCGGAAAACAAGATTAAACCAGACCCAGAACGTCTGCGGCCATTGATTGATTTACCTTGTCCTACTAATTCTAAGGCTTTGCAATGAGTTTTTGGACTGTTTTCTTACTATTCTAATTGGATTGCAAATTTTTCACAGAAGATCCGGCCTCTTATTCGGGTTACGACATATCCTCTATCATGGGAGGCCAGGATGTGTTTTGATAATTTAAAAAAGGATATCCTTGGAGCAGTTGTGCATTCTATTGATGAGCAGGTTCCTTTTGTGATTGAGACGGACGCTTCTGATTTTACAATTGGGGCTACTCTGAACCAAAATGAAGACCTGTGGCCTTTTTCTCACGTACCTTGAACAATAGTGAAAAAAGGCATTCTTCAATCGAGAAAGAGGCGTATGCAATAGTAGAAGCACTGCGTAAATGGAGACATTATTTATCGGGGCAACATTTTACGTTGGTAACTGATCAAAAGTCTGTGTCCTTTATGTTTGATGTCAAACATTTTGGAAAGATTAAGAATGATAAAATAATGAGGTGGAGGATTGAGTTGGCATGTTACCATTTTGATATAGTTTATCATCCGGGGAAGGATAATGTTGCTGCTGGTGCGCTGTCGAGGGCTTATTGTTCTGTGATCCACGGAGATATGCTTATTTATCTGCACAATGCCTTATGCCATCCTAGGGTTACGAGGATGATACACTTCGTACGCAGTAAGAATTTGCCCTTTTCAGTTGAAGACGTCAAGCGGATGACTTCATCATGTTCTATCTGGGCTCGGTGTAAACCGAATTTCTTTCAGCCTCAACGAGCTCATCTTATAAAGGCTACTTCTCCTTTTGAACGTTTGAGCATCGATTTTAAGGGGCTTCTTCCTTCAACTACTCAAAACCGATATATATTTACTGTTGTGGATGAGTTTTCAAGGTTCCCTTTTGCTTTTCCTTGCGCAGATGTATCAGCTGCGACAGTTATCAAATGTCTGACTCAACTTTTGTCATCTTTGGGATGCCTGCGTATATCCATTCGGATCAGGGAAGTTCTTTTATGTCTTCCCAGTTGAAGGAATACCTTCAGAGTCGGGGAATTTCTACGAGCAGAACTACCCCGTATAATCCCCAGGGTAATGGACAGTGCGAACGATACAATGGGGTGATCTGGAAGGCAGTTATGTTGGCTTTGACATCCCGGAACCTTAAGAATACACAGTGGGAAATGGTACTGCCTGATGCCCTGCATTCCATTAGATAATTGCTTTCAACGGCTACTAATGTGACCCCCCATGAAAGGCTCTTTAACTATCCGCGGAGATCTACTACGGGATATTCGGTACCTTCATGGCTTACTATGCAGGGACCTGTGCTGCTTTGACGCCATGTTAGATTGTCAAAATATGATCCTTTAGTGGAGGAGGTGGAGCTGTTGGAGGCAAATTCCCAATATGCTCATATTCGATTCCAAGATGGGAAAGAATGTACCGTTTCAATTAAAGACTTGGCTCCTTGTGGTGGCCAGCCCTCTTCTGAGGATATTAACAATAGTCATGATTCAGATAATGTGGATGCTGTTACAGATACTACGAATATTTCCAATCCGACTGCAGATAATTATACTTCTATTAGTCAGCCCTCGAGGGATGTTCATGACCGTCCCAGTTTACCTTCTGATGGGATTTCTAATCCGGACACCGTTGAAAATCGGGATATGGATAGCCTTCCTGCAGTAGATACCTCTGTGTCTCCTGGTGTGGGAGGGCAAGGAATTTCACCATGGTTAAGAAGGTTGACACGAGCAAGATATCCGGTCGACCGATTGAAAATTGACTTTTAAATTGATAGTAATGTTTTAAAATTGTTGAAATATTATATTATATTGTTTTAGTTGAGAGATACTTAATACTTATGTGCAATGTTACTATTTGTTGTTGCTCACTTAGTATTGTGTCATGTTGAATAGTTTTATTTTGTCTGTGCATAGATTTAGTTGTAAATAATTAATTATAAATTGTAAAGGTTATTTAGGTTGAAGTATATTTTAAAAGGAAGGGTGAATGTGGTGATTATTCTTTATGTTTAGCAAGAAGTATTGTGATTGGTTGTTTGTTTCCTGCCTTGGGATATATGCTGTAATCTCATTGGTAGTTGATGTCATGTGATTTGTGGTGGCCATCTTAAATTCAGTTCTTTCCAGCCTTTAGTTGGGACTGGGTGTTGAAAGATGTGCTGCAGGATTTTTAAGTTAATAAAGCCTAGATTAGAAAGGCAAATCTATTCTTTATTTCAATTACACTAGGTCCTGTCTCTGTTTATATTACACTAGACCCTGTCTCTTTTTATATTACACTAGAAACTGTCTCTGTTTATATTACACTGGACCCTGTCTCTGTTTATATTACACTAGACCCTGTCTCTGTTTATATTACACTAGACCCGGTCTCTGTTTATATTACACGAGACCCTGTCTCTGTTAATATTACACTAGGCCCAGTCTCTATATATATTACACTAGACCCTGTCTCTGTTTAGATGACACGAGACCCTGCCTCTGTTTATATTTCACTAGACCCTGTCTCTGTTTATATTACACTAGAACCTGTCTCTGTTTATATTACACTGGACCCTGTCTCTGTTTATATTACACCAAACCCACTGTCTGTTTATATTACACTGGACCCTGTCTCTGTTTACATTACACTAGACCCTGTGTCTATTTATAATACACTAGACCCTGTCTCTGTTTATGTTACACCAGACCTTGTCTCTGTTTATATTACACTCGACCCTGTTTCGATTTATATTACACTAGGTGTTGTCTCTGTTTATATTACACTAGACCCTGTCTCTATTTATATTACACTAGAAACTGTCTCTGTTTATATTACGCTGGACCCGGTCCCTGTTTATATTACACTAGACCCTGTCTCTGTTAATATTACACGAGGCCCTGTCTCTGTTTATATTACACAAGAACCTGTCTCTGTTTATATTACACTCGACCCTGTCTCTGTTAATATTACACTAGGCCCTGTCTCTGTATATATTACACTAGGCCCTGTCTCTGTATATATTTTACTAGGCCCTGTCTCTGTTTATATTACACTAGACCCGGTCTCTGTTTCTATGACACGAGACCCTGTCTCTGTTTATATTACACTAGAACCTATCTCTGTTTATTTTATACTAGGCCCTGTCTCTGCTTATAATATACTAGGCCCTGTCTCTGTTTAAATTACTCTATAACCTGTCTCTGCTTATATTACACTAGACCCTGGCTCTGATTATATTACACTCGACCATGTCTCTGTTTATGTTACACTGGACCCTGTCTCTGTTTATATTACACTGGACCCTGTCTGTTTATATTACACTGGACCCTGTCTGTTTATATTACACTAGACCCTGTCTCTGTTTATATTACACTGGACACTGTCTCTGTTTATATTACACAAGAACCTGTCTCTGTTTATATTACACTCGACCCTGTCTCTGTTAATATTACACTAGGCCCTGTCTCTGTATATATTACACTAGGCCCTGTCTCTGTATATATTTTACTAGGCCCTGTCTCTGTTTATATTACACTAGACCCGGTCTCTGTTTCTATGACACGAGACCCTGTCTCTGTTTATATTACACTAGAACCTATCTCTGTTTATTTTATACTAGGCCCTGTCTCTGCTTATAATATACTAGGCCCTGTCTCTGTTTAAATTACTCTATAACCTGTCTCTGCTTATATTACACTAGACCCTGGCTCTGATTATATTACACTCGACCATGTCTCTGTTTATGTTACACTGGACCCTGTCTCTGTTTATATTACACTGGACCCTGTCTGTTTATATTACACTGGACCCTGTCTGTTTATATTACACTAGACCCTGTCTCTGTTTATATTACACTGGACACTGTCTCTGTTTATATTACACTAGACACTGTCTCTGTTTATATTAGACTGGTCCCTGTCTCTGTTTATATTACACTTGAACCTGTCCCTGTTTATATTACATTAGACCCTGTCTCTGTTTATATTACATTAGGCCCTGTCTCTATTTATAATACACTAGACCCTGTCTCTGTTTATATTACACTCGACCCTGTTTCGGTTTATATTACACTAGGTCCTGTCTCCGTTTATATTACACTAGACCCTGTCTCTATTTATATTACACAAGAACCTGTCTCTGTTTATATTACACTAGACCCTGTCTCTGTTTATATTACACTAGACCCTGTCTCTGTTTATGTTACACTAGAGCCTGTCTCTGTTTATATTATACTAGGCCCTGTCTCTGTTTAAATTACACTATAACCTGTCTCTGTTTATATTACACTAGACCCTGTCTCTGCTTATATTACACTGGACCCTGGCTCTGATTATATTATACTAGACCCTGTCTCTGTTTAGGTTACACTAGTCCCTGTCTCTGTTTATATTACACTAGATCCTGTCTCTGTTTATATTACACTAGACCCTGTCTCTGTTTATATTATACTAGGCCCTGTCTGTGTTGAAATTACACTATAACCTGTCTCTGTTTATATTACACTAGACCCTGTCTCTGCTTATATTACACTAGACCCTGTCTCTAGCCAAGTACTGCACTCATGAGGACGGCCTCAACCGGGATCTTGGGTTCATGTCACGCTACATGTAACCCCACCTGATGTAGTGTCACCCAGACTCCATCGTCGTTGGCTTGTTCTCTCTGCACAGATGCGGCCGGACCTGCTGTGATTTCCAGCAAAAAAAATGTTTTTTTTCTGTTTTTTGTTTTTCATACAGACCCCAGCATGTGCAACATTTGACCCCTTGTGACCCCACCTCATTGTTCTTTGATGTAATGTTTTCCTGACTAACCTGTTTCACACCATTGATTGCTTTGATTACCTCTCTGCCAAGGTGTCATAAATGGCAGTTAGAATGAGGTCCCCTCTCATTCTTCTAAACTCCGGCGAGTACAAGCCCAATTGACCCAATCTCTCCTCATACGTCATTCCTACCATCCCAGATCAATAAATTAATGTAATTTTCTTCCTATCCTTAATCAAAATCCTATTGACTTCACCTAACGATTAAAACTCAGAAACAGCTCGGGCGGCGCAGTGCCCATTTAAGAGGCCCGGTCTGAGCCCACCCACCCTCGCCCCGCCCCGCCTTGGACACGGCCTTGAGTCAGGGGTCACAGGCTGCACAAACTGGGGTTCTCCAATGGCGATGGGAGGCGGAAACAGACCGTGACTCGCCGATCCTGAATTAATGGGTGAAACAGCCAATCGCGGCGTTGTGACGCGCGGAATGGATTGTGGCATCATCCACTGCAGCGCAAACGTGAATTTGTGAGACTACAATCGGCCATGTTTGTGTGACACGCAGTCGACCATGTTTGTGAAACACGCAGTTGGCCATGTTTGTGTGACGTAACACACTGCACATGTCTACTGTTTATTTAAGGAACGGTGACTTCAGTTTTCCGCCAAAATAAGCGGACGGTCTTAATCAATAAATCTGAAAGTTTGGCCACCATGAGAATAAAAACAGCTTGTGAGGTGCACATGTGTGAATAGTTCTCCCAGAGTGCCATGCGGCTCGTGTCAGAGATGGCGTTTTTTCTCTGCCGCCGTGAATTGTGGGAGTCGCAACCCTCCATGGCCGAGTCCTTAACTGAGTGAATCTACTCCCAAACTCCTTCCAGCCCGGTTATTGCTCCGGACAGACTGTGGTGTCCTGTTGAGCGAAGAGAATCTCTGATTAGATTGGACACTGAATCCGGGAAATCCCAGGAGGTGGAGACCGCTCATCAACCCAAACTTTGAAAGACCGATTGAAACAAAGAAAAGGAAGGAAAAAGCTCTCCTGGTCCCTGTGGAAACAGACGGGCAATAGATTTAAACCCCAGGGTGTAATATGACTCGGTAAAAGATTTTTTATGGTAAGAAAACATGAGTTGCACAAATAGTGTCAGCCGCGGCGCAGTTGGTAGCACACTCGCCTCTGAGTCAGAAGGTTGTGAGTTCATAATCCCACTTCAGAGATCTAGCACAAACATCTAGGCTGACACTGCAGTGTTGTACTGAGGGAGTGCTATATTGTCGGAGCTGCTGTCTTTCGAATGAGACGTTAAACGCAGACGCCCTCAGCTCCGTCAGGTGGGCGTAACAGATCCTATGGCATTATTTTTAATAAGAGCAGGAGAGTTCTCCCCGGAGTCCTGGCCAATATTAACACCTCAATCAACATCACTAAAACAGATTATCCGGCCATTCTCACAATGCTGTCTGTGGGAGCTTGCTGTGCGCAACTTTCCTGCTGTGTTTCCTACATTACAACAGTGACCACACATCAAAAAGTACTTCATTGGCTGTAAAGCGCTTTGGGACGTCCAGTGGTGGTGAATGGCGCTACAGAAATGCAAGTCTTTCTTTCTTTCGTTCAAAGGGAGGTGAGAATGTGGAATTTTCTGCAGAAAGTGTAGTTGACTCAGATTCCTGTGGCGGATCAAAGGGATTTGTGAGTCCTGGGACTTTCCAGATATTTTCAATGTGTCGTCAACAATGACAACATCATCCATCCACACAGCGGTCTGTCTGTCTGTTTATGACACGCTGAGGAAATATTTTCGATGGAAGAATTGTTGTCCTCCTCCGTCGGACTAAACACTGACATTGGACCATGAAATACATGAACGAGAGAGTTCACTCTCACAGTCTGCCGCCCCGGAGCACCTGTAGTTTACTATCGGTTCTTGCTCTACATACAGCACCGTGTGCGGTGTTATGACACAGAAGTATTTCCTGCAATCCGCAGCTGTCAGCTGTGAAACCCTTAAACTGACGGCTCTGTAATTTTGGCCAAAGATGAGGTGAAGCGCCGTCTTGCAAAGTTCGCATCGTCACTGAACCGGTCGGTGCAGCGGATGAGGATATTCTCCGGGCCCACGGACCGACCCTCCCGGTACCAGAACAGGCAACCGCCCCTCACCGTTGTATAGGAGCAGGTTATTGTCGCGATCTCTCCCTCCTGAGCGGTCATCTCTTCCATTGGCCAATGAGCGATCCACCCAAGGACGCTGTCTAAAGGACAGAGAGGGAAACGTTTAGATAAAGTTCCAATAACTGTGAGTAATAAATCCCAACAGGTGCTGCGATTGTCGCTCACACAACAGCGGGATAGCATTTCAGAACAGGAGTTCCCAGAGTGACTGTATCCAAACAGAAATATATGAAGAGTTTTGATAAAGTAAATAAAGAAAAACTGTTTCCACTGGCAGGAGGGTCGGTACCCAAAGGACAAACACATTGAAGTTATTTTGCAAAAGAACCAGAGAGGAGATTTGTTGTTTTAATCAGCGAGTTGTTGTGATCTGGAATGCACTGCCTTGAAAGAGCGGTGGAATCAGATTCAATAATAACATTCAAAGGGGAATTGGATAAATACCTAAAAAGAGACAAATTGCAGGAATAAAAACAGCTATATATTGGAATTAACAGCACAATGTCTAATCACAAATACAGGGACCAGCTGAGACTCGCCCCTGATCACAATGTTCCCCTGACGCGCTGATATGTTGAGCGACGCTCTGACAGTTTTTGTACAGGTCCAGCCCAGCTCCGTGTCTCTGTGGGGCTCAGTGCGCAGTAATACACCGCGGAATCTGTCAGTTGTGTTTCAGACACATTCAGCGGGACGGTTCGGCTTCCATCATCGACCTTCGCTGAAAAACGGACCTTTGGAGCTTTCGCTTTGTTCTCGCTGTGTTTTGTTCTCTGCAGCAGAAACTCCATGGATCCGCTCGGATACTGGCGGTACCAGAATAGGAAAGGAGTGCTTGTAGCTGTATAATTACAGTGCAACTGGACATCGTCTCCTTCACTGACTGTGGTTGCAGCCGGCGTCTGTGAAACGGAATCTCCTCGACAATGTCCTGCAAGAGCCCAGAGCGATATTAAATTAAACAATGTCACTTCACTCTGTCTGTCCCCCAGAATCAACCCGTCACCCCCAACACTTACCTGCAAAGTAAATCAGGGCAGTTAAACAGAAATACATTTCCCCACAGCTCGGGGGCTGCTCACGGGAAGGTGCTGAGATCGACTGAATAAAAGTTATTTAATGAACTTTCAGCACCTTCCAACGGGATCATTTCCTCAGCTTCACCTCTTATGATGTGAAGGGAATACTCCAAACGGTCTGTGGGTTTAAGACTCGTGTGTCTGTCAAAGTCCGTCATCGATTCCGGCGGGGCGGAGCGGGTCTGTCTGCCATTCGCCTGTAATCTCACCTCAACTCTTCCGCCTTCATTCACTGGAGGATTTTGTCGATTGTCCCCAAACAGTGTTCAGTGTTGAATAAATGTCGATTCGGATGTTTTTCTTCACTTCGTGTCAATCTATTGATAATCTTGTGTTCCAGGAACTGACCGATTAAATATAATAAATGATACAGATGTGAAATACAGTTATGTGTAACATTTGAACTTACCAATTAGGAGAGCTGCAGCTGTGACGACTAAATAAAATGTAACAGCCAACATGTTTGCAGAGAGTTGATGGCGGATGGCGGGTTGAACCTGAATTTGTTTTAGTCAAGAGTTTGGAAGATGTTGACTCATATCCGGCCTCTCTGGCGATTGGTTCATTCCTGACAGAGTCAGCAGGAGTTATCCAATCAGCTCTCGGTTCTTTGTTCTCCAATTTATCCAATCAGCTCACAGCTCATGTGTTCTCCTCACAACAGAGAACTGGACGGGGATTAAACCCAATGTTGGCCCTTTAACAGTTTCAGTCTGTGAGGTGGGGCCAGTGAAAGGAATTTGTTAATATTGTTCTGGCAGCAGTGCCGGAGGCTTCCATTAAAAGAGCTGCTCATTGACCATTAGAACTAACCACAGCCGATATATAGGGAGGTAGAGACGGCCAGTAGATCCTGAGGCTTTGAACACAACGATGCGGAAAATTAGACAAACTCCACATTTTATATGAATGAAATGGGGAGTGACTGATAGGTTTGAGCAGAATGGGAGGGTGCAGGCAGAAAATAGTTCCACTGATTCTGGGGTGAGCTGCTCATTACAAATATTTACAACGTATTCACTTTACCAATAACCACATTCACAATAATTTAATAGTTAACCATTTGGAACACAGGCTTCCTTTTGAACTTAATGCCTGCATTTAAAAATGTGTTTTCTCTAATTCTTCAGTTACATAAGATGAACAATGTTCTTAGTCTGTAACTCGCCGCGACATTCAAACCAACATTGAACTTCCCTCTGATTGCGATTATATGCAAACGTTTTCAAATTAAGAAGCGAAAGTGGGAGGGTCAGGGTAATGCGGGCCGCTTAAAGACACACTCGGGTGATACTGCAATAGAAAATAAGGAAATGGCAGTTTTGCTAAATAATTATTTTGTATCGCTCTTCACATCTGCCCGCCGTTATATGCGGCTTCAGCAGGCGGAGACTCTGATCGACAAAGCGGAGGGAGTTTCTGTACGAGGGTTTAACTGGTTTCCATCACTGTGAGTCTCAGGGCACAGTAATAAACTGCAGTGTCGGTCAGCTGCAGCCCCGAGATGGTTAAACTGGTGAATTTACTGGAGCTGTCGAGTTGTGCTGAAAAGCGGGTTTGGGCAAAATGTGCTTTATTTTCAGCACCGCTCGAGTATTTCATCAGAATAAACTCGGGTTGTGTTCCAGGGTGTTGCCGGTACCAGTACAAATTATAGCTGCCGCTCCATGTAGTCTCATAGGTACAGTTTAAAGTATCCGCGTCTCCTTCTGTCTTAACTGCCGAGGACAGCGGCTGAGTGACAGAATCTCCAAGACTCCGATCTGAAAAACATGTTCAAACAGCAAAAGATCAGACCAGCGGGTGTTTAAAATTCTGATTCAAACCATGATGGAAATTACAGTAAAGCAGAAATGTGCGTTATTCACCATCATCATCATCACCGTCATTTCACCAATAATTCAATCGGGTTACAGCAGTCAGGGAGAGAATGGGTTTTCACTGGGAAGGAATACTTACTGAGAAGTGATATAATGATGAGGAGCGGTGCGAGACGGTTCCGCATGGTGCTCCCTGAGTCTGTAACTCTGCAGTCCGGGAAATCCTCTGTGGGAGCAGAAATGCAGATCAACCCCCACCCCCACTGCGCTGCTGATTCAATCAATGCCAAACAGGGAACAGCGGCAGCAATCTCTCCAATAAGGCAGGGCGGACAAGGCGGGTCAGAGCGAGTGCAGCAAACGGAAGCTGTGGGCGGGGCTGCCACGGGCGGTTTTGTCACACCTAGGATTCACCTGTGAGGAATTGTCGCGCTGTCCTCACTTTCTCTCACAATGATCCCTTCTTTCTTTGAAATAATCCATCAGAAGCAGACAAACCCAGCGCTTGTGACCTGCTGCTCGCGGATGTGCGAGAGTTTTAATCAGCACCATATCCCAGTGCCTGACTGCGATGCCATCTAGAGCAGTATCACACATTTGATGTATTAAAACCATATCCCCCAATATTAATTTAAATGGAACTGTTTGAAGTAGAAGAGGGAAGCGCGAGTTGAAAATATAAAATGTAATAATAGGACAATATCTGCTTCACACGCAGAAATTTGTGAGTGGAATAAGTTTCCGAATACAGTGGTGGATGAACATATCCTAGAAGCATTTAAGGGAAAGTTTGAGGCCACAGTGGGGCCGGGAGAGGGTATCTCCCTGGATGGATGGGGCATTACAGGCCGAATGGCTTCTTCATTCAGAATGATCTTGTGAACTGGACCAGGGCAGGACTTGTACCTTGTAGTTACATGCAGTCACCACCAGAGGGCAGTGCGAGGAGGTTTTCACTGTAATAACAACAGAAAACGCTGGAAAAACTCAGCAGGCCAGGCAACATCCGTGGGGAGAGCAACAGAGTCAACGTTTCGGGTCGACACCCTTTTACAGAACTGAGAAAAAAGGCAGGAAATGAAGGAGAGTAAAAGGCAGTTTGGGGGCTGGGAAATGGGGGAGGGGATGAATGAAGAGAAATTAAGAGATATTCCAGGTGAGACGAGATATTAATAGGATAGGTATAGAAACAAACAATGGCTCTAGATGAAGTGTGAAATGCGCTGGCAGAGTGAAAGACAGCTGCCATGTGGGAGAGAGAGAGAAAAAAGGAAAAGGCACAAATCAAAAGTGTGGATAAAAAATATAAAAGTATAATAGGGGCCGAGGTTATGATCTGAAACGAATATGATTTGGTTGAGATTACGGAAACGTGGCTCAATGATGGCCAAGGCTGGGAACTCAACATCCAGGGGTATTCAAAATACAGGAAAGATAGGCAAAAAGGAAAGGGAGGTGGGGTAGCATTACTGGTTAAAGAAGGTATTAACACAATTGTAATGAAGGATATTAGCTCTGATGATGTGGAATCTGTATGGGTAGAATTGAGAAATACTAAGGGGAAGAAAACGTTAGTGGGAGTGGTATATAGATCTCCAAACAGTAAGGCGGAGGTTGGGGATGGCATTAAAAGGGTAATTAAAGAAGCGTGCAATAAGGGCACAGCAGTCATCATGGGTGACTTTAATCTACATATAGATTGTGTTAACCAAATTAGTAACAATACTGTGGAGGAGGAATTCCTGGAGTGTTTACGGGATGGTTTCCTGGACCAATATGTCGAGGAACCAACTAGAGATCAGGCCATCTTAGACTGGGTATTATGTAATGAGAAAGGATTAATTAGCAATCTTGCTGTACGAGGCCCCTTGGGTCAGAGCGATCACAATATGATAGAATTCTTCATTAAGATGGAGAATGAAGAAGTTGACTCAGACACTAGAGTCCTCAATTTAAATAAAGGAAACTACGATGGTCTGAGGAGCGAGTTGGGTAGGATTGAGTGGGGAGTGTCACTCAAAGGGTTGACGGTGGATAGGCAATGGCAAACATTCAAAGACCGAATGGACGAACTACAGAATTTGTTCATCCCAGTTTGGCATAAAAATAACACAAAAAAGGTGACTCAGCCGTGGCTAACAAGGGAAATTAGGGATAGTAAAAGATCCAAGGAGAGGACATATAAATTGGCCAGAAAAAGCAGTAAGCCTGAGGATTGGGTGTAGTTTAGGATTCAACAAAGGAGGACAAAGGGATTAATTAAGAAAGGGAAAACAGAATATGAGAGTAAGCTTGCAGGGAACATAAACACTGACTGTAAAAGCTTTTATACATATGTGAAGAGAAAAAGATTGGTGTAGTTAAGCGTAGGTCCCTTGCAGTCAGAATCAGGGGAATTTATAATGGGGAACAAAGAAATGGCAGACCAACTAAATACATATTTTGGTTCTGTCTTCACAAAGGAGGACACAAATAACCTCCCAGAGATGCCGGGGAACATAGGGTCTGATGAAAGGGTGGAACTGAAAGAAATCAGTATTTGTAGGGAAATGGTGTTAGGGAAATTGATGGGACTGATGGCCGATAAATCCCCAGGACCTCATAATCTACATCCCAGGGTACTTAAGGAAGTGGCCCAAGAAATAGTAGATGCATTGCTGGTCATCTTCCAGAACTCGATAGACTCTGGAACAGTACCCATGGATTGGAGGGTAGCTAATGCTAGCCCACCATTCAAAAAAGGTGGTAGAGAAAAAGTGGGGAATTATAGACCAGTGAGCCTGACATCGGTAGTGGTGAAAATGCTAGATTCCATTATAAAAGATGTAATAGCAGAGCACTTGGAAAGCAGTGACTGGATCAGAGAAATTCAACATGGATTTCCAAAAGGCAAATCTACTGGAAATTTTTGAGAATGTAACTGGTAATATAGATGAGGGAGAACCAGTGGATGTGGTGTATTTGGACTTTCAGAAGGCTTTTGATAAGGTCCCGCATAAGAGATTAGCATGCGTTTGGGGGCAAGGTATTGACTTGGATGGAGAACTGGTTGGCGGATAGAAAGCAAAGAGTTGGAATAAACGGGTCATTTTCCGAGTGGCAGGCAGTGACTAGTGGGGTACCGCAAGGATCGGTCCTAGGACCCCAGCTGTTCACAATATATATTAATGATCTAGACGAGGGAATTGGATGTAATATCTCCAAATTTGCAGACGACACAAAGCTGGGTGGGAGGGTATGCTGTGATGAGGATGTCGTGAAACTCCAGTACGATTTGGACAGGTTGGGTGATTGGGCAGAAACATGGCAGATGCAATATAATGTGGATAAATGTGAGGTTATCCACTTTGGTGGCCAAAACAGGAAGGCAGATATTTATTTGAATGGCAATAGATTGCGAGAAGGGGAAGTGCAAAGAGACCTGGGTGTTCTTGTGCACCAGTCGCTGAAGGTAAGCATGCAGGTGCAGCAGGCGGTTAAGAAGGCAAATGGTATGTTGGCCTTCGTAGCAAGAGGATTCGAATACAGGAACAATGATGTCTTGATGCATTTGTACAGGGCCTTGATGAGACCGCACCTTGAGTATTGTGTGCAGTTTTGGTCGCTTTATCTGAGGAAGGACGACCTGGCCATGGAAGGAGTGCAGCGAAGATTCACCAGGCTGATACCTGGGATGGATTGGAATGACGTATGAGGAGAGATTGTGTAGATTGGGCTTAGAATCACTGGAGTATAGAAGATTGAGAGGGGATCTCATCGAAACCTATAAAATTCTGTCAGGACTGGACAGACTAGATGCAGGAAGGATATTTGTGATGGCCGGGGAGTCCAGAACCAAGGGTCATAGTCTAAGGATAAGGGGTAAGCCATTTAGGACTGAAATGAGGAGGAATTTCTTCACCCAGAGAGTGGTGAACCTGTGGAATTCTCTGCCACAGAGGGCGGTGGAGGCCAGTTCATTAAATATATTCAAGAAGGAGTTGGATATATTTCTTAAGGCTAAAGGGATCAAGTGATCTGGGGAGAAGGCAGGGACAGGGTACTGAATTTGGATGATCAGCCATGATCTCATTGAATGGCGGAGAAGGCTCGAAGGGCCGAATGGCCTCTTCTTCTATGTTTCTATGTTTCTATGTTTCCATTAAAATGTTGAACTCGATATGGAGTCCAGAAGGCTTTAATGTGCCTAATCGGAAGATGAGGTGCTGTTCCTCGAGTTTACACTGAGCTTCCATGGAAAAATGCAAGAGGCCGCGGACGGTGAGGTCTGAGTGGGAATGGAGCGGTGAATTGAAATGACAGGTGACCGGAAGCTCGGCGTCACCCTTATGGACTGAACAGATGTGATCCGTAAAGCGGTCACCCAACCTGCGTTTGGTCTCCCCAGTGTAGAGGAGACCATATGTGTTCACTGTGTTGGTTTTAGTTTCGATGCGAGTCAAAGCCTGAGAACATTGTTCAGTAACTTGAATAAAGAAAAGGGATTAAAGAAGCAGATTCGGAAATAGAGGCTTTACTTTGAAATCAATATCAGTGTCTATATGGTTTATTATCAATTTTCATTATGATTAATCAATGTTATTTTTACAATTGATATGTTCTAATAATTAGCATAAAAATATCACTCCATCCTTTTGGGGAAGCACACGGAATAAAATTAAAAAGAGAGACTTTAGGACTGGAATCAGGAAATTCCACTTCATACACTGGCAGTGATCAATGTGTGGAATGAATTTTCAGTTAGAATGGGGGAAGAAAATACACTGGAATCGTTGGACGCTGTAATGGAAGTCGGGAGCCAGAGTATCTGCGAATGACGGAGCATTCCTAGGAGGAGCGAGTAGCCGTTCCCTCTTGTAATTATCTTGTGTACTGCAGATTATCGGTAATTGGCGTTAATAATTGCTCCTCGCAATTACCTGTACTCACCACCAGAGGGCAGTGCGAAACAGTGAGAAACACTGAGTGTGGGCGGCCCGGTGTGCTCTCAGAGATAGTGTGAGCTGGTGTCACGGAGAAACACTGAGTGTGAGCGGCCCGGTGTGAGCTCAGAGACAGTGTGAGCTGGTGTCACGGAGAAACACTGAGTGTGAGCGGCCCGGTGCGAGCTCAGAGACAGTGTGAGCTGGTGTCAGTGAGAAAAACTGAGTGTGAGCGACCCGGTGTGAGCTCAGAGACAGTGTGAGCTGGTGTCAGTGAGAAAAACGGAGTGTGAGCGGCCCGGTGTGAGCTCAGAGACAGTGTGAGCTGGTGTGAGTGAGAGAAACTGAGTGTGAGCGGCCCGGTGTGAGCTCAGAGACAGTGTGAGCTCGTGTCAGTGAGAAACACTGAGCGTGGGCGGCCCGGTGTGAATTCAGAGACAGTGTGAGCTGGTGTTAATGAGAAACACCGAGTGTGAGCGGCCCGGTGTGAACTCAGACACAGTGTGAGCTGGTGTCAGTGAGAAAAACTGAGTGTGAGAGGCCCGGTGTGAACTCAGAGACAGTGTGAGCTGGTGTAAATGAGAAACACCGAGTGTGAGCGGCCCGGTGTGAGCTCAGAGACAGTGTGATCTGGTGTCAGTGAGAAACACTGAGTGTGAGAGGCCTGGTGTGAGCTGAGAGACAGTGTGAGCTGGTGTCAGTGAGAAACACTGAGTGTGAGCGGATCGGTGTGAGCTCAGAGACAGTGTGAGCTGGTGTCAGTGAGAAACACTGAGTGGGAGAGTCCCGGTGTGAGTTCAGAGAGAGTGTGAGCTGGTGTCAGTGAGAAACACAGAGTGTGAGATGCCTGGTGTGAGCTCAGAGACACTGTGATCTGGTGTCAGTGAGAAACACTGAGTGTGAGAGGCCTGTTGTGAGCTCAGAGACAGTGTGATCTGGTGTCAGTGAGAAACACTGAGTGTGAGAGGCCTGGTGTGAGCTCAGAGACAGTGTGAGCTGGTGTCAGTGAGAAACACTGAGTGTGGGCGGCCCGGTGTGAGTTCAGAGACAGTGTGAGCTGTTGTCAGTGAGAAACACTGAGTGTGAGCGGCTCGGTGTAAGCTCAGAGACAGTGTAAGATGGTATCAGTGAGAAACACTGAGTGTGAGAGGCCTGGTGTGAGCTCAGAGACAGTGTGAGCTGGAGTCAGTGAGAAACACTGAGTGTGAGCGGCCCGGTGTGAGCTGAGAGACAGTGTGAGCTGGTGTCAGTGAGAAACACTGAGTGTGAGAGGCCCGGTGTGAGCTCAGAGACAGTGTGAGCTGATGTCAGTGAGAAATACCGAGTGTGAGAGGCCCGGTGTGAGCTCAGAGACAGTGTGAGCTGGTGTCAGTGAGAAACAGTGTGCGTGAGCGGTCCGCTGTGAGCTCAGAGACAGTGTGAGCTGGTGTCAGTTAAATATACTGACTGTGAGAGGCCCGGTGGGAGCTCAGCGACAGTGTTATCTGGTGTCAGTGAGAAGCACTGAGTGTAACCGGCCCGGTGTGAGCTGAGAGACAGTGTGAGCTGGTGTCAGTGAGAAACACTGAGTGTGAGAGGCCTGGTGTGAGCTGAGAGACAGTGTGAGCTGGTGTCAGTGAGAAACACTGAGTGTGAGAGGACTGGTGTGAGCTCAGAGACAGTGTGAGCTGGCATCACTGAGAAACACTGAGTGTGAGCGGCCTGGTGTGAGCTGAGAGACAGTGTGAGCTGGGGTCAGTGAGAAACACTGAGTGTGAGTGGCCGGTGTGAGCTCAGAGATAGTGTGAGCTGGTGTCAGTGAGAAACAGTGAGTGTGAGCGGCCCGGTGTGAGCTCAGAGACAGTGTGAGCTGGTGTCAGTGAGACACACTGACTGTGAGCGTCCTGGTGTGAGCTGAGAGACAGTGTGAGCTGGTGTCAGTGAGAAACACTGAGTGTGAGCGGCCCGGTGTGAGCTCAGAGACAGTGTGAGCTGGTGTCAGTGAGAAACACTGAGTGTGTGAGGCCTGGTGTGAGCTCAGCGATAGTGTGAGCTGGTGTCAGTGAGAAACACTGAGTGTGAGCGGCCCGGTGTGAGCTCAGAGACAGTGTGAGCTGGTGTCAGTGAGAAAAACTGAGTGTGAGAGGGCCGGTGTGAGCTCAGAGACAGTGTGAGCTGGTGTCAGTGAGAAACACTGAGTGTGGGCGGCCCGGTGTGAGCGCAGAGACAGTGTGAGCTGGTGTCAGTGAGAAACAGTGAGTGTGAGCGGACCGGTGTGAGCTCAGAGACAGTGTGAGCTGGTGTCAGTGAGAAACAGTGAGTGTGAGCAGCCCGGTGTGATCTCAGAGACAGGGTGAGCTGGTGTCAGTGAGAAACACTGAGGGAGAGCGGCCCGGTGTTATCTCAGAGATAGTGTGAGCTGGTGTCAGTGAGAAACAGTGAGTGAAGCAGCCCGGTTTGATCTCAGAGACAGGGTGAGCTGGTATCAGTGAGAAACAGTGAGTGTGAGCGGCCCGGTGTGAGGTCAAAGACAGTGTGAGCTGGTGTCAGTGAGAAACACTGTGTGTGAGCGGCCCGGTGTGAGCTCAGAGACAGTGTGAGCTGGTGTCAGTGAGGAACACTGAGTGTGAGCGGCCCGCTGTGTGCTCAGAGACAGTGTGAGCTGATGTCAGTGAGAAATACCGAGTGTGAGAGGCCTGGTGTGAGCTCAGAGACAGTGTGAGCTGGTGTCAGTGAGTAACACTGAGTGTGAGCGGCCCGGTGTGAGCTCAGAGACAGTGTGAGCTGGTGTCAGAGAGAAACACTGAGTGTGAGCGGCCCGGTGTGAGCTCAGAGACAGTGTGAGCTGGTGTCAGTGAGAAACACAGAGTGTTAGAGGCCTGGTGTGAGCTCAGAGATAGTGTGAGATGGTGTCAGTGAGAAACACTGAGTGTGAGCGGCCCGGTGTGAGGTCAAAACAGTGTAAGATGGTGTCAGTGAGAAACACTGATTGTGAGCGGCCCGGTGTGAGCTGAGGGACAGTGTGAGCTGGTGTCAGTGAGAAACACTGAGTGTGAGAGGCCCGGTGTGAGCTCAGAGATAGTGTGAGCTGATGTCAGTGAGAAATACCGAGTGTGAGTCCCGGTGTGAGCTCAGGACAGTGTGAGCTGGTGTCAGTGAGAAACACAGAGTGTGAGAGGCCCGGTGTGTGCTTCGAGACAGTGTGAGCTGGTGTCAGTGAGTAACACTGAGTGTGACCGGCCTGGTGTGAGCTGAGAGACAGTGTGAGCTGGGGTCAGTGAGAAACACTGAGTGTGAGCGGCCCGGTGTGAGCTCAGAGATAGTGTGAGCTGGTGTCAGTGAGAAATACTGTGTGTGAGCGGCCCGGTGTGAGCTCAGAGACAGTGTGAGCTGGTGTCAGTGAGAAACACTGAGTGTGAGCGGCCTGGTGTGAGCTGAGAGACAGTGTGAGCTGGGGTCAGTGAGAAACACTGAGGCGGGGCGGCCCGGTGTGAGCTGAGAGACAGTGTGAGCTGGTGTCAGTGAGAAACACTGAGTGTGAGCGGCCCGGTGTGAGCTCAGAGACAGTGTGATCTGGTGTCAGTGAGAAACACTGAGTGTGAGCGGCCCGGTGTGAGCTCAGAGACAGTGTGATCTGGTGTCAGTGAGAAACACTGAGTGTGAGCGGCCCGGTGTGAGCTCAGAGACAGTGTGAGCTGGTGTCAGTGAGAAACACTGAGTGTGAGAGGCCTGGTGTGAGCTCAGAGATAGTGTGAGCAGGTGTCAGTGAGAAACACTGAGTGTGAGCGGCCCGGTGTGAGCTCAGAGACAGTGTGAGATGGTATCAGTGACAAACACTGAGTGTGAGCGGCCCGGTGTGAGCTCAGAGATAGTGTGAGCTGGTGTCATTGAGAAACACTGAGTGTGAGAGGTCTGGTGTGAGTTCAGAGACAGTGTGATCTGGTGTCAGTGAGAAACATTGAGTGTGAGCGGCTCGGTGTAAGCTCAGAGACAGTGTGAGATGGTATCAGTGAGAAACACTGAGTGTGGGCGGCCCGGTGTGAGCTCAGAGACAGTGTGAGCTGGTGTCAGTGAGAAACACTGAGTGTGATCGGCCCGGTGTGAGCTCAGAGATAGTGTGAGCTGGTGTCAGTGAGAAACAGTGAGTGTGAGCGGACCGGTGTGATCTCAGAGACAGAGGGAGCTGGTGTCAGTGAGAAACAGTGAGTGTGAGCGGACCGGTGTGAGCTCAGAGACAGTGTGAGCTGGTGTCAGTGAGAAACACTCAGTGTGAGTGGCCCGGTGTGAGATCAGAGACAGTGTGAGCTGGTATCAGTGAGAAACACTGAGTGTGAGTGGCGCGGTGTGAGCTGAGAGACAGTGTGAGCTGGTGTCAGTGAGAAACACTGAGTGTGAGCGGCTCGGTGTGAGCTCAGAGACAGTGTGAGCTGGTGTCAGTGAGAAACAATGAGTGTGAGAGGCCCGGTGTGAGCTCAGAGACAGTGTGAGCTGGTGTCAGTGAGAAACACTGAGTGTTTGAGGCCCGGTGTGACCTCAGAGACAATGTGAGCTGATGTCAGTGAGAAATACTGAGTGTGAGAGGCCCGGTGTGAGCTCCGAGACAGTGTGAGCTGGTGTCAGTGAGAAAGACTGAGTGTTACCGGCCTGGTGTGAGCTGAGAGACAGTGTGAGCTGGTGTCAGTGAGAAACACTGAGTGTGAGCGGCACGGTGTGAGCTCAGAGATAGTGTGAGCTGGTGTCAGTGAGAAACACTGAGTGTGAGAGGCCTGGTGTGAGCTCAGAGACAGTGTGAGCTGGTGTCAGTGAGAAACACAGAGTGTGAGAGGCCCGGTGTGTGCTCCGAGAAAGTGTGAGCTGGTGTCAGTGAGAAACACTGAGTGTGAGCGGCTCGGTGTGAGCTCAGAGATAGTGTGAGCTGGTGTCAGTGAGAAACACTGAGTGTGAGAGGCCTGGTGTGAGCTGAGAGACAGTGTGACCTGGTATCAGTGAGAAACACTGAGTGTGAGAGGCCCGGTGTGAGCTCAGAGACAGTGTGAGCTGGTGTCAGTGAGAAACACTGAGTGTGAGCGGCCCGGTGTGAGCTCAGAGATAGTGTGAGCTGGTGTCAGTGAGAAACAGTGAGTGTGAGCGGACCGGTGTGATCTCAGAGACAGAGAGAACTGGTGTCAGTGAGAAACACTGAGTGTGAGAGGCCCGGTGTGAGCTCAGAGATAGTGTGAGCTGATGTCAGTGAGAAATACCGAGTGTGAGTCCCGGTGTGAGCTCAAGACAGTGTGAGCTGGTGTCAGTGAGAAACACAGAGTGTGAGAGGCCCGGTGTGTGCTTCGAGACAGTGTGAGCTGGTGTCAGTGAGTAACACTGAGTGTGACCGGCCTGGTGTGAGCTGAGAGACAGTGTGAGCTGGGGTCAGTGAGAAACACTGAGTGTGAGCGGCCCGGTGTGAGCTCAGAGATAGTGTGAGCTGGTGTCAGTGAGAAATACTGTGTGTGAGCGGCCCGGTGTGAGCTCAGAGACAGTGTGAGCTGGTGTCAGTGAGAAACACTGAGTGTGAGCGGCCTGGTGTGAGCTGAGAGACAGTGTGAGCTGGGGTCAGTGAGAAACACTGAGGCGGGGCGGCCCGGTGTGAGCTGAGAGACAGTGTGAGCTGGTGTCAGTGAGAAACACTGAGTGTGAGCGGCCCGGTGTGAGCTCAGAGACAGTGTGATCTGGTGTCAGTGAGAAACACTGAGTGTGAGCGGCCCGGTGTGAGCTCAGAGACAGTGTGATCTGGTGTCAGTGAGAAACACTGAGTGTGAGCGGCCCGGTGTGAGCTCAGAGACAGTGTGAGCTGGTGTCAGTGAGAAACACTGAGTGTGAGAGGCCTGGTGTGAGCTCAGAGATAGTGTGAGCAGGTGTCAGTGAGAAACACTGAGTGTGAGCGGCCCGGTGTGAGCTCAGAGACAGTGTGAGATGGTATCAGTGACAAACACTGAGTGTGAGCGGCCCGGTGTGAGCTCAGAGATAGTGTGAGCTGGTGTCATTGAGAAACACTGAGTGTGAGAGGTCTGGTGTGAGTTCAGAGACAGTGTGATCTGGTGTCAGTGAGAAACATTGAGTGTGAGCGGCTCGGTGTAAGCTCAGAGACAGTGTGAGATGGTATCAGTGAGAAACACTGAGTGTGGGCGGCCCGGTGTGAGCTCAGAGACAGTGTGAGCTGGTGTCAGTGAGAAACACTGAGTGTGATCGGCCCGGTGTGAGCTCAGAGATAGTGTGAGCTGGTGTCAGTGAGAAACAGTGAGTGTGAGCGGACCGGTGTGATCTCAGAGACAGAGGGAGCTGGTGTCAGTGAGAAACAGTGAGTGTGAGCGGACCGGTGTGAGCTCAGAGACAGTGTGAGCTGGTGTCAGTGAGAAACACTCAGTGTGAGTGGCCCGGTGTGAGATCAGAGACAGTGTGAGCTGGTATCAGTGAGAAACACTGAGTGTGAGTGGCGCGGTGTGAGCTGAGAGACAGTGTGAGCTGGTGTCAGTGAGAAACACTGAGTGTGAGCGGCTCGGTGTGAGCTCAGAGACAGTGTGAGCTGGTGTCAGTGAGAAACAATGAGTGTGAGAGGCCCGGTGTGAGCTCAGAGACAGTGTGAGCTGGTGTCAGTGAGAAACACTGAGTGTTTGAGGCCCGGTGTGACCTCAGAGACAATGTGAGCTGATGTCAGTGAGAAATACTGAGTGTGAGAGGCCCGGTGTGAGCTCCGAGACAGTGTGAGCTGGTGTCAGTGAGAAAGACTGAGTGTTACCGGCCTGGTGTGAGCTGAGAGACAGTGTGAGCTGGTGTCAGTGAGAAACACTGAGTGTGAGCGGCCCGGTGTGAGCTCAGAGATAGTGTGAGCTGGTGTCAGTGAGAAACACTGAGTGTGAGAGGCCTGGTGTGAGCTCAGAGACAGTGTGAGCTGGTGTCAGTGAGAAACACAGAGTGTGAGAGGCCCGGTGTGTGCTCCGAGAAAGTGTGAGCTGGTGTCAGTGAGAAACACTGAGTGTGAGCGGCTCGGTGTGAGCTCAGAGATAGTGTGAGCTGGTGTCAGTGAGAAACACTGAGTGTGAGAGGCCTGGTGTGAGCTGAGAGACAGTGTGACCTGGTATCAGTGAGAAACACTGAGTGTGAGAGGCCCGGTGTGAGCTCAGAGACAGTGTGAGCTGGTGTCAGTGAGAAACACTGAGTGTGAGCGGCCCGGTGTGAGCTCAGAGATAGTGTGAGCTGGTGTCAGTGAGAAACAGTGAGTGTGAGCGGACCGGTGTGATCTCAGAGACAGAGAGAACTGGTGTCAGTGAGAAACACTGAGTGTGAGAGGCCCGGTGTGAGCTCAGAGATAGTGTGAGCTGATGTCAGTGAGAAATACCGAGTGTGAGTCCCGGTGTGAGCTCAAGACAGTGTGAGCTGGTGTCAGTGAGAAACACAGAGTGTGAGAGGCCCGGTGTGTGCTTCGAGACAGTGTGAGCTGGTGTCAGTGAGTAACACTGAGTGTGACCGGCCTGGTGTGAGCTGAGAGACAGTGTGAGCTGGGGTCAGTGAGAAACACTGAGTGTGAGCGGCCCGGTGTGAGCTCAGAGATAGTGTGAGCTGGTGTCAGTGAGAAATACTGTGTGTGAGCGGCCCGGTGTGAGCTCAGAGACAGTGTGAGCTGGTGTCAGTGAGAAACACTGAGTGTGAGCGGCCTGGTGTGAGCTGAGAGACAGTGTGAGCTGGGGTCAGTGAGAAACACTGAGGCGGGGCGGCCCGGTGTGAGCTGAGAGACAGTGTGAGCTGGTGTCAGTGAGAAACACTGAGTGTGAGCGGCCCGGTGTGAGCTCAGAGACAGTGTGATCTGGTGTCAGTGAGAAACACTGAGTGTGAGCGGCCCGGTGTGAGCTCAGAGACAGTGTGATCTGGTGTCAGTGAGAAACACTGAGTGTGAGCGGCCCGGTGTGAGCTCAGAGACAGTGTGAGCTGGTGTCAGTGAGAAACACTGAGTGTGAGAGGCCTGGTGTGAGCTCAGAGATAGTGTGAGCAGGTGTCAGTGAGAAACACTGAGTGTGAGCGGCCCGGTGTGAGCTCAGAGACAGTGTGAGATGGTATCAGTGACAAACACTGAGTGTGAGCGGCCCGGTGTGAGCTCAGAGATAGTGTGAGCTGGTGTCATTGAGAAACACTGAGTGTGAGAGGTCTGGTGTGAGTTCAGAGACAGTGTGATCTGGTGTCAGTGAGAAACATTGAGTGTGAGCGGCTCGGTGTAAGCTCAGAGACAGTGTGAGATGGTATCAGTGAGAAACACTGAGTGTGGGCGGCCCGGTGTGAGCTCAGAGACAGTGTGAGCTGGTGTCAGTGAGAAACACTGAGTGTGATCGGCCCGGTGTGAGCTCAGAGATAGTGTGAGCTGGTGTCAGTGAGAAACAGTGAGTGTGAGCGGACCGGTGTGATCTCAGAGACAGAGGGAGCTGGTGTCAGTGAGAAACAGTGAGTGTGAGCGGACCGGTGTGAGCTCAGAGACAGTGTGAGCTGGTGTCAGTGAGAAACACTCAGTGTGAGTGGCCCGGTGTGAGATCAGAGACAGTGTGAGCTGGTATCAGTGAGAAACACTGAGTGTGAGTGGCGCGGTGTGAGCTGAGAGACAGTGTGAGCTGGTGTCAGTGAGAAACACTGAGTGTGAGCGGCTCGGTGTGAGCTCAGAGACAGTGTGAGCTGGTGTCAGTGAGAAACAATGAGTGTGAGAGGCCCGGTGTGAGCTCAGAGACAGTGTGAGCTGGTGTCAGTGAGAAACACTGAGTGTTTGAGGCCCGGTGTGACCTCAGAGACAATGTGAGCTGATGTCAGTGAGAAATACTGAGTGTGAGAGGCCCGGTGTGAGCTCCGAGACAGTGTGAGCTGGTGTCAGTGAGAAAGACTGAGTGTTACCGGCCTGGTGTGAGCTGAGAGACAGTGTGAGCTGGTGTCAGTGAGAAACACTGAGTGTGAGCGGCCCGGTGTGAGCTCAGAGATAGTGTGAGCTGGTGTCAGTGAGAAACACTGAGTGTGAGAGGCCTGGTGTGAGCTCAGAGACAGTGTGAGCTGGTGTCAGTGAGAAACACAGAGTGTGAGAGGCCCGGTGTGTGCTCCGAGAAAGTGTGAGCTGGTGTCAGTGAGAAACACTGAGTGTGAGCGGCTCGGTGTGAGCTCAGAGATAGTGTGAGCTGGTGTCAGTGAGAAACACTGAGTGTGAGAGGCCTGGTGTGAGCTGAGAGACAGTGTGACCTGGTATCAGTGAGAAACACTGAGTGTGAGAGGCCCGGTGTGAGCTCAGAGACAGTGTGAGCTGGTGTCAGTGAGAAACACTGAGTGTGAGCGGCCCGGTGTGAGCTCAGAGATAGTGTGAGCTGGTGTCAGTGAGAAACAGTGAGTGTGAGCGGACCGGTGTGATCTCAGAGACAGAGAGAACTGGTGTCAGTGAGAAACACTGAGTGTGAGAGGCCCGGTGAGAGCTCAGAGACAGTGTGAGCTGGTGTCAGTGAGAAACACTCAGTCTGAGCGGTCCGGTGTGAGCTCAGAGACAGTGTGAGCTGGTGTCAGTGAGAAACAGTGAGTGTGAGCGGACCGGTGTGATCTCAGAGACAGAGAGAGCTGGTGTCAGTGAGAAACACTGAGTGTGAGCGGCCCGGTGTGAGCTCAGAGACAGTGTGAGCTGGTGTCAGTGAGAAAGACTGAGTGTGAGCGGCCCGGTGTGAGCTCAGAGATAGTGTGAGCTGGTGTCAGTGAGAAACACTGAGTGTGAGAGGCCTGGTGTGAGCTGAGAGACAGTGTGAGCTGGTGTCAGTGAGAAACACTGAGTGTGAGCGGCCCGGTGTGAGCCCAGAGATAGTGTGAGCTGGTGTCAGTGAGAAACACTGAGTGTGAGAGGCCTGGTGTGAGCTGAGAGACAGTGTGAGCTGGTGTCAGTGAGAAACACTGAGTGTGAGCGGCCCGGTGTGAGCTCAGAGATAGTGTGAGCTGGTGTCAGTGAGAAACACTGAGTGTGAGAGGCCTGGTGTGAGCTGAGAGACAGTGTGAGCTGGTGTCAGTGAGAAACACTGAGTGTGAGCGGCCCGGTGTGAGCTCAGAGACAGTGTGAGCTGGTGTCAGTGAGAAACACTGAGTGTGAGAGGCATGGTGTGAGCTCAGAGATAGTGTGAGCTGGTGTCAGTGAGAAACACTGAGTGTGAGCGGTCCGGTGTGAGCTCAGAGACAGTGTGAGCTGGTGTCAGTGACAAACACTGATTGTGAGCGGCCCGGTGTGAGGTCAAAACAGTGTAAGATGGTGCCAGTGAGAAACACTGAGTGTGAGCGGCCCGGTGTGAGCTGAGGGACAGTGTGAGCTGGTGTCAGTGAGAAACACTGAGTGTGAGAGGCCCGGTGTGAGCTCAGAGACAGTGTGAGCTGATGTCAGTGAGAAATACCGAGTGTGAGTCCCGGTGTGAGCTCAGAGACAGTGTGAGCTGGTGTCAGTGAGAAACACAAAGTGTGAGAGGCCCGGTGTGTGCTCCGAGACAGTGTGAGCTGGTGTCAGTGAGAAACACTGAGTGTGAACGGCCTGGTGTGAGCTGAGAGACAGTGTGAGCTGGGGTCAGTGAGAAACACTGAGTGTGAGCGGCCCGGTGTGACCTCAGAGATAGTGTGAGCTGGTGTCAGTGAGAAACACTGAGTGTGAGCGGCCTGGTGTGAGCTGAGAGACAGTGTGAGCTGGGGTCAGTGAGAAACACTGAGTCTGGGCGGCCCGATGTGAGCTGAGAGGCAGTGTGAGCTGGTGTCAGTGAGAAACACTGAGTGTGAGCGGCCCGGTGTGAGCTCAGAGACAGTGTGATCTGGTGTTAGTAAGACACACTGAGTGTGAGCGGCTCGGTGTGAGCTCAGAGACAGTGTGATCTGGTGTCAGTGAGAAACACTGAGTGTGAGCGGCCCGGTGTGAGCTCAGAGACAGTTTGAGCTGGTGTCAGTGAGAAACACTGAGTGTGAGAGGCCTGGCGTGAGCTCAGAGATAGTGTGAGCTGGTGTCAGTGAGAAAAACTGAGTGTGAGCGGCCCGGTGTGAGCTCAGAGACAGTGTGAGCTGGTGTCATTGAGAAACACTGAGTGTGAGAGGCCTGGTGTGAGATCAGAGACAGTGTGATCTGGTGCCAGTGAGAAACATTGAGTGTGAGCGGCTCGGTGTAAGCTCAGAGACAGTGTGAGATGGTATCAGTGAGAAACACTGAGTGTGGGCGGCCCGGTGTGAGCTCAGAGACAGTGTGAGCTGGTGTCAGTGAGAAACACTGAGTGTGAGCGGCCCGGTGTGAGCTCAGAGATAGTGTGAGCTGGTTTCAGTGAGAAACAGTGAGTGTGAGCGGACCGGTGTGATCTCAGAGACAGAGAGAGCTGGTGTCAGTGAGAAACAGTGAGTGTGAGCGGACCGGTGTGAGCTCAGAGACAGTGTGAGCTGGTGTCAGTGAGAAACACTCAGTGTGAGCGGCCCGGTGTGAGATCAGAGACAGTGTGTGCTGGTATCAGTGAGAAACACTGAGTGTGAGCGGCCCGGTGTGAGCTGAGAGACAGTGTGAGCTGGTGTCAGTGAGAAACACTGAGTGTGAGCGGCTCGGTGTGAGCTCAGAGACAGTGTGAGCTGGTGTCAGTGAGAAACACTGAGTGTGAGAGGCCCGGTCTGAGCTCAGAGACAGTGTGAGCTGTTGTCAGTGAGAAACACTGAGTGTGAGAGGCCCGGTGTGACCTCAGAGACAGTGTGAGCTGATGTCAGTGAGAAATACCGAGTGTGAGAGGCCCGGTGTGAGCTCAGAGACAGTGTGAACTGGTGTCAGTGAGAAACACAGAGTGTGAGAGGCCCGGTGTAAGCTCAGAGATAGTGTGAGCTGGTGTCAGTGAGAAAAACTGAGTGTGAGAGGCCTGGTGTGAGCTGAGAGACAGTGTGAGCTGGTATCAGTGAGAAACACTGAGTGTGAGAGGCCCGGTGTAAGCTCAGAGATAGTGTGAGCTGGTGTCAGTCAGAAACACTGAGTGTGAGAGGCCTGGTGTGAGCTGAGAGACAGTGTGAGCTGGTATCAGTGAGAAACACTGAGTGTGAGAGGCCCGGTGTGAGCACAGAGACAGTGTGAGCTGGTGTCAGTGAGAAACACTGAGTGTGGGCGGCCCGGTGTGAGCTCAGAGATAGTGTGAGCTGGTGTCAGTGAGAAACACTGAGTGTGAGAGGCCTGGTGTGAGCTGAGAGACAGTGTGAGCTGGTATTAGTGAGAAACACTGAGTGCGAGAGGCCCGGTGTGAGCTCAGAGATAGTGTGAGCTGGTGTCAGTGAGAAACACTGAGTGTGAGCGGCCCGGTGTGAGCTCAGAGATAGTGTGAGCTGGTGTCAGCGAGAAACAGTGAGTGTGAACGGACCGGTGTGATCTCAGAGACAGAGAGAGCTGGTAACAGTGAGAAACAGTGAGTGTGAGAGGCCCGGTGTGAGCTGAGAGACAGTGTGAGCTGGAGTCAGTGAGAAACACTGAGTGTGAGCGGCCCGGTGTGAGCTCAGAGACAGTGTGAGCTGGTGTCAGTGAGAAACACTGAGTGTGAGCGGCCCGGTGTGAGCTCAGAGACAGTGTGAGCTGGTGTCAGTGAGAAACACTCAGTGTGAGCGGTCCGGTGTGAGCTCAGAGACAATGTGAGCTGGTGTCAGTGAGAAACACTGAGTGTGAGCGGCCCGGTGTGAGCTCAGAGACAGTGTGAGCTGGTGTCAGTGAGAAACACTCAGTGTGAGCGGTCCGGTGTGAGCTCAGAGACAATGTGAGCTGGTGTCAGTGAGAAACACTGAGTGTGGGCGGCCGGTGTGAGCTGAGAGACAGCGTGAGCTGGTGTCAGTGAGAAACACTGAGTGTGAGAGGCCCGGTGTGAGCTCAGAGACAGTGTGAGCTGGTGTCAGTGAGAAACACTGAGTGTGGGCGGCCCAGTGTGAGCTCAGAGACAGTGTGAGCTGGTGTCAGTGAGAAACACTGAGTGTGGGCGGCCCGGTGTGAGCTGAGAGACAGTGTGAGCTGATGGCTGCGAAAAACACTGAGTGTGAGCGGCCCGGGATTGGTAAATCCTGATACGCAGTTTATTTCGTTAGTTCGACAGGAAGAAGCCTCTGAGTTGGACATGAAGCGGGTGTTTGTCTCCTTTTGAATTCTCCTGAATATAAATCGTGTCCTAGTTCTAACCCGACCTCTGTGTACAATGCTTTCAGCCTCCTTTTCATCTGATCGGATAAGGCTCCGGATTTACTGAGTTTCCCTGCGGATGTACACTCTGATCTGCACGGATGTGAGCGCTGAGGAGGAGGTGAAGCATCTCCCTCGGCGGGTGGTTGTTTGTGAAGAGGGAATTGTATCCATAAACTACTCCGCAACCGCTGCGTTTAGCTCCCTGCACTGGGACAGACAGCACCCGGCTCAGACTCTCCAGCACCTGCTGGTGGCCACAAGTGGGACCGATCAAGACGGGATGATCACTGCTTCAATCGGGGGAGGCAATAAGCTCAGTGCCCTGACTGTGAGAGACGCGCGAGTGACAGACAGCGCCACCTATCTCTGCACCGTGAGCCCACAGTGTAACAAACAGGCGGAGAGTCCGCACAGAAACCTGCACCGAGGGGGAGCGCCGCTCTGCTGTGTTTGGAGTAACGGGACTGGGAGGGGCCCAGTTATTATAATCGCTGGACAGAGGGAATGAGCACAGAACAATGATGATATATTAAAGAGAATGATTTAAAGTAAGTGAGAAATGAAGAGAGTTCGAAATATAGACAGAGGAAAAGAAAGGGAAAGCACCAAAGGAAGAATGAGAGAGAGAAAGAGAACAAGCGGTGTAATAATGAGAGTGTAGAGGGCAGCACATTAGGAAAGGAGGGAAAGAGAAACGAAAGAAAGTGAGAAATAATTCACATTTCCCTGCCCACTATGTACGAAGCTGAATTGTCTGAAACAAAAGTCTACCAATAACAGGCCTCTGGAAACTGCCCCATCGATAAACTCACACTTTATTCTTCTATTCTGCCGATTTTCCTGACAGTGTAAAATTCTCAGAGTCACCGGCAGAGGGCGCGTGGTCACATGTTTCTCGCCATTAACAACTGGAAATTATAGAGACAAATCTTGCGGAGACACTGCCCGCGGCAGCCCCGCCCACAACTTCCGTTTACCGCTCTTGCTCTGACTCACGTTGCCTGCCCGGTGTTATTAGAAAGATTGCTGCCCTGTTTCCTGTTTGGCATTGCTTGATCAGCAGTGCAGTGGGGCGGGGACCCGTATTTCTGCTCCGACAGACGATTTCCCAGACTGCAGAGTTACAGACGGAGGCAGGATCATGTGGAACCTTCTCGCACCGCTCCTCATCATTATATCACTTCTCAGTACGTATTTCCTTCACATTCTCTCCCTGACTGCTGTAACCCAGATGTTATTGTTGCTAAAATAATGATGATTATGTTGCTTAAGTTGACATTGATGGTGATGGTGATGATGATGATGGTGAAGATAATTATTGCTGTTATTTTTTGTTAGAATGGAGCCACCAAGACACAGTTGAACAGCCGGTTTTTGAGATGACGGTTGAAGAGGAAAGTAATGTCACTCTAACCTGCACCTTGAAAACAAGCGATTCTAACCCTTATGTGTTCTGGTACAGTCAGCGCCCCGGGCAGCCGCCACAGTATGTGCTTCGTCTTATCGGAGGAACTGTAAACTGGAATCCCATCTTCACTGATCGATTCAATTCTACATTTAATAAAACTACCAAGATTACCGAGCTAACGATCGGCAAAGCCCTGATCTCCGACACCGCCGTGTATTTCTGTGCCCTGAGCCCCACACTGTTGCAGAGATATAGCGGGTCCCGTGCAAAAACCCACACTGAGAGTTCCAGTTAGTGCTCACCAGAGGGCGCTCTCACACCGATAAACAGCACCGATCATTCAGCTTCCACAGTGAGAGTCACAGGGAGATTCTTAAAAGGGCGAAAAGACAGAACACTCCACAAGTCACGGATTTGCCTTCTGTCTTAACTCTTGAAGAGAGCGTCTGAGTGACAGAATCACAATAATTCAGATCTGAAAAAAACATATTAAAACAGGAAAAGTACAGACCAGCGAGTGTTTAAAATTCAGATTCAAACCATGTTGGAAATTAGCGAAAAGTTGAAATGTGTGTTGATCCGCCATCATCATCACCATTTCACTAACAATTAGACTCGGATTACAGCAGTCACGGGGAAAATGGATGTTTGCTGGGCAGGAAATACTTACTGAGAAATGATATATTGATGAGGAGCGATGCGAGACGGATACACATGATGTTCCCTGTGGGAGCAGAAATGAAGATCTCCACCCCACTGCACTGCTGATCCAACCAATGCCAAAGAGGGAACAGCGGCAGCAATGTCTCCAATAACACAGAGCAGGCAAGGCGGGTCAGAGCGAGAGCAGCAAACAAACTGTGGGCGGGTCTGATGAAGAGGGAGTGAGAAGAAGGAAATAGTCGCTTGGTGCTCACTTTTTCTCGCAATGAGCGCTTTCTCTGAAGCGGAATGATGAAGGGGATGGGCACAGGAGCTGTTTTAATTAGCAGCGTATCCCAGTGCCCGACTGCAATGACCCCAAGCGGTGTATCAGCATTAAAATATAACCCGCAATATTCATTTAAACTGAGCTGTGGAAGTAGAAGCTGGGGATACAGGTTCAATTTATAAAAGCTCATTTTAGGGCTGGTAGCAGGAAATTCTTCACACACACAGAGTGATTAACGTGTGGAATATACTTCTGGATGGAGTGGCGGAGGGAAATATCCTGGAATATTTTAAGGAAACGTTTGAGGCTGAATGAGGGGCGGGGATTAGGATCTCTCTGGATGGATGAGACAAGACAAGGCGAATGGCCTCCCTCATTCTCAGTGATCTGGTGAACTGCAACACGGCGGGATTTGTACCGTTGTAGTTACAGATAGTCGCCACCAGAGGGCAGTGGGCGGACGAGTTCACTTGATTTCCGTGTGAGGGCGAGTTACAGACGGACAACACCGTTCAGTTCCTATATTTAATAAAGGCATTCAGAAATAAAGGCATTAATTTCAAATGGAAGCGTTGTTTTATTTTTAATGTTATTGTGAATGATTAAAGTATTAAAGAGCTTGAATCTCAAGCAAAGTTCAACTAAATATGCGTCATTAACCTCCAAAGATATCAAATATTCTGTGTATTTTTGTGAATGTTGGTGTGTGTTTGTGTCATGTAATTCATATTGCAACAAATAATGAGACACATTGACTTCAGGAATTTCTTCACTTTTCACCTTAATAAGAGAGCGACAGAGATAGAATGAGAGGAAACGACAGAGGGAGAGAGAGAGAGAGAGTGACTGTGACACGCAGAGAGCCAGCAAGTTAAATAGACATATATACAGAGAGAGACAATGACACACACAGACAGGCAAGGAAAGAGTTTGAAGAGACCCTGCAGTAATTGGACACAACTTTTAACGGGACCAAACAACATGAACTATTTCCCTTCACTGCCTCCACCTCACTGATTGATCCAGTTAAAGGGACAACATTGGGTTTAATTCCACTCCAGTTCTCTGTTGTGAGGAGAACAATTTCACTCCGCACTCCGCTCCCCGCTCTGAGGTCATGAGGTGGAGAACAAATGAGCTGTGAGATGATTGGGTGACTTGGTGAACAAAGGAGCTGTGAGCTGATTGGATGAATTGGAGAACAAAGGACACGTGTGCCGATTGGATGAATTGGAGAACAACGGACCCCTGAGCTGATTGGATGACACCTGTTGACTCTGTCAGGAATGAACCAATCGGCAGAGAGACCGGTTATTACTCACTATCTCCCCAACTCTTGACTAAAACAATTACAGGTTCAACCCGTTCTGCTCAAATCCGCCATCAACTCTCTGCAAACATGTTGGGTGTGACTTTTTCCTCAGTCGTCACAGCTGTAGCTCTGTTAACCGGTAAGTTCACAAGTTACACAAACTTCCTCTTGCAGGTGTCACTAACATAGAGAATCTTTTAACTGTGTTTCTTTATACTTGCCATGTATTCTGTCACCTTTATTATATTAGTTATAATTAAATGACAGTAAGAGCTTACAGTTCTGTATTTCTAAATTTCTGCAGATGTTAGTGGTGTGGACTCGGTCTCACAGGGACAGCTTACAGCGATGCAGTTTGAAGGAGACTCGGTGACCATCAATTACAATTATTCGAACACAGCTGCTTACTATTCCTTACAACTGTACTGTCAGGACCGGGACAAAGGCCCCACATTCTTGATCTACATCCTTTCAGGTGGGATGCTTCCAAAGCAGAGGGGGCGGGGCTATATTTTCTGCATCTCTCGACACTTCTAAAAGCATGGGGAATTTCCCCATCGGCGTCCTGCTGCTGCCTGACAGTGCGGTGTATCAGTGCGGGCTGAGAGAGACAGCGACAGGAAGCAGAGGGCGCCCCGTACAAACACACTACCGGAACAGGACAAGGTCATGGGATAGCGGGCAGTGTGGGGAGAAACGGGGACTTTCTAAACTTGTCACCAGAAGGTGCTGATTTAAAATACACCCAAATAAACAGCAAACTGAGAGCAACAGACAGGAATCGGGGAAAGTTTCCTCTGGATCTTCTGGTTTGAATACATCCTGAACATAGCGAAAATATGTATTTAGAGAACTTATAACAGTTCATAAATTAAAGGTATTACGGCAGAAACACTGCCCAAACAAAGTGACATTGTGTTCCAGCCGTTCAAGGAGCTGCACATCAGGCAGACCCATTGGCAAGTCTATAACACCGAGGGAACGCGCTGATTGTGCGCAGGAAATATGATCAAAAACACCGGCCTGCGGACGGAAGCCCCCGAGCTGCAAAATAGAACTGCACCGACCTTAATGCTCTGGGCTCCTGGGCAGCGTATGACGTCACGTCGCCCAGAAGTGCAGCGTGCGCGGAGCCTGGGGCGTCGAGCGTAGAGGAGACCCGCACTCAAAAGTTATATTTCCATAGCCACGCCCCCGATTTCTTTCAACTGTTCAGAAGCATTGGTAATTGGAAGTAGCTGGAAAACTGCATGGTAAATTGTTTATTTATAGGTTTTCAAATCTTTGCAAACTTTTAGAAACTTTTAAAGACTTTTACATGGCTTGGAAGAATCTAAAATAGTTTTAAAAAGATTTGAAGCAATGTAAAGAGCTTTAAAAGCCTTGAAAATTTTTTTTCATTCAATTTAATTAATCAGCAAAGTGAAATGGAAGGACTGAGCACAATTCACATCATTAAGAGAGCTCAGAATTTCAGTGACGATGGCATCAGCACACTCCTCAATGAGGTTGAAGCGAAGCGCCCACAGATCCTTGGGAATGAGAAGTCCAGGGCGCCACACAAAGGACAGATGACAGCTTGGTCAGAAGTTGCCCAGGCTGTCAGCGCAAACTCCACAATTCCACGGACAGCAGAACAGTGCCGCAAAAAATGTAATGATTTATTGCGATCTGCCAAGTTTTGCACAGTTATTAGAAAAGTCAACTGTAATATTTATTTAAATTGAACTGAACTAGTTTTAAAAAGCTGTTCGATGCATGTGTGTTGTCAAGTGATTCATTATCCTGGCATCTGGGCTTGCCATAAAATGTTATGGCTTTGGGGCCAGCTCAGGGTCATCCATTGTGCTCTTATCTTGGATCCACAGGTTTGATTTGTAAAATTTCAATTAGTGAGTGATAAAAAACCCTGTCTCCAAAGCAGGTTGTGTCCCTGTCTAAAATGCAGGTGGGTGGACTCTGCAGAGAAAGCTGCAGTTTCATGACGTTTCATATTTTCTTTTTTCGTTTTAGAGTAAAATTGTTAACAACGCCAGAGAACGCGCACTGACAGGCGGTGGTGTTGCCACGCTAAGTGATTTATCCGAGCATGAGGAAAGGTATCAGTAGTGGTTGTACAGTGCCTGCTGCAAAATCAGACATTGGGATAAGGAAAGGTGAGTTAGTCTGGCTAGCTATATGTTTAAAAATGTTAGGTCTGTCTTGAATATCAGCTTCTGTGGTGTGGCAGATCATGCTTTACCTTTGCAAATGTTTACCGTTTCTTTCCACAGGTGGGCAGCATATTTCTCACACACGGGATGAACAGTGCGTTGAGTCTGCGGCCGCAGAGGGCATTGGGGAAGGTGTTACAGATGCAGTGGGAGCAGTAAGTGAGGTGGTGGAGGAGGAGGAGGAATTTGCACTTTGTCAGCTAATGGAAGAGGAGGTTATGGACCCTGGGTGGCTGCACAGTACCTCTCCATCTCCTGGCCCCTCTGGCTCTGTGCGAGGCACAGATGACTGTCGTTCCACAGCCAGACACCAACCTGATACTGCAGAGCAGGTGGGAGAAGCAGAAAGACGTTCAACACTACGGAATAACATAGATGCTCAGGTGCAATATATTGAAGGGTTGAGGCAAGAGATGTGTATTCTTCATGCGAAGAAAGTTGATTCTCTTGCCTCCATCAGGCAGGGACTTGATGTTCTTGGTATGTCACTTAATCAGATAATATTGCAGTTGCAAAAACCAGATGTTACTATGGCACTTAATCAGATAAATGAGCCTCTCGTTCGACTCTTGCAGTTGCTAGAACCAGTTTCTGCTGCCATTATTTTGACTCCCGCAGAACTGCCCTTACCTGCTCCCAGCGTAGAAACAGTGCAGGCCCACGAGACAGCAGCTCCGCCAGTCCTGATGCAAGCGAACGTTGCCTTTCAGCAGCAACAGCTGCCGCAACCCTGACAGGAGGCAATTGCTGAAGGTCAAGAGATGGCACACAGGGTTCTTTCAATTGGCATCAGAGGTCTCCGGTCACGAGGAAGGGGAAAGCACAGGAGACAGCAGGGTGTCACCTTTTGCACAATCCACGTCCTTTGACCCTCAGGCACAGATGTGAGGGGGCAAATCGTTCAATTCTTTAATGTTTCGTTTTATTTAAATGTTAAATGTTGTCGTTTTTTATATTGAAAGATATATTTGTGACTGAAAGTGTATGTAACCGTTTCATTAAAAAAGTACAGCCTCTTGTCACTTTGAAATAAATTTCAACTTTATTTGCAAATATATTTAAAATTACAACAATTTGAAAATTAGAAAATAACTATTTTCCATCTTGAATGTCTTTACTGCACTAAGAAACAAAAAAAGTCACTTTAAACTGTTTACAAATTGTATTCAAAAAAGTTATGTTTGCGAATGTTTGAAAAGTAAAAAATAGCTAGCTAACATTTAAAAGTTAAAAACTAAGAACATCAAAACTGAACCACAAAAGTCTTTGATGCTGCAATAAAAGTTCACTGTTTCACTTTAACTTGTATCTGTTCCTTTCTTTGCCTTGCTGGGGGAGGGGAGATACATGGCGACACTATCATCACCTCGCGAAGGTGTTGGCTACTAGCAGTTCCCAAGCAGCCTTACTTTCGGCAGCACTTGAATCCTCCCCATCAGGCCTGGCCACAGGCACATTGGCATCATTCATGTCCTCCATTTCAGCAGGGAGCTCCTCTGCAGGGTTAAGGGTCAGTCCTTCCCGCAGGGCAAAGTTATGCAAAGCACAACAGGCCACCACAATTCCTGCCACTTTCAGTGGGGAATACTGCAAGGTCCCCCTGACCTGTCCAGGCAACGGAAGCGTGATTTCAGAACCCCGATTGTCCTCTCCACCACTTGCCGTATGGACACGTGTGACTGGTTGTATCTCTCCTGAGCCTCATTATTGGTCTTGTGGTCAGGAATCACCAGCCACGGTATTAGTGGATAGCCCTTGTCGCCCAATATCCATGCGGATACTGGTGGCAATGTGCTGAATGTGCCATATAAGTCCGAGTTATGGAGGACGAAGGAGTCATGAGCACTTCCCTGGTGATCTGCATTCACGTTTAGGATCATGAGGTGCGCATCACAGACTATCATGACATTCAATGAATGAAACCCCTTCCTGTTGATGTATGTCACAGGTGCATCCAGTGGTGACTTCAATGAAACATGGGTTCCATCGACGGCCCCAATCACTTTGGGAAATCCAGCAATGCAATAAAATGCAAGGGCCATCTCCTTTTGATGGAGAGTGGACAAGTCAAAGTCTATGAATTCTGAAGCCCTATGGAAAATGGCATCTGTGATCTGGTGAATGCAGGCCAACGCAGCACACTGGGAGATGTTGGAAATGTCACTGGTGCCTGCTTGAAATGAAACACTTGCAAAGAAGTTAAATGCTGTGGTTACCTTCATGTTCACTGACAAGGCAGTGCGGGTCTTCGAGCGTGTTTGAAGGTCCCCCTTTAACATGTCACATAGTCGGCCGATTGCCTCTTTACTGAAGCACAGCCTCCTCAAACACAATTCCTCCAACAGCATCTCAAATGATCGCCTCTCCCTGTACACTCTCTGGGGTGGGTAGTAGGTCCTCCTGATTAGGATACGGTGATGGTTCCTCATTCTTCTTTGTTGTTCCCTGGCATGTCCAATTCTCTGCTGCACAATCGCACCGAGTATCAGGGCAATGTTTCTCCCTCATAGGCTTCCTCTTTAAACAGATGAAGTACATGTAAGGAGAAAATGGAAAGAGTTGTAAAAGTAATTTTAATAAAGTCACTGTCTAGAAAATCAGGTCAAGCTGTGGTGGGAAACGTGCGGTATCAGATTGTGAACACGTCATACCCGCCTTTTTTTCATTCATTGATGGGATGTGGGCATCGCTGGCTAGGCCTGCATTTAGTGCCCATCCCTAATTGCCCTTGAGAAGATGGTGGTGAGCCGCATTCTTGAACCGCTGCAGTCCATATGGTGTAGGTACACCCACAATGCTGTTAGGAAGGGAGTTCCAGGATTTTTGCCCAGCGACAGTGAAGGAACGGCGATACAGGTCCAAGTCAGGATGGTGTGTGGCTTGGAGGGGAACTTGTAGGTGGTGATGTTCCCATGCGTCTGCTGCCCTTCTCCTTCTAAGTGGTAGAGGTCGCGGGTTTGGAAGGTGCTGTTGAAAGAGCTTTGGCGAGTTGCTGCAGTGCATCTTGTAGATGGTACACACTGCAGGCACAGTGCACTGGTGGTGGAGGGAGTGAATGTTGAAGGTGATGGATAGAGTGCCAATCAAGCGGGCTGCTTTATCCTGAATGGTGTCGAGCCTGATGAATATCACGGCCCGAGATGATTTTCTAAGAACTTTAGCATTTTCACAAAGTCATACATACAAGTTTTAAAGGGCATGGAAAAGTTAACATATAACTAATTGATATTATCTGGCATAATTTTTTTTAAACTTTAGTTAATGTTAAATAATTCATTCTCAACAGTAATTTTCACATTTAAGAAAATGAAATCTAATTCAATAGAATGATTAGCTTGCACAGAGCAAGAGTTGAACGACACTACTCAAAACAAGCCCCAAAACAAATAAACCTTTTAATAAATTAAAGTTGGTAAAAACTTACCTCCGGATTTCTACAAAGAACTTTGCTCACTTTCACAATTAAAAATGTTCCGTTTCCAAGCCGACTGCTGAAAGACTTCTTCCTTCAGCTTCTTCCGACAGGATGCAGGCTGTACTCCTGCTTTTACTGGGTGCAGCTGTTTCAGACGTACCTGGACAGAAGCAGTTGAGAAAAAATCGGAACTTTGAGCCGGCAGCGCTGTCTGTCCTGCGCATGCGTTGATCTGTCAAGCACTTTCTTGACAGATTGGAAATGCCGGTTTCCAGCGCATGCGCTGAGCATACCTTAAACCGGCATTTCCGATGTCCCTACAGGTGAGTACACAGCTCGAGCCCACCCACAGGCATCAGAATATCCGGGCCATTGTTTCACAGACAGGATTCCAGTTAACCCCCTCGCCACTGGATGGCGGTACAGCACCACATCTGTGCCCATCACTTGCAGAGCAGTCAGTTTAACGGTTTCACATGTGACAGCTGGGGATTCCAGGAAATACTTCTCTCTTTTAACACCGCACAAAGCGGTGTATTTAGGGCAAGAGCCTACACATAAACTGCAGGTGTTACGGCACGGGTGACTGACAGCGAACTCTCAGTGTCACTGTATTTCATGGCCTAATGACACATTGAAGTGCGATGAGGGAGGATAACAAAATTTTTATTCAGTGTGTCATAAACAAAGACATTTGCGTCGATCATAGGGCCTGCATCAGTTATTACTGCACTAGGACATGTTTCTCTTTATATAACACTAGACCCGGTATCGGTTATTACTGCACTAGACCATGTCTCTGTTTATATTACACTGGCCCCTGTCTCAAATATTACTGCACTAGACCATGCCTCTCTTTCTAATAAACTGGGACCTGTCGCAGTTTTACTGCAACAGGGCATGTCTCTTTATATTACACTCGGCCCTGTCTCTGTTTATAATACACTAGGCCCGGGTCTCTGTTATTATTGCACTGGACCCTGTCTCGGTTTGTGTTACATTAGGCCCTGCCTGAATTATTAATGCACCAGGGCATGTCCACTTAGATTACAATAGGCCCTGTCTCAGTTATAACTGCACTAAACACGGTCTCCGTTTAGATAACACTAGGCTCTGTCTCTCTTATTATTGCAGTAGACCATGTTTTTGTTTATATTACACTAGACCCTGTCTCTGTTCATATTACACGAGGCCCTGCATCTGTTTTTATTAAACTAGACCCTGTCTCTGTTGATATTAGACTAGGCCCTGTCCCTGTTTATATTACACTAGAACCTGTCTCTGTTTATATTGCACTAGATCCTGTCTCTGTTTATATTACACTAGACCCTGTCTCTCTTTATATTACACTAGACCCTGTCTCTGTTTATATTACACTAGACCCTGTCTCTGTTTATATTACACTTGCCCCTGTCTCTGTTTATATTACACTAGACCTTGTCTCTGTTTATATTACACTAGACCCTGTCTCTGTTTATATTACACTAGACCTTGTCTCTGTTTATATTACACTAGACCCTGTCTCTGTTTATATTACACTAGACCCTGTCTCTGTTTATATTACACTACACCCTGTCTCGGTTTGTATTGCACTAGAGCCTGTCTCTGTTTATATTACACTAGACCTTGTCTCTGTTTATATTACACTAGCCCCTGTCTCTGTTTATATTACACTAGACCCTGTCTCTGTTTATATTACACTAGACCCTGTCTCTGTTTATATTACACTAGATCCTGTCTCTGTTTATATTGCACTAGACCCTGTCACTGTTTATTTTTTTTTATTTTTTTATTCATTGATGGGATGTGGGCGTCGCTGGCTGTCTAGGTCTGCATTTAGTGCCCATCCCTAATAGCCCTTGAGAAGATGGTGGTGAGCCGCCTTCTTGAACCGCTGCAGTCCATATGGTGTAGGTACACCCACAATGCTGTTAGGAAGGGAGTTCCTGGATTTTGGCCCAGCGACAGTGAAGGAAAGGCGATACAGGTCCAAGCCAGGATGGTGTGTGGTTTGGAGGGGAACATGTAGGTGGTGATGTTCCCATGCGTCTGCTGCCCTTGTCCTTCTAAGTGGTAGAGGTCGCAGGTTTGGACGATGCTGTTGAAGAAGCTTTGGCTAGTTGCTGCAGTGCATCTTGTAGATGGTACACACTGCATCCACAGTGCGCCAGTGGTGGAGGGAGTGAATGTTAAAGGTGGTGGATGGAGTGCCATTCAAGCGAGCTGCTTTATCCTGAATGGTGTCGAGCTTCTTGAGTGTTGTTGGAGCTGCACTCATCCAGGCAAGTGGAGAGTATTCCATCACACTCCTGACTTGTGCCTTGCAGATGGTGGAAAGGCTTTGGGGAATCAGGAGGTGAGACACCGCAGAATTCCCAGCCTCTGGCCTGCTCTTGTAGCCACAGTGTTTATATGGCTGGTCCAGTTCAGTTTCTGATCAATGGTAACCCCCAGGATGTTGATAGTGGGGGATTCAGCGATGGTAATGCCATTGAATGTCAAGGGGAGATGGTTAGAGTCTCGCTTGTTGGAGATGGTCATTGCCTGGCACTTGTCTGGTGCGAATATTACTTGCCACTTGTCAGTCCAAGTCTGAATGTTGTCCAGGTCTTGCTGCATATGGACACGGACTGCGTCAGTATCTGACGAGTCTCGAATGGTGCTGAACAGTGTGCAATCATCAGCGAACATCCCCACTTCTGATCTTATGATGGAGGGAAAGTCATTGATGAAACAGCTGAAGATGGTTGGGCCTTGGACGCTGCCTTGAGGAACTCATGCAGTGATGTCATGTGATTGAGATGAATGACCTCCACCAACCACAGCCAACTTCCTTTGTGCTAGGTATAATTCCAACCAATGGAGAGTTTTCCCCTTGATTCCCATTGACTTTAGTTTTGCGAGGGCTCCTTGATGCCACACTCGATCAAATGCTGCCTTGATGTCAAGGGCAGTCACTCTCACCTCACCTCTTGAGTTCAGCTCTTTTGTCCATGTTTGGACCAAGGCTGTAATGAGGTCAGAAGCTGAGTGGCCCTGGCGGAACACAAACTGGGCGTCAGTTAGCAGGTTATTGCTGAGTAAGTGCCGCTTGATAGCACTGTCGACGACACCTTCCATCACTTTGCTGATGATTGAGAGTAGACTGATGGGACGGTAATTGGCCGGGTCGGGTTTGTCCTGCTTTTTGTAGACAGGACATACTTGGGCAATTTTCCACATTGCCGGGTAGATGCCAGTGTTGGAGCTGTACTGGAACAGCTTGGCTAGGGGCGCAGCTAGTTCTGGAGCACAAGTCTTCAGTACTATTGCCGGAATGTTGTCAGGGCCCATAGCCTTTGCAGCATCAAGTGTCTTCAGCCATTTCTTGACATCACGTGGAGTTAATTGAATGGGCTGAAGACTGGCATCTGTGATGCTGGGGACCTCAGGAGGAGGCCGAGATGGATCATCCACTCGGCACTTCTGGCTGAAGATAGTTGCAAATGCTTCAGCCTTGTCTTTTGCACTCACGTGCTGGGCTCCACCATCATTGAGGATGGGGATATTTTTGGAGCCTCCTCCTCCTGTTAACTGTTTAATTGTCCACCACCACTCACGACTGGATGTGGCAGGACTGCAGATCTTTGATTTGATCCGATGGTTGTGAGATCGCTTAGCTCTGTCTATCGCATGTTGCTTCCGTTGTTTGGCATGCAAGTAGTCCTGTGTTGTAGCCTCACCAGGTTGACACCTCATTTTTCGGTATGCCTGGTGCTGTTCCCGGCATGCTCTCCTGCACTCTTCATTAAACGAGGGTTGATCTCCCGGCTTGATGGTAATGGTAGAGTGAGGGATATGCCGGGCCATGAGGTTACAGATTGAGGTTGAATACAATTCTGCTGCTGCTGATGGCTCACAGCGCCTCATGGATGCCCAGTTTTGAGTTGCCAGGTCTGTTCGAAATCTGTCCCATTTAGCACGGTGGTAGTGCCACACAACACGGTGGAGGGTATCCTCAACATGAAGACAGGACTTCGCCTCCACAAGGACTGTGCGGTGGTCACTTCCACCAATGCTGTCATGGACAGATGCATCTGCAACCGGTAGATTGGTGAGGACGAGATCAAGTAGGTTTTTCCCTCTTGTTGGTTCCCTCACCACCTGCCACAGACCCAGTCTGGCAGCTATGATCTTTAGGGCTCGGCCAGCTCGGTTAGTTGTGGTGCTACCAAGCCACTCTTGGTGATGGACATTGAAGTCCCCCAGCCAGAGGACATTTTTTGCCCTTGCTACTCTCAGTGGTTCTTCCAATTGGTGTTCAACATGAAGGAGTATTGATTCATCAGCTGAGGGAGGGTGGTAAGTGATAATTAGCAGGAGGTTTCCTTGCCCATGTTTGACTTGTTACCATGAGACCTCATGGGGTCCAGTGTCAATGTTGAGGACTCCCAGGGCTACTCCCTCCCGACAGTATACCACGGTGCCACCACCTCTGGTGAGTCTGTCCTGCCGGGGAGGTGATGGCGTAGTGGTTATGTCACTGGACTAGTAAGCCAGAAGCTTAGTCAAATATTCTGAGAATAGGGGTTCAAGTCCCACCACGGCAGCTGTGGGGATTGAAATTCAATTGAATTTAATTCTGGAATTAAATGTTAGTCTTAGTAATTGCGACCATGATACCATTGTTGATTGTTGCAAAAACCCACCTGGTTCACCAATGTCCTTTAGGGAAGGAAATCTGCCATCCTTACCTCGTCTGGCCTACATGTGACTCCAGACCCGCAGCAATGTCGTTGACTCTGAATGCTCTCTGAAATGGCCTAGCAAGCCACTCAGTTGTAAACAACCGCTACAGAACACAATAAGAATAAAACCGGACGGACCACCCGGCATCGACCTCGGAACCGGAAATGACAACGACGATGGCAAACCCAACCCTGTCGACCTTGGAAAGTCCTCCTTACCAACATCTGGGGGCAGGTGCTAAAATTGGGAGAGCTGACCCACAGACTAGTCAAGCAACAGCCTGACATAGTCATATTTATCGAATCATGCCTTACAACCAATGCCCCAGACACGACCATCACCATCCCTGGGTAAGTCCTGTCCCACCGGCAGGAGATTCCCACCAGAGGTGGTGGCAAGGTGGTATACATTAGACCCTGTCACTGTTTATATTACACTGGACCCTGTCTCTGTTTATATTACACTAGAACCTGTCTGTTTATATTACACTCGGCCCTGTCTCTGTTTATATTACACTAGACCATGTCTCTGTTTATATTACACTAGACCCTGTCTCTGTTTATATTACACTAGACCCTCTCTCTGTTTATATTACACTAGACCCTCTCTCTGTTTATATTAAACAAGGCCCTGTCGCTGTTTATATTACACCGGACCCTGGCACTATTTATATTACACTGGACCCTGTCTCTGTTTATATTACACTAGACCCTGTCTCTGTTTATATTACACCAGACACTGTCTCTGTTTATATTACACCAGACCCTGTCTCTGTTTATATTACACTAGACCCTGTCTCTGTTTATATTACACTAGTCCCTGTCTCTGTTTATATTACACCAGACACTGTCTCTGTTTATATTACACCAGACCCTGTCTCTGTTTATATTACACTAGACCCTGTCTCCGTTTATATTGCAAAAGACCCTGTCTCTGATTATATTACACGGGACCCTGTATATGTTTATATAACACAAGACCCTGTCTCTGTTTAAATTACACTAGATCCTGCCTCTGTTTATATTATACTAGGCCCTGTCTCTGTTTATGTTACACTAGACCCTGTCTCTGTTTATATTACACTAGACCCTGTCTCTGTTTATATTGCACTGGACCCTGTCACTGTTTATATTACACTAGAACCTGTCTCTGTTTATATTACACTAGACCCTGTCTCTGTTTATATTACACTAGACTCTGTCCCTGTTTATATTATACTAGACCCTCTCTCTCTTTATATTACACTAGACCCTCTCTCTGTTTATATTAAACAAGGCCCTGTCGCTGCTTATATTACACCAGACCCTGGCACTATTTATATTACACTAGACCCTGTGTCTGTTTATATTACACTAGACCCTGTCTCTGTTTATATTACACCAGACACTGTCTCTGTTTATATTACACCAGACCCTGTCTCTGTTTATATTACACTAGACCCTGTCTCTGATTATATTACAATAGACCCTGTCTCTGTTTATATTACACTAGACCCTGTATATGTTTATATTACGCAAGACCCTGTCTCTGTTTAAATTACACTAGATCCTGCCCTTGTTTATATTATACTAGGCCCTGTCTCTGTTTATGTTACACTAGACCCTGTCTCTGTTTATATTACACTAGACCCTGTCTCTGTTTATATTGCACTGGACCCTGTCACTGTTTATATTACACTAGAACCTGTCTCTGTTTATATTACACTAGACCCTGTCTCTGTTTATATTATACTATACCATGTCTCTGTTTATATTACACTAGACCCTGTCTCTGTTTCTATTACACTAGGCCCTGTCTCTGTTTAAATTACACTAGATCCTGTATCTGTTTATATTACACTAGACCCTATCTCTGTTTATATTACACTAGACCCTGTCACTGTTGATATTACTCTAGAACCTGTCTCTGTTTATATTACACGAGAACCTGTCTCTGTTTATATTACACTAGACCCTCTCTCTGTTTATATTAAACTAGGCCCTGTCGCTGTTTATATTACAGCAGACCCTGGCACTGTTTATATTACACTGGACCCTGTCTCTGTTTATATTACACTAGACCCTGTCTCTGTTTATATTACACCAGACGCTGTCTCTGTTTATATTACACTCGACCCTGTCTCTGTTTATTTTACACTAGACCCTGCCTCTGTTTATATTACACTAAACCCTGTCTCTGTTTATATTAAAATAGACCCTGTCTATGTTTATATTACACTAGATCCTGCCTCTGTTTATATTACACTAGGCCCTGTCTCTCTTTGTGTTACACTAGACCCTGTCTCTGTTTATATTACACTAGATCCTGCCAATGTTTATATTACAACAGACCCTGTCTCTCTTTATGTTACAATAGACCCTGTCTTTGTTTATTTTACACTAGACCCTGTCTCTGTTTATATTACAATAGACCCTGCCTCTGTATATATTATACTAGACCCTGTCTCTGTTTATATTACGCTAGATCCTGTCTCTGTTTATATTACACTAGATCATCTCTCTGTTTATATTACACTGGACCCTGTCTCTGTTTAAATTACACTATGCCCTGTCTCTGTTTATAATACACTAGGCCCTGTCTCTGTTTATATTACACTAGACCCTGTCTCTGTTTATATTGCACTGGACCCTGTCACTGTTTGTATTACACTACAACCTGTCTCTGTTTATATTACACTTGACCCTGTCTCTGTTTATATTACACTAGACCGTGTCTCTGTTTATATTACACTAGACCCTCTCTCTGTTTATATTACACTAGACCCTGTCTCTGTTTATATTACATTAGACCCTGTTTCTGTTTATATTACACAGGACCCTGTCTCTGTTAATATTACACGAGGCCCTGTCTCTTTTTATATTACACTAGACCCTGTCTCTGTTAATATTACACTAGGCCCTGTCTCTGTTTATATTACACTAGACCCTGTCTCTGTATATATTACACTAGGCCCTGTCTCTGTTTATATTGCACTAGACCCGGTCTCTGTTTCTATGACACGAGACCCTGTCTCTGTTTATATTACACTAGACCCTGCCTCTGTTTATATTACACTAGGCCCTGTCTCTGTTTATATTATACTAGGCACTGTCTCTGTTTAAATTACACTATAACCTGTCTCTGTTTGTATTACACTAGATCCTGTCTCTGCTTATATTACACTAGACCCTGGCTCTGATTATATTACACTAGATCATGTCTCTGTTTATGTTACACTAGACCGGGTCTCTGTTTATATTACACTATTCTCTGTCTCTGTTTATATTACACTAGACCCTGTCTCTGTTTATATTACACAGGACCCTGTCTCTGTTTATATTACACCAGTCCCTGTCTCTAGCCAAGTTCCACACTCATGAGGATGGCCTCAACCGGGACCTTGGGTTCATGTCACGCTACATGTAACCCCACCTGATGTAGGGTCACCCAGACTCGAGTCGTCGTTGGCTTGTTCTCTCTGCACAGATGCGGCCGGACCTGCTGGGATTTCCAGCAAAAAAATGCTTTTTTTCTGTTTTTTGTTTTTCATACAGACCCCAGCATCTGCAACATTTGACCCCTTGTGACCCCACCTCATTGTTCTTTGATGTAATGTTTTCCTGAATAACCTGTTTAACACCATTGATTGCTTTGATTATCTCTCTGCCGAGGTGTCATAAATGGCAGTTAGAAAGATTACCTGTAATCATCTGGCATTATTCTCTGACTATATAAACTGTGTCTTTATTCATCTCTCCACTTCACCTGACGAAGGAGCAGCGCTCCGAAATCTTGTGATTTCAAATAAAACTGTTGGACTATAACCTGGTGTTGTGTGACTTCTTACATTTGCTCCGCCATTCAATGTGATCATGGCTGATCATCGAAATTCAGTACCCGGTCCCTGCTTTCTCCCCATACCCCTTGATCACTTCACCCTTAAGAAATATATCCAAATCCTCCTTGAATATATTTAATGAATTGGCCTTTTCTGCCTTCTGTGGTAGAGAATTCTACAGGTTCACCTCTCTCTGGGTGAAGAAATTCCTCCTCATTTGTGTCCTAAATGGCCTACTGTGGTGGAGCCACTAAGGGACTCCGATCAATTGTATATAATTCCCATTAATAATATGTTAGCTACAGCCTGAGTCTCTATCTTTGTTTTCACTGTTTACATGTACAGAGCGGGATCACTTTAATAGCGCGGGTAAACGCGATGACATCACGCCGTTCATCACACGATCCCCACTGGCGGGGAAAACGTGATGACGTCAGCCACGTGACCGCCCCAGCAGTCCTCGTGGAGCCTCCGAACTGACGAGACCTATGTTCGATGTTCTCCTGTAATTAGCCGTTAATCTCTGTTAGTTTTCATTAAACCTCGTTTATTGGATCGCCTGAGTGGACCTCAGTCTTTTGATAGGAACTAGACATTCCTACACTACACCTTATACTTAGACTGTGAACCCTGGCTCTGGACTCCCGGACCATCTGGAACATCCTTCCTGCATCTAGTCTGTCCAGTCCTGTCAGAATTTTATACTTTTCAATGAGGTCCCCTCTCATACTTCTAAACTCCTGCGAGTACAAGCCCAATTGACCCAATCTCTCCTCATACTTCATTCCTGCCATCCCAGATCAATAAATTAATTTAATTTTCTTCCCATCCTTAATCAAAATCCTATTGACTTCACCTAACGATTAAAACTCAGAAACAGCTCGGGCGGCGCAGGGCCCATTTAAGAGGCCCGGTCTGAGCCCACACACCCTCGCCCCGCCCCGCCTTGGACACGGCCCTGAGTCAGGGGTCACAGGCTGCACAAATTGGGGTTCTCCAATGGCGATCGGAGGCGGGAACAGGCCGTGACTCGCCGACCCAGAATCAATGGGAGAAACAGCCAATCGCGGCGTTGTGACGCGCGGAATGGATTGTGGCGTCATCCACTGCAGCGCAAATGTGAATTTGTGAGACTACAATCGGCCATGTTTGTGTGACAGGCAGTCGACCATGTTTGTGAAACACGCAGTTGGCCATGTTTGTGTGACGTAACACACTGCACATGTCTACTGTTTATTTAAGGAACGGTGACTTCAGTTTTCCGCCAAAATAAGCGGACGATCTGAATCAATAAATCTGAAAGTTTGGCCACCATGAGAATAAAAACGGTTTGTGAGGTGCACATGTGTGAATAGTTCTCCCAGAGTGCCATGCGGCTCGTGTCACAGATGGGTTTTTTTCTCTGCCGCCGTGAATTGTGGGAGTCGCAACCCTCCATGGCCGAGTCCTTAACTGAGTGAATCTACACCCAACCTCCTTCCAGCCCGGTTATTGCTCCGGACAGACTGTGGTGTCCTGTTAAGCGAAGAGAACCTCTGATTAGATTGGACACTGAATCCGGGAAATCCCAGGAGGTGGAGACCGCTCATCAACCCAAACTTTGAAAGACCAATTGAAACAAAGAAAAGGAAGGAAAAAGCTCTCCTGGTCCCTGTGGAAACAGACGGGCAATAGATTTAAACCCCAGGGTGTAATATGACTCGGCAAAAGATTTTTTATGGTAAGAAAACATGAGTTGCACAAATAGTGTCAGCCGCGGCGCAGTTGGTAGCACACTCGCCTCTGAGTCAGAAGGTTGTGAGTTCATAATCCCACTTCAGAGATCGAGCACAAACATCTAGGCTGACATTACAGTGCAGTACTGAGGGAGTGCTGTATTGTCGGAGCTGCTGTCTTTCGAATGAGACGTTAAACGCAGACGCCCTCAGCTCCGTCAGGTGGGCGTAACAGATCCTATGGCATTATTTTTAATAAGAGCAGGAGAGTTCTCCCTGGAGTCCTGGCCAATATTAACCCCTCAATCAACATCACTAAAACAGATTATCTGCTCATTCTCACACTGCTGTTTGTGGGAGCTTGCTGTGCGCAACTTTCCTGCTGTGTTCCCTACATTACAACAGTGACCACGCATCAAAAAGTACTTCATTGGCTGTAAAGTGCTTTGGGATGTCCAGTGGTGGTGAAAGGCGCTACAGAAATGCAAGTCTTTCTTTCTTTCGTTGAAAGGGAGGTGAGAATGTGGAATTTTCTGTAGAAAGTGTAGTTGACTCAGATTCCTGTGGCGGATCAAAGGGATTTGTGAGTCCTGGGACTTTCCAGATATTTTCAATGTGTCGTCAACAATGACAACATCATCCATCCACACAGCGGTCTGTCTGTCTGTTTATGACACGCTGAGGAAATATTTTCGATGGAAGAATTGTTGTCCTCCTCCGTCGGATAAAACAGTGACATTGGACCATGAAATACATGAACCAGAGAGTTCACTCTCACAGTCTGCCGCCCCGGAGCACCTGTAGTTTATTATCGGTTCTTGCTCCACATACAGCACCGTGTGCGGTGTTATGACACAGAAGTATTTCCTGCAATCCGCAGCTGTCAGCTGTGTAACGCTTAAACTGACGGCTCTGTAATTTTGGCCAAAGATGAGGTGAAGCGCCGTCTTGCAAAATTCGCATCGTCATTGAGCCGGTCGGTGCAGCGGATGAGGAAGTTCTCCGGGCCCACGGACCGACCCTCCCGGTACCAGAACAGGCAACCGCCCGTCACCGTTGTAGAGGAGCAGGTTATTGTCGCGATCTCTCCCTCCTGAGCGGTCACCTCTTCCATTGGCCAATGAGCGATCCACCCAAGGACGCTGTCTAAAGGACAGAGAGGGAAACGTTTAGATAAAGTTCCAATAACTGTGAGTAATAAATCCCAACAGGTGTTGCGATTGTCGCTCACACAACAACAGCGGGATAGCAATTCAGAACAGGAGTTCCCAGAGTGACTGTATCCAAACAGAAATATATGAAGAGTTTTGATAAAGTAAATAAAGAGAAACTCTTTCCACTGGCAGGAGGGTCGGTACCCAAAGGACAAATACATTGAAGTTACTTTGCAAAAGAACCAGAGAGGAGATTTGTTGCTTTAATCAGCGAGTTGTTGTGATCTGGAATGCACTGCCTTGAAAGAGCGGTGGAATCAGATTCAATAATAACATTCAAAGGGGAATTGGATAAATACTTAAAAAGAGACAAATTGCAGGAATAAAAACAGCTATATATTGGAATTAACAGCACAATGTCTAATCACAAATACAGGGACCAGCTGAGACTCGCCCCTGATCACAATGTTCCCCTGTCGCTCTGATATGTTGAGCGACGCTCTGGCAGTTTTTGTACAGGTCCAGCCCAGCTCCGTGTCTCTGTGGGGCTCAGTGCGCAGTAATACACCGCGGAGTCTGTCAGTTGTGTTTCAGACACATTCAGCGGGACGGTTCGGCTTCCATCATCGACCTTCGCTGAAAAACGGACCTCTGGAGCTGTCCCTTCGTTCTCGCTGTGTTTTGTTCTCTGCAGCAGAAACTCCATGGATCCGCTCGGATACTGGCGGTACCAGGATAGGTAAGGAGTGGTGCCTGTAGCTGTATAATTACAGTGCAACTGGACATCGTCTCCTTCACTGACTGTGGTTGCAGCCGGTGTCTGTGAAACGGAATCTCCTCGACAATGTCCTGCAAGAACCCAGAGCGATATTAAATTAAACAATGTCACTTCACTCTGTCTGTCCCCCAGAATCAACCCGTCACCCCCAACACTTGCTTGAGAAGTAAATTAGGGCAGTTAAACAGAAATACATTTCCCCACAGCTCAGGGGCTGCTCACGGGAAGGTGCTGAGATCGACTGAATAAAAGTTATTTAATGAACCTTCAGCAGCTTCCACCGGGATCAGCTCCTCACCATCACCTCTTGTGATGTGAAGGGAATACTCCAAACGGTCTGTGGGTTTAAGAGTCGTGTCTCTGTCAAAGTCCGTCATTGACCCCGGCGGGGCGGAGCGGGTCTGTCTGCCATTCGCCTGTAATCTCACCTCAACTCTTCCGCCTTCATTCACTGGAGGATTTTGTCGATTTTCCCCAAAGTGTTCAGTGTTGAAGAAATGTCGATTCGGATGTTTTTCTTCACTTCGTGTCAATCTATTGATAATCTTGTGTTCCAGGAACTGACCGATTAAATATAATAAATGATGCAGACATAGAAATCGGGCAAGGGGACTGTGACATACTCGAACATATTAGCATCGAGAGGGAGGAGGTGCTAGCGGTTTTAGCGGGCCAAAAAGTGGATAAATCCCCAGGCCCGGACGAGATGTATCCCAGGCTGCTGTGGGAGGCAAGGGAGGAGATTGCAGGGGCTCTGACACTAAATTTCAGAACCTCTCTGGCCACAGGGGATGTACCAGAGGACTGGAGAACAGCTAACGTAGTACCATTATTCAAGAAGGGTAGCAGGGATAAACCAGGGAATTACAGGCCAGTGAGTCTAACATCTGTGGTGGGGGAATTATTGGAAAAAATTCTGAGGGACAAAATTAATCTCCACTTGGAGAGGCAAGGATTAATCGGGGATAGTCAGCATGGCTTTGTCAAGGGTAAATCATGTCTAACAAATCTGATCGAATTTTTCGAGGGGGTGACTAGTGGGGTGGATGAGGGAAATGCTGTGGATGTGGTTTACATGGACTTCAGTAAAGCTTTTGACAAAGTCCCGCATAGGAGACTGGTCAAGAAGGTAAGAGCCCATGGGATCCAGGGTGCCTTGGCGCGTTGGATCCTAAACTGGCTGAGTGGCAGGAGGCAGAGGGTGATGGTCGAAGGTTGCTTTTGTGACTGGAAGCCTGTGTCCAGTGGGGTACCTCAGGGATCGGTGCTGGGTCCATTATTGTTTGTGATCTACATAAATGATTTGGATGAGAATGTAAAAGGTATGATCAGTAAGTTCGCAGATGACACGAAAATTGGTGGGGTGGTAAATTGCGAGGAGGAAAGCCTCCGGCTACAGGACGATATAAACGGGTTGGTCAGATGGGCGGAAAAGTGGCAAATGGAATTTAACCCTGAAAAGTGCGAGGTGATGCATTTTGGACGGACAAATAAGGCAAGGGCATACACAATGAGTGGTAGGACCCTAGGAAGTACAGAGGGTCAGAGGGACCTTGGTGTACATGTACATAGATCCCTGAAGGCAGCGGAGCAGGTAGATAAGGTGGTTAAAAAGGCATATGGGATACTTGCCTTCATTAGCCGAGGCATAGAATATAAGAGCAGGGAGGTTATGATGGAGCTGTACAAAACGCTAGTGAGGCCACAGCTGGAGTACTGTGTGCAGTTCTGGTCGTCTCACTATAGGAAGGATGTGATTGCTTTGGAGAGGGTGCAGAGAAGATTCACCAGGATGTTACCTGGGATGGAGCGCCTCAGCTATGAAGAGAGGCTGGACAGGCTGGAGTTGTTTTCCTTGGAGCAGAGAAGGCTGAGGGGGGACCTGATTGAGGTGTACAAAATAATGAGGGGCATAGATAGGGTAGATAAAGAGGAACTTTTCCCCTTAGTGGGGGGGTCAATAACAAGGGGGCATAGATTCAGGGTAAGGGGCAGGAGATTTAGAGGGGATTTGAGGAGGAACTTTTTCACCCAGAGGGTGGTTGGAATGTGGAACTCAATGCCTGAAAGGGTCGTGGAGGCAGGAACCCTCACAACATTCAAGAAGCATTCGGATGAGCACTTGAAATGCCATTGCATACAAGGCTATGGACCAAATGCTGGAAAATGGGATTAGACTGGACAGGGATGGATGGGCGGCGCAGACACGATGGGCCGAAGGACCTCTTTCTGTGCTGTAAAACTCTATGACTCTATGACTCTATGACTCTATGATACAGATGTGAAATACAGTTTTGTGTAACTTTTGAACTTACCAATTAGGAGAGCTGCAGCGGTGACGACTAAATAAAATGTAACAGCCAACATGTTTGCCGAGAGTTGATGACGGATGACGGGTTGAACCTGATTTTGTTTTAGTCAAGAGTTTGGAAGATGTTGACTGATATCCGGCCTCTCTGCCGATTGGTTCATTCCTGACAGAGTCAGCAGGAGATATCCAATGAGCTCTCGGTCCTTTGTTCTTCAATTTATCCAATCAGCTCACAGCTCATGTGTTCTCCTCACAACAGAAAACTGGACGGGAATTAAACACAATGTTGGCCCTTTAACAGTTTCAGTCTTTGAGGTGGGGCCAGTGAAAGGAATTTATTAATATTGTTCTGGCAGCAGTGCCGGGGGCTTCCATTAAAAGAGCTGCTCACTGACCATTAGAACTACGCACAGCCGATATAAAGGGAGGTAGAGACGGCCAGTAGATCCTGAGGATTTGAACACATCGATGCGGAAAATTAGACAAACTCCACATTTTATATGAATGAAATGGGGAGAGATTGATAGGTTTGTGCAGAATGGGAGGGTGCAGGCAACAGATAGTTCCACCGATTCTGGGGTGAGCTGCTCATTACAAATATTTACAACGTATTCACTTTACCAATAACCACATTCAAAATAACTGAATAGTTAACCATTTGGAACACAGACTTCCTTTTGAACTTAATGCCTGCATTTAAAAATGTGTTTCATTAATTCTTCAGTTACATAAGATGAACAATGTTCTTAGTCTGTAACTCGCCGCGACATTCAAACCAACATTGAACTTCCCTCTGATGGCGATTATATGCAAACGTTTTCAAATTAAGAAGCGAAAGTGGGAGGGTCAGGGTAATGTGGGCCGCTTAAAGACACACTCGGGTGATACTGCAATAGAAAATAAGGAAATGGAAGTTTTGCTAAATAGTTATTTTGTATCGCTCTTCACATCTGCCCGCTGTTATATCCGCCGTCAGCAAGCGGAGGCTCTGATCTAAAAAGCGGAGGGAGTTTCTGTACGAGGTTTTAACTGGTTTCCATCACCGTGAGTCTCAGGGCACAGTAATAAACTGCAGTGTCGGTCAGCTGCAGCCCCGAGATGGTTAAACTGGTGAATTTACTGGAGCTGTCGAGTTGTGCTGAAAAGCGGGTTTGGGCAAAATGTGCTTTATTTTCAGCACCGCTCGAGTATTTCATCAGAATAAACTCGGGTTGTGCTCCAGGGTGTTGCCGGTACCAGTACAAATTATAGTCGCCGCCCTGTGGAGTATCATAGGTACAGTTTAAAGTATCCGCGTCTCCTTCTGTCTTAACTGCCGAGGGCAGCGGCTGAGTGACAGAATCTCCAAGACTCCGATCTGAAAAACATGTTCAAACAGCAAAAGATCAGACTAACGTGTGTTTAAAATTCTGATTCAAACCATGATGGAAATTACAGTAAAGCAGAAATGTGCGTTATTCACCATCATCATCATCACCGTCATTTCACCAATAATTCAATCGGGTTACAGAAGTCAGGGAGAGAATGGGTTTCCACTGGGAGGGAATACTTACTGAGAAGTGATAAAATGATGAGGAGCGGTGCAAAACGGTTCCGCATGTTGCTCCCTGAGTCTGTAACTCTGCAGTCCGGGAAATCCTCTGTGGGAGCAGAAATGCAGATCAACCCCCCACCCCCACTGCGCTGCTGATCCAATCAATGCCAAACAGGGAACAGCGGCAGCAATCTCTCCAATAAGACAGGGCAGGCAAGGCGGGTCAGAGCGAGTGCAGCAAACGGAAGCTGTGGGCGGGGCTGCCACGGGCGGTTTTGTCACACGTAGGATTCACCTGTGAGGAATTGACGCGCTGTCCTCACTTTCTCTCACAATGATCCTTTCTTTCTTTGAAATAATCCATCAGAAGCAGACAAACCCAGCGCTTGTGACCTGCTGCTCGCGGATGTGCGAGTGTTTTAATCAGCACCATATCCCAGTGCCTGACTGCGATGACATCTAGAGCAGTATCACACATTTGATGTATTAAAACCATATCCCGCAATATTATTTTAAATTGAACTGTTTGAAGTAGAAGAGGGAAGCGCGAGTTGAAAATATAAAATGTAATTATAGGACAATATCTGCTTCACACGCAGAAAGTTGTGAGTGGAATATGTTTCCGAATACAGTGGTGGATGAACATATCCTAGAAGCTTTTAAGGGAACGTTTGAGGCCACAGTGGGGCCGGGAGAGAGTATCTCCCTGGATGGATAGGGTATTACGGGCCGAATGGCTTCTTCATTCGGAATGGTCTTGTGAAATGGAACAGGGCAGGACTTGTACCTTGTAGTTACAGGCAGTCACCACTAGAGGGCAGTGCGAGGATGTTTTCACTGTAATAACAACAGAAAACGCTGGAAAAACTCAGCAGGCCAGGCAACATCCGTGGGGAGAGCAACAGAGTCAACGTTTCGGGTCGACACCCTTCTACAGAACTGAGAAAAAAGGCAGGAAATGAAGGAGATTAAAAGGCAGTTTGGGGGCTGGGAAATGGGGGAGGGGATGAAAGAAGAGACATTAAGAGATATTCCAGGTGAGACGAGATATTAATAGGATAGGTAAAGAAACAAACAATGGCTCTAGATGAAGTGTGAAATGCGCTGGCAGAGTGAAAGACAGCTGCCATGTGGGAGAGAGAGAGAGAAAAGGAAAAGGCACAAACCAAAAGTGTGGATAAAAAATATAAAAGTATAATAGGGGCCGAGGTTATGATCTGAAACGACTATGATTTGGTTGAGATTATGGAAACGTGGCTCAATGATGGCTAAGGCTGGGAACTCAACATCCAGGGGTATTCGATATTCAGGAAAGTTAGGAAAAAAGGAAAGGGAGGTGGGGTAGCATTACTGGTTAAAGAAGGTATTAACACAATTGTAATGAAGGATATTAGCTCTGATGATGTGAATCTGTATGGGTAGAATTGAGAAATGCTAAGGGGAAGAAAACGTTAGTGGGAGTGGTATATAGATCTCCAAACAGTAAGGCGGAGGTTCGGGATGGCATTAAAAGGGAAATTAAGGAAGCGTGCAGTAACGACACAGCAGTCATCATGGGTGACTTTAATCTACATATAGATTGGGTTAACCAAATTAGTAACAATACTGTGGAGGAGGAATTCCTGGAGTGTTTACGGGATGGTTTCCTGGACCAATATGTCGAGGAACCAACCAGAGATCAGGCCATCTTAGACTGGGTATTATGTAATGAGAAAGGATTAATTAGCAATCTTGCTGTACGAGGCCCCTTGGGTCAGAGCGATCATAATATGATAGAATTCTTCATTAAGATGGAGAATGAAGAAGTTGACTCAGACACCAGGGTCCACAATTCAAATAAAGGAAACTACGATGGTCTGAGGAGCGAGTTGGGTAGGATTGATTGGGGAATGTCACTCAAAGGGTTGACGGTGGATAGGTAATGGCAAACATTCAAAGAACGAATGGACGAACTACAGAATTTGTTCATCCCAGTTTGGCATAAAAATAAAACAAAAAAGGTGACTCAGCCGTGGCTAACAAGGGAAATTAGGGATAGCAGAAGATCCAAGGAGAGGACATATAAATTGGCCAGAAAAAGCAGTAAGCCTGAGGATTGGGAGTAGTTTAGGACTCAACAAAGGAGGACAAAGGGATTAATTAAGAAAGGGAAAACAGAATTTGAGAGTAAGCTTGCAGGGAACATAAACACTGACTGTAAAAGCTTTCATAGATATGTGAACAGAAAAAGATTGGTGTAGTCAAGCGTAGGTCCCTTGCAGTCAGAGTCAGGGGAATTTATAATGGGGAACAAAGAAATGGCAGACCAATTAAATACATATTTTGGTTCTGTCTTCACAAAGGAGGACACAAATAACCTCCCAGAGGTGCCGGGAACATAGGGTCTGATGAAAGGGTGGAACTGAAAGAAATCAGTATTTGTAGGGAAATGTTGTTAGGGAAATTGATGGGACTGAAGGCCGATAAATCCCCAGGGCCTGATAATCTACATCCCAGGGTACTTAAGGAAGTGGCCCTAGAAATAGTAGATGCATTGCTGGTCATCTTCCAGAACTCGATAGAATCTGGAACCGTACCCATGGATTGGAGGGTAGCTAATGCTACCCACCATTCAAAAAAGGTGGTGGAGAAAAAGTGGGGGATTATAGACCGGTGAGCCTGACATTTGTAGTGGTGAAAATGCTAGAGTCCATTATAAAAGATGTAATAGCAGAGCACTTAGAAGGCAGTGACTGGATCAGAGAAATTCAACATGGATTTACAAAAGGCTAATCTACTGGAAATTTTTGAGGATGTAACTGCTAATATAGATGAGGGAGAACCAGTGGATGTGGTGTATTTGGACTTTGAGAAGGCTTTTGATAAGGTCCCGCATAAGAGATTAGCATGCAAAATTAAGGCACATGGGATTGGGGGCAAGGTATTGACTTGGATAGAGAACTGGTTGGCGGACAGAAGGCAAAGAGTTGGAATAAACGGGTCGTTTTCCGAGTGGCAGGCAGTGACTAGTGGGGTACCGCAAGGGTCGGTCCTAGGACCCCAGCTATTCACAATATATATTAATGATCTAGACAAGGGAACTAAATGTAATATCTCCAGGTTTGCAGACGACACAAAGCTGGGTGGACGTGTGTGCTGTGAGGAGGATGTCGTGAAACTCCAGTATGATTTGGACAGGTTGGGTGATTGGGCAGAAACATGGCATATGCACTATAATGTGGATAAATGCGAGGTTATCCACTTTGGTGGCAAAAACAGGAAGGCAGATTTTTATATGAATGGCAATAGATTGGGAGAAGGGGAAGTGCAACGAGACCTGGGTGTTCTTGTGCACCAGTCGCCGAAGGTAAGCATGCAGGTGCAGCAGGCGGTTAAGAAGGCAAATGGTATGTTGGCCTTCGTAGCAAGAGGTTTCGAGTACAAGAACAAGGATGTCTTGCTGCAGTTGTACAGGCCCTTGGTGAAACCGCACGTTGAGTATTGTGTGCAGTTTTGGTCGCCTTATCTGAGGATGGACCTTCTGGCCATGGAAGGAGTGCAGCGAAGATTCACCAGGCTGATACCTGGGAAGGATTGGAATGACGTATGAGGAGAGATTGTATAGATTGGGTTATACTCACTGGAGGTTAGAGGATTGAGAGGGGATCGCATCGAAACTTATAAAATTCTGTCAGGCCTGGACAGACTAGATGCAGGAAGGATGTTTGTGATGGCCGGGGAGTCCAGAACCAGGGGTCATAGTCTAAGGATAAGGGGTAAGCCATTTAGGACTGAAATGAGGAGGAATTTCTTCACCCAGAGAGTGGTGAACCTGTGAAATTCTCTGCCACAGAGGGCGTTGGAGGCCAGTTCATTAAATATATTCAAGAAGGAGTTGGATATATTTCTTAAGGCTAAAGGGATCAAGTGAGCTGGGGAGAAGGCAGGGACAGGGTACTGAATTTGGATGAACAGCCATGATCTCATTGAATGGCGGAGAAGGCTGGAAGGGCCGAATGGCCTCCTCGTCTATGTTTCTATGTTTCTATGTTTCCATGAAATTGTTGAACTCGATATTGAGTCCGGGAGGCTGTAAAGTGCCTAATCGGAAGATGAGGTGTTGTTCATCGAGTTGACACTGAGCTTCCATGGAAAAATGCAAGAGGCCGCGGACGGTGAGGTCTGAGTGGGAATGGGGCGGTGAATTGCAATGACAGGCGACCGGAAGCTCGGCGTCACCCTTATGGACTGAACAGACGTGTTCCGTAAAGCGGTCACCCAACCTGCGTTTGGTCTCCCCAATGTAGAGGAGACCATATGTGTTCACTGTGTTGTTTTCAGTTTCGATGCGAGTCAAAGTCTGAGAACATTGTTCAGTAACTTGAATAAAGAAACGGGATTAAAGAAGCAGATTCGGAAATACAGGCTTTACTTTGAAATCAATATCAGAGTCTATATGGCTTATTATCAATTTTCATTATGATTAATCAACATTATTTTTACAATTGATATGTTCTAAATATTAGCATAAAAATATCACTCCATCCATTTGGGGAAGCACACGGAATAAAATTATAAAGAGAGACTTTAGGACTGGAATCAGGAAATTGCAATTCATACACCGGCAGTGATCAATGTGTGGAATAAATTTTCAGTTAGAATGGGGGAAGAAAATACACTGGAATCGTTGGATGCTGCAATGGAAGTCGGGAGCCAGAGTATCTGCGAATGACGGAGCATTCCTATCAGGAGCGAGTAGCCGTTCGAACCCTCTTGTAATTATTTTGTGTACTGCAGATTATCGGTAATTGGCGTTAATAATTGCTCCTCGCAATTACCAGTACTCACCACCAGAGGGCAGTGCGAAACAGTGAGAAACACTGAGTGTGAGCGGCCCGGTGTGATCTCAGAGATAGTGTGAGCTGGTGTCAGTGAGAAACACTGAGTGTGAGCGGCCCAGTGTGAGCTCAGAGACAGTGTGAGCTGGTATCAGTGAGAAAAACTGAGTGTGAGAGGCCCGGTGTGAGCTCAGAGAGAGTGTTAGCTGGTGTCACTGAGAAACACTGAGTGTGAGCGGCCGGGTGTGAGCTCAGAGACAGTGTGAGATGGTATCAGTGAGAAACACTGTGTGTGAGCGGCCCGGTGTGAGCTCAGAGACAGTGTGAGCTGGTGTCAGTGAGAAACATTGAGTGTGAGCGGCCCGGTGTGAACTCAGAGACAGAGTGAGCTGGTGTCAGTGAGACACTGAGTGTGAGCGGCCCGGTGTGAGCTCAGATACAGTGTGAGCTGGTATCAGTGAGAAAAACTGAGTGTGAGCGGCCCGGTGTGAGCTCAGAGACAGTGTGAGCTGGTGTCAGTGAGAAACATTGAGTGTGAGCGGCCCGGTGTGAACTCAGAGACAGAGTGAGCTGGTGTCAGTGAGACACTGAGTGTGAGCGGCCCGGTGTGAGCTCAGAGACAGTGTGAGCTGGTGTCAGTGAGAAACACTGAGTGTGAGCGGCCCGTTGTGAGCTTAGAGACAGTGTAAACTGGTGTCAGTGAGAAACACTGAGTGTGGGCGGCCCGGTGTGAGCTCAGAGACAGTGTAAGCTGGTGTCAGTGAGAAACACTGAGTGTGGGCGGCCCGGTGTGAGCTCAGAGACAGTGTGAGTTGATTTCAGTGAGATACTGAGTGTGAACGGCCCGGGATTGGTAAATCCTGATACGCAGTTTATTTCGTTAGTTCGACAGGAAGAAGCCTCTGAGTTGGACATGAAGCGGGTGTTTGTCTCCTTTTGAATTCTCCTGAATATAAATCGTGTCCTAGTTCTAACCCGACCTCTGTGTACAATGCTTTCAGCCTCCTTTTCATCTGATCGGATAATGCTCCGGATTTACTGAGTTTCCCTGCGGATGTACACTCTGATCTGCACGGATGTGAGCGCTGAAGATGAGGTGAAGCAGCTCACTCGGCGGGTGGTTGTTTGTGAAGAGGGAATTGTATCCATCAACTGCTCCGCTATCGCTGCGTTTAGCTCCCTGCACTGGTACAGACAGCACCCGGATCAGACTCTCCAGCACCTGCTGGTGGCCACAAGTGGGACCGATCAAGACGGGATGATCACTGCTTCAACCGGGGGAGGCAATAAGCTCAGTGCCCTGACTGTGAGAGACACGCGAGAGACAGACAGCGCCACCTATCTGTGCGCCGTGAGCCCAAAGTGTAACAAACAGGCGGAGAGTCCGCACAGAAACCTGCCCCGAGGGGGAGCGCCGCTCTGCTGTGCTTGGAGTAACGGGACTGGGAGGGGCCCCGTTATAATAATCGCTGGACAGAGGGAATGAGCACAGAACAATGATGATATATTGAAGAGAATGATTTAAAGAAAGTGAGAAATGAAGAAAGTTGGAAATATAGACAGAGGAAGAGAAAGGGAAAGCACCAAAGGAAGAAGGAGAGAAAGAGAACAAGCGGTGTAATAATGAGAGTGTTATGGGCAGCACATTAGGAAAGGAGGGAAAGAGAAACGAAAGAAAGTGAGAAATAACGAGTGAGAAACACAATGCTAAAAGGTAAGAGAAAGCCATAAAGAAAGAGATTCAGAAATAACGTGAAATGTCCTTTCCTTTTAAATAATTCACATTTCCCTGCCCACTATTTACAAAGCTGAATTGTCTGAAACAAAACACATTGTCTACCAATAACAGGCCTCTGGAAACTGCCCCATCGATAAACTCACACTTTATTCTTCTATTCTTCCGATTTTCCTGACAGTGTAAACTTCTCAGAGTCACCGGCAGAGGGCGCGTGGTCACATGTTTCTCGCCATTAACAACTGGAAATTATAGAGTCAAATCTTGCGGTGACACTGCCCGCGGCAGCCCCGCCCACAGCTTCCGTTTGCCGCTCTTGCTCTGACTCACGTTGCCTGCCCGGTGTTATTAGAAAGATTGCTGCCCTGTTTCCTGTTTGGCATTGCTTGATCAGCAGTGCAGTGGGGCGGGGATCCGTATTTCTGCTCCGACAGACGATTTCCCAGACTGCAGAGTTACAGACGGAGGGAGGATCATGTGGAACCGTCTCGCACCGCTCCTCACCATTATATCACTTCTCAGTAAGTATTTCCTTCACATTCTCTCCCTGACTGCTGTAACCCAGATGATATTTTTGCTAAAATAATGATGATTATGTTGCTTAAGATGACATTGATGGTGATGGTGATGCAGATGAAGGTGAAGATGATTATTACTGTTATTTTATGTTAGAATGGAGCCACCAAGATACAGTTGAACAGCCGGTTCCTGAGATGACTGTTGAAGAGGAAAGTAATGTCACTCTAACCTGCACCTTGAAAACAAGCGATTCTAACCCTTATGTGTTCTGGTACAGTCAGCGCCCCGGGCAGCCTCCACACTACGTGCTTCGTCTTATCGGAGAGAATGTAAACCGGAATCCCGTCTTCATTGATCGATTCAATCCAACATTTAATAAAACTACCAAGATTACCGAGCTAACGATCGGCAAAGCCCTGATCTCCGACGCCGCCGTGTATTCCTGTGCCATGATCCCCACACTGCTGCAGAGATATAGCGGATCCGTACAAAAACCCACACTGAGAGTTCCAGTTAGTGCTCACCAGAGGGCGCTCTCACCCCGATAAACAGGCGATAATTCAGCCTCCACAGTGAGAGTCACAGGTAGATTCATAAAAGGGCGAAAAGGCAGAACACTCCACAAGTCACGGATTTTCCATCTGTCTTAACTCTTGAAGACAGCGTCTGAGTGACAGAATCACAATAATTCAGATCTGAAAAAAACATATTCAAACAGGAAAAGGACAGACCAGCGAGTGTTTAAAATTCAGATTCAAACCATGTTGGAAATTAGAGAAAAGTTGAAATGTGTGTTGATCCGCCATCATAATCATCATTTCACCAACAATAACACCCGGATTACAGCAGTCACGGGGAAAATGGATGTTTGCTGGGGAGGAAATAGTTACTGAGAAATGATATAATGATGAGGAGCGGTGCGAGACGGATACACATGATGTTCTCTGTGGGAGCAGAAATGCAGAACTCCACCCCACTGCACTGCTGATCCAACCAATGCCAGAGAGGGAACAGCGGCAGCAATGTCTCCAATAACACAGAGCAGGCAAGGCGGGTCAGAGCGAGAGCAGCAAACAAACTGTGGGCGGGACTGATGAAGAGGGAGTGAGAAGAAGGAAATAGTCGCTTGGTGCTCACTTTCTCTCGCAATGAGCGCTTTCTCTGATGCGGAATGATGAAGGGGATGGGCACAGGAGCTGTTTTAATTAGCAGCGTATCCCAGTGCCCGACTGCAATGACCCCAAGCGGTGTATCAGCATTAAAATATAACCCGCAATATTCATTTAAACGGAGCTGTGGAAGTAGAAGCTGGGGATACAGGTTCAATTTATAAAAGCTCATTTTAGGGCTGGTAGCAGGAAATTCTTCACACACACAGAGTGATTAACGTGTGGAATATACTTCTGGATGGAGTGGCGGACGGAAATAACCTGGAATATTTTAAGGAAACGTGTGAGGCTGAATGAGGGGCGGGGGTTAGGATCTCTCCGGATGGATGAGACAAGACAAGGCGAATGGCCTCCCTGATTCTCAGTGATCTGGGGAACTGCATCACGGCGGGATTTGTACCTTGTAGTTACTGGTAGTCGCCACCAGAGGGCAGTGGGCGGATGTGTTCACTTGGTTTCAGTGTGAGGGCGAGTTACAGACGGACAACACCGATCAGTTCCTTTATTTAATAAAGGGATTCAGAAATAGAGGCATTAATTTCAAATGGAAGCGTTGTTTTATTTTTAATGTTATTGTGAATGATTAATGTATTATTGATGACATGTTGTAAATATGTTAATGACCAGCTCAACGTAGTATCACTGAACCTATACGCTGCTCGCATCCTCCCATTCTGCTCAAACATGAGCATCATTCCCCATTTCATTTATATAACCGATGGCGTTTGTACAATTTACCGTATCGTAGTGCTCCAGTCCCTCCGGGCCCACTGGCTGTCTATATTCCCCTTTATATCGGCATTGAGTAGGTCTAATGGTTAGTGAGCAGTTATTTTAATCGGAGCCTCCGGCACTGGTACCAAAACAACATTAACTATTTCCCTTTACTGCCTCCACCGCACAGATTGCACCTGTTAAGTGAATTTAGATCCTATTGCAACTGAAAGCAGAACGTGGGCGAGTTGCTGCCCAACCAGTGGGAGATTTGTGCTTTTATCCGTTCAGGGACCCGCACTCATCAGTTAAAGGCAGCAGCAGGTAGATCGCACCGAGTGAACGGGGCTGTGCGGATTGTGTCCAGGAAGAGAGGCGAGAAAGTACAAATATACAACCCGTGACTCAGGGATGACCGGTGCAGCTTGTCACATGACGTCTTACATTTCTCCACCCCAGTCCAACACCGGCATCTCCACAACATGACCCTCAGGAATTGTCTGATTGGTTGGGAAACCTTTTGGCACATTGCTGAGAGACGAAATGAATCCAATTCTAGAATAGGTTGCTTCAAGCCTGTTCCTCATTCATCTCAAACAATTCACAACTGAATATACATCAATAACCTCCAGAAGATATCAAGCGTTGTGTGCCCGTCTGTGTTTATTCTGGCATTTTTGTCTGTGTGTATGTGTGTGGTTGTGTGTGTGTTTGAGTGTGTCTGTGTCTGTGTTGAGTGTGTGTGTGGTTTGTGTGTGTGTGTGTGTCTGTGTGCGGGTGTCTGTGGTCATGTGCTTGTTTCCAATGCTCTGTGTGAGGCTTGTACCTGACACAGGACTGCGCTCTCTGGTCACTTTTTAAAGAGCTTGCATCTCAAGCAAAGTTCAACTGAATATGCGTCATTAACCTCCAAAGATATCAAGTATTCTGTGTATTTTTGTGAATGTTGGTGTGTGTTTGTGTCATGCAATTCACATGCTTAATATTGCAACAAATAATGAGACACATTGACTTCAGGATTTCTTCACTTTTCACCTTAATAAGAGAGCGACAGAGATGGAATGAGAGGAAACGACAGAGGGAGAGAGAGAGAGAGAGAGAAAGAGAGAGAGACTGTGACACACAGAGAGCCAGCAAGTTAAATAGACATATATACAGAGAGAGACAATGACACACACAGACAGACAAGGAAAGTGTTTGAAGAGACCCTGCAGTAATTGGACACAACTTTTAACGGGACTCTCCAGCATTTAGACCAAACAACATGAACTATTTCCCTTCACTGCCTCCACCTCACTGATTGATCCAGTTAAAGGGACAACATTGGGTTTAATCCCACTCCAGTTCTCTGTTGTGAGGAGAACAATTTCACTCCGCACTCCGCTCCCCGCTCTGACGCCATGAGTTGGAGAACAAAGGAGCTGTGAGCTGATTGGGTAACTTGGTGAACAAAGGAGCTGTGAGCTGATTGGATGAATTGGAGAACAAAGGACACGTGTGCCGCTTGGATGAATTGGAGAACAACGGACCCCTGAGCTGATTGGATGACACCTGTTGACTCTGTCAGGAATGAACCAATCGGCAGAGAGACCGGATATTACTCACTATCTTCCCAACTCTTGACTAAAACAATTACTGGTTCAACCCGTTCTGTTCAAATCCGCCATCAACTCTCTGCAAACATGTTGGGTGTGACTTTTTCCTTAGTCGACACAGCTGTAGCTCTGTTAACCGGGAAGTTCACAAGTTACACAAACTTCCTCTTGCAGGTGTCACTAACATAGAGAATTTTTAACTGTGTTTCTTTATACTTGCAATGTATTCTGTCACCTTTATTACATTAGTTATAATTAAATGACAGTAAGAGCTTACAGTTCTGTATTTGTAAATTTCTGCAGATGTCAGTGGTGCGGACTCGGTCTGACAGGGACAGCTTACAGCGACGCAGTTTGAAGGAGACTCGGTGACCATCAATTACAATTATTCGATCACTGCTGCTTACTATTCCTTACAACTGTACCGTAAGTCCGGGACAAAGGCCCCACATTCTTGATCTGCATCCTTTCAGGTGGGGATGCTTCCAAAGCAGAGGGGGCGGGGCTATATTTTCTGCATATCTCGACACTTCTAAAAGCGAGGGGAATTTCACCATCGGCGTCCTGCGGCTGTCTGAGAGCGCGGTGTATCACTGCTGGCTGAGAGACACAGTGACAGGAACCAGAGGGACACCGTACAAAAACACTTCCGGAACAGGACAAGGTCATGGGATACCGGGCAGTGTGGGGAGAAACGGGGACTTTCTAAATTTGTCACCAGAAGGTGCTGATTTAAAATACACCCAAATAAACAGCAAACTGAGAGCAACAGACAAGAATCGGGGAAAGTTTCCTGTGGATCTTCTGGTTTGAATACATGCTGAACATAGCGAAAATATGTATTTAGAGAAGTTATAACATTTCATAAATTAAAGGTATTTCGGAAGAAACACTGCCCAAACAATTTGACATTGTGTTCCAGCCGTTCAAGGACCTGCACACCAGGCAATCTCAGTGGCGAGTCTATAACACCGAGGGAAGGCGCTGATTGTGCGCAGGAAATATGATCAGAAACACCGGCCCGCGGATGGAAGACCCCGAGCTGCAAAAAAGAACCGCTCCGACGTTAATGCTCTGGGCTCCTGGGCAGCATAAGACGTCACGCCGCCCAGGAGTGCAGCGTGCGCGGAGCCTGGGGCGTCGAGCGTAGAGGAGACCCGCACCCAAAAGTTATATTTCCATAGCCACGCCCCCGATTTCTTTCAACTGTTCAGAAGCATTGGTAATTGGAAGTAGCTGGAAAACTGCATGGTAAATTGTTTATTTATAGTTTTTTAAATCTTTTTCAAACTTTTAGAAACTTTTAACGACTTTTACATGGCTTGGAAGAATCTTAAATAGTTTTAAAGAGATTTGAAGCAATGTAAAGAGTTTTAAAAGCCTTGAAAACATTTTTTCATTCAATTTAATTAATCAGCAAAGTGAAATGGAAGGACTGAGCACAATTCACATCATTAAGAGAGCTCAGAATTTCAGTGACGATGGCATCAGCACACTCACTGAGATTGAAGCGAAGCGCCCACAGATTCTTGGGGATGAGAAGTCCAGGGCGCCACACAAAGGACAGATGACAGCTTGGTCAGAAGTTGCCCAGGCTGTCAGCGCAAACTCCACAATTCCACGGACAGCAGAACAGTGCCGCAAAAAATGTAATGATTTATTGCGATCTGCCAAGTTTTGCACAGTTATTAGAAAAGTCAACTGTAATATTTATTTAAATTTAACTGAACTAGTTTTAAAAAGCTGTTCGATGCATGTGCGTTGTTAAGTGACTTCATTATCCAGGCATCTGGGCTTGCCATAAAATGCTATGGCTTTGGGGCCAGCTCAGGGTCATCCATTGTGCTCTTATCTTGGATCCACAGGTTTGATTTGTAAAATTTCAATTAGTGAGTGATAAAAAACCCTGTCTCCAAAGCAGGTTGTGTCCCTGTCTAAAATGCAGGTGGGTGGACTCTGCAGAGAAAGCTGCAGTTTCATGACGTTTCATATTTTCTGTTTTCGTTTTAGAGTAAAATTGTTAACAACGCCAGAGAACGTGCACTGACAGGCGGTGGTGTTGTCACGCTAAGTGATTTATCCGAGCATGAGGAAAGGTATCAGTAGTGGTTGTACAGTGCCTGCTGCAAAATCAGACATTGGGATAAGGAAAGGTGTGTTAGTCTGGCTAGCTATATGTTTAAAAATGTTAGGTCTGTCTTGAATATCAGCTTCTGTGGTGTGGCAGATCATGCTTTACCTTTGCAAATGTTTACCGTTTCTTTCCACATGTGGGCAGCATATTTCTCACACACGGGATGAACAGTGCGTTGAGTCTGCGGCCGCAGAGGGCATTGGGGAAGGTGTTACAGATGCAGTGGGAGCAGTAAGTGAGGTGGTGGAGGAGGAGGAGGAATTTGCACTTTGTCAGCTAATGGAAGAGGAGGTTATGGACCCTGGGTGGCTGCACAGTACCTCTCCATCTCCTGGCCCCTCTGGCTCTGTGCGAGGCACAGATGACTGTCGTTCCACAGCCAGACACCAACCTGATACTGCAGAGCAGGTGGGAGAAGCAGAAAGGCGTTCAACACTACGGAATAACATAGATGCTCAGGTGCAATATATTGAAGGGTTGAGGCAAGAGATGTGTATTCTTCATGCGAAGAAAGTTGATTCTCTTGCCTCCATCAGGCAGGGACTTGATGTTCTTGGTATGTCACTTAATCAGACAGTATTGCAGTTGCAAAAATCGGATGTTACTATGGCACTTAATCAGATAAATGAGCCTCTCGTTCGACTCTTGCAGTTGCTAGAACCAGTTTCTGCTGCCATTATTTTGACTCCCGCAGAACTGCCCTTACCTGCTCCCAGCGCAGATACAGTGCAGGCCCACGAGACAGCAGCTCCGCCAGTCCTGATGCAAGCAAACGTTGCCTTTCAGCAGCAACAGTTGCCGCAACCCTGCCAGGAGGCAATTGCTGAAGGTCAAGAGATGGCTCACAGGGTTCTTTCAATTGGCATCAGAGGTCTCCGGTCACGAGGAAGGGGAAAGCGCAGGAGACAGCAGGGTGTCACCTTTTGCACAATCCACGTCCTTTGACCCTCAGGCACAGATGTGAGGGGGCAAATCGTTCAATTCTTTAATGTTTCGTTTTATTTAAATGTTAAATGTTGTCGTTTTTTATATTGAAAGATATATTTGTGACTGAAAGTGTATGTAACCGTTTCATTAAAAAAGTACAGCCTCTTGTCACTTTGAAATAAATTTCAACTTTATTTGCAAATATATTTAAAATTACAACAATTTGAAAATTAGAAAATAGCTATTTTCCATCTTGAATGTCTTTACTGCACTAAGAAACAAAAAAAGTCACTTTAAACTGTTTACAAATTGTATTCAAAAAAGTTATGTTTGCGAATGTTTGAAAAGTAGAAAATAGCTAGCTAACATTTAAAAGTTAAAAACTAAGAACATCAAAACTGAACCACAAAAGTCTTTGATGCTGCAATAAAAGTTCACTGTTTTACTTTAACTTGTATCTGTTCCTTTCTTTGCCTTGCTGGGGGAGGGGAGGTACATGGCGACACTATCATCACCTCGTGAAGGTGTTGCCTACTAGCAGTTCCCAAGCAGCCTTAATTTCGGCAGCACTTGAATCCTCCCCATCAGGCCTGGCCACAGGCACATTGGCATGATTCATGTCCTACATTTCAGCAGGGAGCTCCTCTGCAGGGTTAAGGGTCAGTCCTTCCCGCAGGGCAAAGTTATGCAAAGCACAACAGGCCACCACAATTCCTGCCACTTTCAGTGGCGAATACTGCAAGGTCGCCCTGACCTGTCCAGGCAACGGAAGCGTGATTTCAGAACCCCGATTGTCCTCTCCACCACTTGTCGTATGGACACGTGTACCTGGTTGTATCTCTCCTGAGCCTCATTATTGGTCTTGTGGTCAGGAATCACCAGCCACGGTATTAGTGGATAGCCCTTGTCGCCCAATATCCATGCGGATACTGGTGGCAATGTGCTGAATGTGCCATATAAGTCCGAGTTATGGAGGACGAAGGAGTCATGAGCACTTCCCTGGTGATCTGCATTCACGTTTAGGATCATGAGGTGCGCATCACAGACGATCATGACATTCAATGAATGACACCCCTTCCTGGTGATGTATGTCACAGGTGCATCCAGTGGTGCCTTCAATGAAACATGGGTTCCATCGACGGCTCCAATCACTTTGGGAAATCCAGCAATGCCATAAAATGCAAGGGCCATCTCCTTTTGATGGCGAGTGGACAAGTCAAAGTCTATGAATTCTGAAGCCCTGTGGAAAATGGCATCTGTGATCTGGTGAATGCAGGCCAACGCAGCACACTGGGAGATGTTGGAAATGTCACCGGTGCCTGCCTGAAATGAAACACTTGTAAAGAAGTTAAATGCTGTGGTTACCTTCATGTTCACTGACAAGGCAGTGCGGGTCTTCGAGCGTGTTTGAAGGTCCCCGTTTAACATGTCACATAGTCGGCCGATTGCCTCTTTACTGAAGCGCAGCCTCCTCACACACAACTCCTCCAACAACATCTCAAATGATCGCCTCTCCCTGTACACTCTCTCGGGTGGGTAGTAGGTCCTCCTGATCAGGATACGGTGATGGTTCCTCATCTTTGTTGTTCCCTGGCATTTCCAATTCTCTGATGCACAATCGCACTGGGTATCAGGGCAACACTGTCAAATGGCATGTTTCTCCCTCAAAGGCTTCCTCTTTAAACAGATGAAGTACTTGTAAGGAGAAAATGGAAAGAGTTGTAAAAGTAATTTTAATAAAGTGACTGGCTAGAAAATCACGTCAAGCTGTGGTGGGAAACCTGCGGTATCAGATTGTGAACACGTCATACCCGCCTTTGTTTAAATTCATTGATGTGATGTGGGCATCGCTGGCTAGGTCTGCATTTAGTGCCCACCTCTAATTGCCCTTGAGAAGATGGTGGTGAGCCGCATTCTTGAACCGCTGCAGTCCATATGGTGTAGGTACACCCACAATGCTGTTAGGAAGGGAGTTCCAGGATTTTTGCCCAGCGACAATGAAGGAACGGCGATACAGGTCCAAGTCAGGATGGTGTGTGGCTTGGAGGGGAACTTGTAGATGGTGATGTTCCCATGCGTCTGCTGCCCTTGTCCTTCTAAGTGGTAGAGGTCGCGGGTTTGGAAGGTGCTGTTGAAGGAGCTTTGGAGAGTTGCTGCAGTGCATCTTGTAGATGGTACACACTGCAGCCACAGTGCGCCGGTGGTGGAGGGAGTGAATGTTGAAGGTGGTGGATGGAGTGCCAATCAAGCGGGCTGCTTTATCCTGAATGGTGTCGAGCATGATGAATATCACGGCCCGAGATGATTTTCTAAGAACTTTTACATTTCACAAAGTCATACATACAAGTTTTAAAGGGCATGGAAAAGTTAACATATAGCTAATTGATACTTTCTGTCATAATTTTTTTTAAACTTTAGCAAATGTTAAACAATTCATTTTAAACAGTAATTTTCACATTTAAGAAAATGAAATCTAATTCAATAGAATGATTACCTTGCACACAGCAAGAGTTGAACGACACTACTCAAAACAAGCCCGAAAACAAATAAACTTTTTAATAAATTAAAGTTGGTAAAAACTTACCTCCGGATTTTTACAAAGAACTTTGCTCACTTTCACAATTAAAAATGTTCCGTTTCCAAGCCGACTGCTGAAAGACTTCTTCCTTCAGCTTCTTCTGGTAGGATGCAGGCTGTACTCCTGCTTTTACTGGGTGCAGCTGTTTCAGACGTACCTGGACAGAAGCATTTGAGAAAAAATCTGAACTTTGAGCCGGCAGCGCTGCCTGTCCTGCGCATGCGTTGATCTGTCAATCACTTTCTTGACAGATTGGAAATGCCGGTTTCCAGCGCATGCGCTGATCATACCTTAAACCGGCATTTCCGATGTCCCTCCGGGTGAGTGCACAGCGCGAACCCACCCATAGGCATCAGAATATCCAGGCCATTGTATCACAGACAGGATTCCAGTTAACCCCCTCGCCACTGGATGGCGGTACAGCACCACATCTGTGCCCATCACTTACAGAGCAGTAAGTTTAACGGTTTCACACGTGACAGCTGGGGATTCCAGGAAATACTTCTGTCTTTTAACACCGCACAAAGCGGTGTATTTAGGGCAAGAGCCTACACATAAACTGCAGGTGTTACGGCACGGGTAACTGACAACGAACTCTCACTGTCACTGTATTTCATGGCCTAATGACACATTGAAGTGCGATGAAGGAGGATAACAAAATGTTTATTCAGTGTGTCATAAACAAAGAGACATTTGCGTCGATCATAGGCCCTGCATCAGTTATTACTGCACTAGGACATGTTTCTCTTTATATTACACTAGACCCTGTATCGGTTATTACTGCACTAGACCATGTCTCTGTTTATATTACATTGGCCCCTGTCTCAAATATTACTGTATTAGACCATGCCTCTCTTTCTAATAAACTGGGACCTGTCGCAGTTTTACTGCACCAGGGCATGTCTCTTTATATTACACTCGGCCCTGTCTCTGTTTATAATACACTAGGCCCGGGGCTCTGTTATTATTGCACTGGACTCTGTCTCGGTTTGTGATACACTAGGCCCTGTCTGAATTATTAATGCACCAGGGCATGTCCACTTAGATTACAATAGGCCCGGTCTCAGTTATAACTGCACTAAACACGGTCACCGTTTAGATAACACTAGGCCCTGTCTCTCTTATTATTGCATTGGACCATGTTTCTGTTTATATTACACTAGGCCCTGCATCTGTTTTTATTACACTAGATCCTGCATCTCTTTATATTAAACTAGACCCTGTCACTGCTGATATTACACTAGGCCCTGTCCCTGTTTATATTACACTAGAACCTGTCTCTGTTTATATTACACTAGATCCTGTCTCTGTTTATATTAGACTAGACCTTGTCTCTGTTTATTTTCCTCTAGACCCTGTCTCTGTTTATATTACACTAGGCCCTGCCTATGTTTATATTACACTAGACCCTGTCTCTGTTTATATTACACTAGACCCTGTCTCTGTTTATATTGCACCAGGCCGTGTCCCTGTTTATATTACATTAGACCCTGTCTCAGTTTATATTACACTAGAACCTGTTTCTGTTTATATTACACTAGACACTGTCTCTCATTATATTACACTGGAACCTGTCTCTGTTTTTATTACACTGGACACTGTCTCTGTTTATATTACTGCAGACCCTGACTCTCTTTATATTACACTAGATCCGCTCTCTGTTAATATTACACTGGATCCTCTCTCTGTTTATATTAGAGTAGGCCCTGTCTCTGTTTCTATTACACTAGACACTGTCTCTGTTTATATTACACTAGGCCCTGTCTCTATTTATATTACACTAGACCCTGTCTCTGTTTAAATTACACTGGACACTGTCTCTGTTTATATTACACTAGACGCTGTCACTGTTTATGTTACACTAGACCCTGTCTATGTTTATATTACACGAGACCCTGTCTGTGCTTATATTACACTAGACCCGCTCTCTGTTTATATTCAACCAGGCCCTGTCGCTGTTTATATTGCACTAGGCCCTGTCTCTGTTTATGTTACACCAGACCCTGTCTCTGTTTATATTACACTAGACCCTCTCCCTGTTTATATTACACTAGACCCTGTCTCTGTTTATATTACACTAGACCCTGTCTCTGTTTATATTACACTAGGCCCTGTCTGTGCTTATATTACACTAGACCCGCTCTCTGCTTATATTAAACTAGGCCCTGTCGCTGTTTATATTACACTAGATCCTGTGTCTGTTTATATTACACTAGACCCTGTCTCTGTCACCAGACGCTGTCCCTGTTCATATTACACCAGACCCTGTCTCAGTTTATATTACACTAGACACTGTCTCTGAATATATTACACTAGACCCTGTCTCTATTTATATTACACTAGACCCTGTCTCTGTTTATATTAAAATAGACCCTGTCTCTGTTTATATTACACTAGATCCTGCCTCTGTTTATATTACACTAGGCCCTGTCTCTGTTTATGTTACACTAGACCCTGTCTCTGTTTATATTACACTAGATCCTGCCTCTGTTTATATTACACTAGACCCCGTCTCTGTTTATATTAAAATAGACCCTGTCTCTGTATATATTACACTAGACCCTGTCCCTGTTTATATTACACTAGATCCTGCCTCTGTTTATATTACACTAGACCCTGTCTCTGTTTATATTACACCAGACACTGTCTCTGTTTATATTACACCAGACCCTGTCTCTGTTTATATTACGCTAGACCCTGTCTCTGCTTATATTACACTAGACCCTGTCTCTGTTTATATTACATTTGACCCTGTCTCTGTTTATATTACACTAGACCCTGTATCTGTTTATATTACACAAGGCCCTGTCTCTGTTTATAATACAATAGATCCTGCCTCTGTTGATATTACACTAGGCCTTGTCTCTGTTTAAGTTACACTAGACCTGTCTCTGTTCGTATTACACTAGACCCAGTCTCTGTTTATATTGCACTGGACCCTGTCACTATTTATATTACACTAGAACCTGTCTCTGTTTATACTACACTAGACGCTGTCTCTGATTATATTACACAAGACCCTGTCTCTGTTTTTATTACACTAGGCCCTGTGTCTGTTTATATTACACTGGACCATGTCTCTGTTTATATTGCACTAGACCCTGTCCCTGTTTATATTACATTAGACCCTGTCTCTGTTTAAATTACACTGGACCCTGTCTCTCTTTTTATTACACTAGACCCTGTCTCTGTTTATATTACTGCAGACCCTGACTCTCTTTATATTACCCTAGACCCTCTCTCTGTTTATATTACACTAGACCCTGTCTCCGTTTATATTACACTAGAACCTCTCTCTGTTTATATTAGAGTAGGCCCTGTCTCTATTTATATTACACTAGACACTGTCTCTGTTTATATTACACTAGACCCTGTCTCTGTTTATTTTACACTAGACACTGTCTCTGTTTATATTGCACTAGACCCTGTCACTGTTTATATTACACTAGACCCTCTCTCTGTTTATATTACACTAGACCCTGTCTGTGTTTATATTACACCTGACCCTGTCTCAGTTGTTATTTCACCAGACGCTGTCCCTGTTTTTATTACACCAGACCCTGTCTCTGCTTATATTGCACTAGACCCTCTCTCTGTTTATATTACACTAGACCCTGTCTCTGTTTATATTACACTAGACCCTGCCTCTTTTTATATTACAATAGACCCTGTCTCTGTTTATATTACCAAAGACCCTGTCTCTGTTTATATTAAAATAGACTCTGTCTCTGTATATATTACACTAGACCCTGTCTCTGTTTATATTACACTAGATCCTGCCTCTGTTTATGTTAAACATGACCCTGTCTCTGTTTATATTTCACTAGATCCTGTCTCTGTTGAAATTACACTGGACCCTGTCTCTGTTTATATTACACTAGACCCTGTCTCTGTTTATATTACACCAGACACTGTCTCTGTTTATATTACACTAGACCCTGTCTTTGTTTATATTACATTAGACCTTGTCTCTGTTTATATTACACTAGACCCTGTATCTGTTTATATTACACAAGACCCTGTCTCTGTTTATATTACAATAGATCCTGCCTCTTTTTATATTACACTAGACCCTGTCTCTGTTTATGTTACACTAGACCTGTCTCTCTTTATATTACACTAGACGCAATCTCTGTTTATATTGCACTGGACCCTGTCACTGTTTATATTACACTAGAACCTGTCTCTGTTTATATTACACTAGACCCTGTCTCTGTTTATATTACACTAGACCCTGTCTCTATTTATATTACACTAGAACCTGTCTCTGTTTATATTACACTAGACCCTGTCCCTGTTTATATTACATTAGACCCTGTCTCTGTTTATATTACACTGGACCATGTCTCTGTTTTTATTACACTAGACCCTGTCTCTGTTTATATTACTGTAGTCCCTGACTCTCTTTATATTACCCTAGACCCTCTCTCTGTTTATATTACACTAGACCCTGTCTCCGTTGATATTTCTTCAGACGCTGTCCCTGTTTATATTACACCAGACCCTGTCTCTGCTTATATTACACTGGACCCTCTCTCTGTTTATATTACACTGGACCCTGTCGCTGTTTATATTACTCTAGATCCTGCCTCTGTTTATATTACACTAGGCCCTGTCTCTGTCTATGTTACACTAGACCCTGTCTCTGTTTATATTACACTAGATCCTGCCTCTGTTTATATTACAAGAGACCCTGTCTCTTTTTATATTACCATAGTCCCTGTCTCTGTTTATATTAAAATAGAACCGGTCTCTGTATATATTACACTAGACCCTGTCTCTGTTTATATTAAACTAGATCCTGCCTCTGTTTATATTACACAAGACCCTGTCTCTGTTTATATTACACTAGATCCTGTCTCTGTTTATATTACGCTGGACCCTGTCTCTGTTTATATTACACTAGACCCTGTCTCTGTTTATATTACACTAGACCCTGTCTCTATTTATATTACACTAGACCCTGTCTTTGTTTATATTACATTAGACCCTGTCTCTGTTTATACTACACTAGGCCCTGTATATGTTTATGTTACACAAGACCCTGTCTCTGTTTATATTGCAATAGATCCTGCCTCTTTTTTTATTACACTAGACCCTGTCTCTGTTTATGTTACACTAGACCTGTCTCTGTTTATATTACACTAGACCCAGTCTCTGTTTATATTGCACTGGACCCTGTCACTGTTTATATAACACTAGAACCTGCCTCTGTTCATATTACACTAGACCCTGTCTCTGTTTATATTACACTACACCCTGTCTGTGTTTATATTACACTAGAACCTCTCTCTGTTTATATTAAACTAGGCCCTGTCGCTGCTTATATTACAGCAGACCCTGGCACTGTTAATATTACACTAGATCCTGTCTCTGTTTATATTACACCAGACGCTGTCCCTGTTTATATTACACCAAACCCTGTCTCTGTTTATATTACACTAGACGCTGTCTGTGTTGATATTACACTAGACCCTGTCTCTGTTTATATTAAAATAGACCCTGTCTCTGTTTATATTACACTAGATCCTGCCTCTCTTTATATTACACTAGGCCCTGTCTCTGTTTATGTTACACTGGACCCTGTCTCTGTTTATATTACACTATATCCTGCCTCTGTTTATATTACACTAGATCCCGCTTCTGTTTATATTACACTAGACCCTGTCTCTGTTTATATTACACTAGACCCTGGCTCTGGTAATATTACACTAGGCCCTGTCTCTGTTTATATTACACTAGACACTGTCTCTGTTTATATTACACTGGACCCTGTCGCTGTTTATATTACTCTAGATCCTGCCTCTGTTTATATTACACTAGGCCCTGTCTCTGTCTATGTTACACTAGACCCTGTCTCTGTTTATATTACACTAGATCCTGCCTCTGTTTATATTACAAGAGACCCTGTCTCCTTTTATATTACCATAGTCCCTGTCTCTGTTTATATTAAAATAGAACCGGTCTCTGTATATATTACACTAGACCCTGTCTCTGTTTATATTAAACTAGATCCTGCCTCTGTTTATATTACACAAGACCCTGTCTCTGTTTATATTACACTAGATCCTGTCTCTGTTTATATTACGCTGGACCCTGTCTCTGTTTATATTACACTAGACCCTGTCTCTGTTTATATTACACTAGACCCTGTCTCTATTTATATTACACTAGACCCTGTCTTTGTTTATATTACATTAGACCCTGTCTCTGTTTATACTACACTAGGCCCTGTATATGTTTATGTTACACAAGACCCTGTCTCTGTTTATATTACAATAGATCCTGCCTCTTTTTTTATTACACTAGACCCTGTCTCTGTTTATGTTACACTAGACCTGTCTCTGTTTATATTACACTAGACCCAGTCTCTGTTTATATTGCACTGGACCCTGTCACTGTTTATGTAACACTAGAACCTGTCTCTGTTTATATTACACTCGACCCTGTCTCTGTTTATATTACACTACACCCTGTCTGTGTTTATATTACACTAGAACCTCTCTCTGTTTATATTAAACTGGGCCCTGTCGCTGCTTATATTACAGCAGACCCTGGCACTGTTAATATTACACTAGATCCTGTCTCTGTTTATATTACACTAGACCCTGTCTCTGTTTATATTACACCAGACGCTGTCCCTGTTTATATTACACCAAACCCTGTCTCTGTTATATTACACTAGACGCTGTCTGTGTTGATATTACACTAGACCCTGTCTCTGTTTATATTAAAATAGACCCTGTCTCTGTTTATGTTACACTAGATCCTGCCTCTCTTTATATTACACTAGGCCCTGTCTCTGTTTATGTTACACTGGACCCTGTCTCTGTTTATATTACACTATATCCTGCCTCTGTTTATATTACACTAGATCCCGCTTCTGTTTATATTACACTAGACCCTGTCTCTGTTTATATTACACTAGACCCTGGCTCTGGTAATATTACACTAGGCCCTGTCTCTGTTTATATTACACTAGTCCCTGTCTCTGTTTATGTTTGTGGTGATTATTTCCTATGTTTAATAAGAAGTATTGTGATTGGTGAATGGGGTGGTTGTTCTCTGTAGTAGTAAGAAGTAGTGTAATTGGTTGTTTGTTTCTACCTTGAGATATATGTTGTAAACTCATTGGTAGTGGATGTCAGGTGATTTGTGGTGGCCATCTTAAATTCAGTTCACTCTAGTCATTGTTGGAGACTGGTGTTGAAAGATGTGCTACTGGGTTTTAAAGTTAATAAAGCCTAGATTAGAAAGGCAAATCTATTCTTTATTTCAATTTATTAACTATTTATCAGAATGGAGCGATATCTTCAACCGGAACGATTCAATGCTGACCCTAATTCTGCAGGAGTGGACGATTAATGGAAGCATTGGTATTGTACATTTACAAACTTTTTGGGTGTGTTGGAACAAGAGTCTCTGAATAAGCTGAATATGCTGATCAACTACATTGCTCCGGATGTGTATAAGTATATTTTGGACTGTAAAACTTACGAATTGGCTATTTCTACATTGGAGAAGATTTTTGTTAAAACAAAGAATGAGGTATTTGCACGTTACCTTCTATCTGCCCGTAGGCAGCAGGTGGGAGAATCATTGGATACTTATTTACAAGCACTTCGGCACCTTGGTGCTAACTGTAATAATAAAGCCGTGACGGCCGAAGAATATAAGGAAGAATCGGTACGGGATGCTTTTATTAATGGACTACTGTCTAGATCAATTCGTCAGCGGTTGTTAGAAAATAAGACTTTGGATCTCAAGAGTGCTTTTGAGCAAGCTTCTACATTGGATATGGCTCAGAGAAGTTCGGATTCTTATGCTCTTTCTAATCGGCCTGTGACTGTGGTTTCTGCAGTTCCGGATGAAAAGGAATTAGGTGGACTTAATAGGAGTGGTTTACTAGATTCTGAAATAGTTTCTACTCCAACAGCTCCACCTTTTACTTCGGCGGCTGTTGCCTCTAGGATTCAGACGTTTTATTTTTGTGGGAACGTCCGGCATCCTCGTTTGAAGTGTCCTGCCCGGGAGGCTGTATGTAGTAAATGCGGCAAGAGAGGTCATTATGCACATGTTTGTAAATCATTAGGTTTAATTACCTCCTCTTCTGCGACTATTCAACCTGTAGAGAGGGCGTTAATTGCATCAATTTCTGCTGCATTTGCTCATGGCCTAAACAAAGCTATAGTTGTGCCCCAAGTTAATGGGTTAGGAGTGAAAGCTTTCATAGATACGGGCAGTACCGAGAGTTTTATAAGTCTTCAGTTTGTGAAGAAAAAGTGCTTGAAAATCTTGCCTGTTACTTATCAGGTGTGTATGGCTCAGACGACCCTTACTTCACAAGTAGCTGATTGTTGCCTTGTGAAATTGATTCTTCTAGGTAATACGTATACCGATATACGCCTATCTGTTTTGCCTAATCTTTGTGCGGATATTTTGATTGGTCATGATGTGCTTAAATTACACGAGAGTCTTAGTCTTTCGTTTGGAGGGACTAAGCCACCCTTAACCATTTATGGATTAACTTCTTTATCCATTTCTCCATTATCACTTTTTTCCAATTTGATGCCGGAATGTAAGCCAATTGCTACCAAGTCAAGATGGTATAGCAGTCAGGATAGAGAATTTATTAATTCTGAAGTCCAACGTCTTTTATTGGAAGGAATCATTGAACCTAGTTGTTCGCCTTGGCAGGCTCAGGTAGTTGTCACCACTAACGAGAGGCATAAGAAACGAATGGTGATAGACTACTCTCAAACTATTAATAGGTCTACTCAATTAGATGCGTACCCTTTGCCTAAGATTGATGAGCTTATCAACAAAGTATCTCAGTATAAGTTTTTTAGCACTATTGATTTAAAGAGTGCTTATCATCAGATTCCTATTGTTAAGAGGGATCAACCATATACAGCCTGTGAGGCTGGTGGAAAGCTGTATCAGTTTTGCCGAATACCATTTGGTGTTACTAATGGTGTTGCTTGTTTTCAACGGGCAATGGATGCTTTTATAAGTGATAACTCTCTCTCTGACACCTTTTCATATTTAGATGATATCACGGTGTGTGGTAAATCAAGGGTGGAGCATGATTCTAATTTAGAAAGATTCCTTCAAGCTGCGGAAAAAGTTGGTTTAACTTTTAATAAAGGGAAGTGTATCTTTTCGACTACTGAGGTAAATCTACTGGGGTATATTATCTCGGGAAATAAGATTAAACCAGATCCAGAACGTCTGCGACCATTGATCGATTTACCTTATTCTACCAATTCTAAGGCTTTGCAAGGAGTTGTTGGACTGTTTTCTTACTATTCTAATTGGATTGCAAACTTTTCGCAGAAGATCCGGCCCCTTATACGGGTTACGACATATCCTCTATCATGGGAGGCCAGGACATGTTTTGATAAATTTAAAAAGGATATCCTAGGAGCAGTTGTGCATTCTATTGATGAGCAGGTTCCCTTTGTGATTGAGATGGATGCTTCTGATTTTGCAATTGGGGCTACTCTGAACCAAAATGGAAGACCTGTGGCCTTTTTCTCACGTACCTTGAACAATAGTGAAAAAAGGCATTCTTCAATAGAGAAAGAGGCATATGCAATAGTAGAAGCACTGCGTAAATGGAGACATTATTTATCGGGGCGACATTTCACGTTGGTAACTAATCAAAAATCTGTGTCCTTTATGTTTGATGTTAAACATTTTGGAAAGATCAAAAATGATAAAATAATGAGGTGGAGGATTGAGTTGGCATGTTACCATTTTGATATAGTTTATCGTCCGGGGAAGGATAATGTTGCTGCTGATGCACTGTCGAGGGCTTATTGTTCTGTGATTCACGGAGATACGCTTATTAATCTTCACAGTGCTTTATGTCATCCTGGGGTTACGAGGATGATACACTTCGTACGCAGTAAGAATTTGCCCTTTTCAGTTGAAGACATCAAGTGGAAGACTTCATCATGTTCTATCTGTGCTCGGTTTAAACCGAATTTCTTTAAGCCTCAACGAGCTCATCTTATAAAGGCTACTTCTCCTTTTGAACGTTTGAGCGTTGATTTTAAGGGGCCTCTTCCTTCAACGACTCAAAATCGATACATATTTACTGTTGTGGATGAGTTTTCAAGGTTTCCTTTTGCTTTTCCTTGCGCAGATGTATCAGCTGCTACAGTTATCAAATGCCTGACTCAACTTTTTGTCATCTTTGGGATGCCGGCGTATATCCATTCGGATCAAGGAAGTTCTTTTATGTCTTCCCAGTTGAAGGAATACCTTCAGAGTTGGGGAATTTATACTAGTAGAACTACCCCGTATAACCCCCAGGGTAATGGACAGTGCGAATGATACAATGGGGTGATCTGGAAGGCAGTTATGTTGGCTTTGACATCCCGGAATCTTAAGAATACACAGTGGGAAATGGTACTGCCTGATGCCCTGCATTCCATTAGATCATTGCTTTCAACGGCTACTAATGTGACCCCCATGAAAGGCTCTTTAATTACCCGCGGAGATCTACTACGGGATATTCGGTACCTTCATGGCTTACTATGCAGGGACCTGTGTTGCTTCGACGCCATGTTAGATTGTCAAAATATGATCCTTTAGTGGAGGAGGTGGAGCTGTTGGAGGCAAATTCCCAATATGCTCATATTCGATTCCAAGATGGGAAAGAAAGTACTGTTTCAATTAAAGACTTGGCTCCTTGTGGTGGCCAGCCCTCTTCCGAGGATAATAATAATAGTCATGATTCAGATGATGTGGATGTTGTTATAGATACTACGAATGTTTCCAATCCTATTGCAGATAATTATACTTCTATTAGTCAGCCTTTGATGGATGTTCATGACCGTCCTAATTTACTTCCTGATGGGATTTCCAATCCGGAAACCATTGATAATTGGGATATGGATAGCCTGTCTGCAGAAGATACTTCGGTGCCTCCAGGTGTGGGAGGGCAAGGAATTTCACCAAGGTTAAGAAGGTCGACACGAACAAGATATCTGGTCGACCGATTGAAAATGGACTTTTAAATTGATAGTAATATTTTAAAGTTGTTGAAATATTATATTTGTATTTTAGTTGTAAATAAATTAATTATAAATTGTAAAGGTTATTTAGGTTGGAGCATGTTTTAAAAGGAGGGGTGAATGTGATGATTATTTCCTATGTTTAATAAGAAGTATTGTGATTGGTGAATGGGGCGTTGTTCTCTGTATTAGTAAGAAGTATTGTAATTGGTTGTTTGTTTCTACCTTGAGATATATGTTGTAAATTCATTGGTAGTGGATGTCAGGTGATTTGTGGTGGCCATCTTAAATTCAGTTCTCTCCAGTCATTGTTGGAGACTGGTGTTGAAAGATGTGCTACTGGGTTTTTAAAGTTAATAAAGCCGAGATTAGAAAGGCAAATCTATTCTTTATTTCAATGTTACACTAGACCCTGTCTCTGCTTATATTACACTCTCTGTTTATATTGCACTAGACCCTGTCTCTGTTTATATTACACTACAAACTGTCTGTGTTTATATTACACTAGACCCTGTCTCTGTTTATATTACTCTAGACCCTGTCTCTGTTTAGATTACACTACACCCTGTCTCTGTTTATATTACACTAGACCCTGTCTCTGTTTATATTGCACTAGACCCTGTCACATTTTATATTACACTAGACCGTGTCTCTGTTTATATTACACTAGACCCTGTCTCTCTTTATGTTACACTAGAACCTCTCTCTGTTTATATTAGAGTAGGCCCTGTCTCTGTTTATATTACACTTGACCCTGTCTCTGTTTATATTCCACTAGGCCCTGTCTCTGTTTATATTACAATAAACCCTATCTCTGTATATATTACACTAGAACCTGTCTCTGTTTATATTAAAATAGACCCAGTCCCTGTATATATTACACTGGACCCTGTCTCTGTTTATATTACACTAGACTCTGTCTCTGCTTATATTACACTAGACCCTGTCTCTGTATATATTGCACTAGACACTGTCTCTGTTTATATTACACTAGACCCTGTCTCTGTTTATATTGCACTAGACTCTGTCTCTGTTTATGTTACGCTAGACCCTGTCTCTGTATATATTGCACTAGACCCTGTCTCTGTTTATATTACACTAGGCCCTGTCTCTGTTTATATTACACTAGTCCCTGTCTCTGTTTATGTTACATTAGACCCTGTCTCTGTTTATATTATACTACACCCTGTCTCTGTTTATATAACACTCGACCCTGTCTCTGTCTATATTACACTAGACCGTGTCTCTGTTTAGATTACACTACACCCTGTCTCTGTTTATATTACACTAGACGCTGTCTCTGTTTATATTGCACTAGACCCTTTCATTGTTTATATTACACGAGACCGTGTCTCTGTATATATTACACTAGACCCTCTCTATGTTTATATTACACTAGACCCTGTCTCTGTTTATATTACACTAGACCCTGTCTCTGTTTATATTACACTAGAACCTCTCTCTGTTTATATTAGAGTAGGCCCTGTCTCTGAATATATTACACTAGACCCTGTCTCTCTTTATATTACACAAGGCACTGTCTGTATTTATATTACACTAGGCCCTGTCTCTGTTTATATTTCACTAGCCCTGTCTCTGTTTATATTACATTGGACACTGTCTTTGTTTATATTACACTAGACCCAGTCTCTGTTTATATTACTCTAGACCCTGTCTCTGTTTATATTACACTAGACTCTGTCTCTGTTTATATTACACTCGACCCTGTCTCTCTATATATTGCACTAGACCCTGTCTCTCTTTATATTACACTGGACACTGTCTTTGTTTATATTACACTAGACCCAGTCTCTGTTTATATTACACTAGACCCTGTCTCTGTTTATATTACACTAGACTCTGTCTCTGTTTATATTACACTAGACACTGTCTCTGTTTATATTACACGAGACCATGTCTCTGTTTATATTACACTAGGCCCTGTCTCTGTTTATATTACACTAGGCCCTGTCTCTGTTTATATTACACTAGATCCTGCCTCTGTTTATATTACACTCTCTGTTTATATTACACTAGACCCTGGCTCTAGTAATATTACACAAGGCCCTGTCTCTGTTTATATTACACTAGTCCCTGTCTCTGTTTATGTTACACTAGACCCTGTCTCTGCTTATATTACACTCTCTGTTTATATTACACAAGACCCTGTCTCTGTTTATATTGCACTACAACCTGTCTCTGTTTATATTACACTAGACCCTGTCTCTGTTTATATTACACTAGACCCTGTCTCTGTTTAGATTACACGACACCCTGTCTCTGATTATATTACACCAGACCCTGTCTATGTTTATATTACACTAGATGCTGTCTCTGTTTATATCACACTAGACCCTGTCTCTGTTTATATTACACTGGGCCCTGTCTCTGCTTATATTACATTGGACCATGTCTCAGTTATTACTGCACTAGACCATGTCTTTGTTAATATTAAACTAGGCCGTAACTCACTTAACCTCTATCTACTCTCTTGCTCTCAGTCGTCCTTCGCCGTCTCATCGGATTCTTTCCGAGCCTCCCGACCACGGGAACATATCCAGATATTTTTCATGAGACCCGAGTATCTTTCGGTGTTTTCCTTCTGCTGCCCCGCTGCTTTTCCTCTAAACTTCTGGAGTTCAGGCATGTGATGGGTCAGCTCATCTGGTTAAGCGGGGAAGATATAACGACCCTTCTGAAGTATCAGGAAGTAAGTTTGGGAATGGGTGGATTTGGTATTTAAATTCTGTCTCTGCCGCAATGTGTCTCCCCCAACACACCCACCACCCGACCACTCTAACCGGGGGCCGCAATCCGCTGCATTCACATACCCGTCTCTGTGTCCTGTTCCCTGCCTCCCGCTGACCCCGGGCTCGGTGAGTTTCAGGAAGTGATTAAGCCCATCGTGTCTGCACTTTCCTTCTCGCTCGTCGCACCCTTTAATGTTCCTCTTTTGAGACTCCTATTCAATTTCTCTATTAAAATAATTCATGCAGTTATTCCACATTTTTACCGCCTTCTGTGTAAAGAATTGTTTTTCTCAGCATGGAAATGCATATTTTGCCGGATTCACTCGGTTAATGACTCGACCATGGAGGGCTGCGGCTCCTTCAATACACTAAGGCAGAGAAAAGCCCCCGTCTGTCACACTGAGAGAACTTTTCGTACATGCGCACCTCACCAACCGTTTTGAGGACAACTTTATAATTCTCTCTCGCGCCATACTTTCACTTGCATGGATTAAGATGGGACGTATATTTTGGTGCAAAATCAAGTCACTTTTCCTTTTAATCGAGCTGTTTTATGTAAATAAACGGCAGACTTGCGCAAAGTATTACGTCACACAAACATGGCCGGCTGTACGTCACACAGAGGTGGCCGCCGGTTTGCCCAGCAGTGGATGACGCCACAATCCTTTCCGCACGTCACAGCACCGTGATTGGCTATTTCTCCCATTGATTCAGGGTCAGGGCGTCACGCGCCGCCTCCAGCCTCCGCTCAGCGCTGAAGGGCCCCAGTTGGTGCAGCCTGTGACCTCTGACTCAGGGCTGTGACCCCGGGGTGTCAGCCAGGGTCTCTTAAGCGGGGCCCTGCACCACCCGAGTAAAATGTTTATATCGGCTAATCACTCAAGATAAATTGGTACAAGCAAAATAATGAAGTAGGATCGATACTGGTACCGGGAGTGTGAACCTGGATTATGGGATCAAAGGTCTGGAGTGGGACTTGAACCCAACAACCTTCTGACTCAGAGACAAAAAATCTTACTTACTGATACTTGCTGAGATGTTCCCTTGAACTGGAGGCAGCGTCTGCGGCAGTTTATTTCACTGACGTTTTTTACAGCGACAGATCCGTTTTAAAACACCTGGATTACAGCTCGAGTGATCGTTAAAGGAAACTTCTTTTCAACGTTGGTCTGGCCGGCCTCTAATCTTCCCTTGGCAAAATTAGCCTCGCCTTTGCTGCTTTTATCCCGGTACAAAATAAATCGCGGAGCCTGGTTCGTGTACTGCTGGTACCAGTACAGATCGGGGTTACTGTCGCTTGTTATGTAGCTACCGTTTATTTTCACATCTCCTTCAGTGACATAGAGCGCGGTCTGAGGTTGTGATACCGAATCTGACCAAATTTCCCCTGAAATAAAAGTTAACTGAGGGTTGAATACAATACTGAGATCGAAAGTCTATTAACATCACACTGGTGCACAGGCACATGGCTTGGCCATACTTACCGATCACCAGGCACAATATAACGAGGTGACGGTACGACATGGGCTCCATTATATCTTCACAAACAACCCCTTGGAACAGCAGTCCTATTTCCTGTTACAATCTGTTATACTGAGTAAAATCAGAAACTGTTTGACTGGAAGGTATAACAGAAGGTGAGGAAGTAGCTCGTGCAATTCTATTCCTGATTAAATGGCCCGAATGCTTTAACTGGGTAGCATTTTAACTCTGCCTCTACCGTAGCTCACCTTCCGCTGAAACTCTCATCCGTGCCTTTGTTACCTCGACACTCGACTATTCCAATGCTCGACTGGCCGGACTCCCACCTTACACCACCCGTAAACTTGAGCTCATTCAACACTCTCCTGCCCGAATCGTAACTCGCTCTGAGTCCCGTTCGCCCATCACGCCTGAGCTCGCTGACCTTCTTTGGCTCCCGGTAAGGCAACGCATCGAGTTCAATCTTCTCATCCGTGTATACAAATCCCACTCCATGGCCTCGCCCCTCCCTATTTCTGTAACTGCCTCCAGCCCCACAACCCTCCGAGATCTCTGTGCGTCTCCAATTCAGTTTTTGGAGATTAAAGAAAAGATGAAATGTGTTTACTCCACAATGACCTGTCAGAAATGCCTCCCAAACAGCCCAGATGCAGAGGAGTCGCATTGTCGCTGTCCGCTCTGTAAAAGCGGGGTTGGATATTTGAAGACACCCGTTCTAATCCCCACCCTCAGTAATCTGCTGTCCTGTCTCAGGATGCTCTCACCTCACTTCCTTGTGTCCCCAGTGGTGCTGTGAGACCGGTAGGTGGTGAGTTGGCTGCCAGTGAATGGAAACACCCCGAGCTGGGCCACAGTCAGTGTCCTTTTAGGGATTGGTGTCCTGATAGAGATCGGGGTGGGAATGAAACCCATGTCTGGTTATTGGAACCCGGAACCTGAGGGATTGTTAATGGTGACAGAAAATATTCCAGCATTAAATAGACATTCTGAAGGACAATGGACATTGGGAGATCTCTGTGCTTGGGGTTTGTTTTAAAAAGTACAGTCACTACCTTGTGAAATCTGTTCATTGTGTATAGACTGTCTGTGACTCGCAACGTACTCTGATCAAATAAACCCAGTGTACAGGCCGAGATCAAAGGGTCAGGGGTAGGGGAGATGTGTAAAGGGCTGCAAAATATTGTAGGCAGGCACGGAAAGGGCGTCGAAAGACAAAAGGGGAGTTAAGTTTTGTTATAAATGTGAGTTGAAAGCACAAACTAATACAATTCCTGAATTGGCTCTGTTTTTATTATTCGTTCCGGGATGTGAGCATCGCTGACAAGGCCAGCATTTATTGGCCATCCCTAATTGCCATTGAGAAGGTGGTGATGAGCCGCCTTCTTGAACCGCTGCAGTTCGTGTGGTCAAGGTACTCCCACTGTGCTGCTAGGGAGGGAGTTACAGGATTTTGACCCAGTGACGATGAAGGAGCTGCAATATATTTCCAAGTCAGAATGGTGTCTAACTTGCAGGGGCACTTACAGGTGATGGTATTCCCATAAGCCTGTCTGCCCTTGTCCTTCTATGTGGTAGAAGTCGTGGATTTGAGAAGTGCTGTCGAGAAGCCTTGATGAGTTGCTTCAGTGTATCTTGGAGATGGTATACATTGTATCCAAGGTCCGCCTTTGGTGCAGGGAGTGAATGTTGATGGTGGTGGATGTGGTGCCAATCAAGCGGGTTATTGGAACTGCACTCATCCAGGCAAATGGATCATACTCCTGACTTGTGCCTTGTCGGTGGAAAGGCCTTGTGGAGACAGGAGAATACCTCGCCGCAGAATACCCAGCCTCTGATCCGCTCTTGTTGTACTTATGTGGTTGGTCCAGTTAAGTTTTTGGTCATTGGTGAAAACCCTATGATGTTCATGGTGCGGGATGCGGCGATGGCAATGCCGTTAAATGTCAAGCAGAGGGGGTTAGACTCTCGCTTGTTGGAGATAATCATTGCCTTGTACATGTGTGGTGCGAATATTACTTGTCACTTATCAGCCCAAACCTAAATGCCTTCCCGGTCTTGGCGCATGCATGGACTGTTTCATTATCTGAGGAGTTGCAAATGGCACTGAACAATGTGCAATCATCAGCAAACATCCCTACTTCTGACCTTATGATGGAGGGAAGGTCTTTGATGAAGCAGCTGAAGATGATTGGGCCTAGGACACTGCCCTGAGGAACTCCAGCAGCGATGTCCTGGGGCTGAGATGATTGACCTTCAACAACCACAACCATCGTCCTTTGTGCTAGGTATGACTCCAGCCAGTGGAGAGTTTCCCCCTGATTCCCACTGACTTCAACTGTACTCGGGCTCCTTATTACCACACTCGGTCAAATGCTGCCTTGATGTCAAGGCAGTCACTCTCACCTCACCTCTGGAATTCAGCTATTTTGTCCATGTTTGGACCAAGGCTGTAATGAGGCTCTACTCTTGTTGCGTGTTGTGTTTTGTCGACCTTTTAAGAAGGCCCCTGTGACTCTCACTGTGGAGGCTGGATTGTCGCTTCTGTTTATCAGTGTGAGAGCGCCCTCTGGTGAGCACTAGCTGGAACTCTCAGTGTGGGTTTTTTTCGGGATCCGCTATGTCTCTGCAGCAATGTGGGGCTCATGGCACAGAAATACACGGCGGTGTCTGAGATCAAGGCGTTGCTGATCGTTAGCTCGGTAATCTTCGTTGTTTTATTGAATGTAGAAGAGAATCTGTCAGTGAAGCCGGGGCCCCGGTTTACTATCCCTACATAGTGATAAACCACGTACAGTAGAGGTTGCCCGGGGTGGTGACTTTACCAGAACACAGAAGGTTTCGAATACCTTGTTTTCAAGGTGCAGGTGAGTGTGACATTACTTTCCTCTTGAACCGTCATTTCAGGCACCGGCTGTTCCACTGTGCCTTGGTGGCTCAATTTTAACATAAATGCATCATCAACAGCATTTTACCAAATTAACATCTGGGTTACAGCAGTCAGGGGGAGGATGGATTTTTAAAGTGAAGGAAATACTTACAGAGAAGTGATATAATGATGAGTAGCGTTGTGAGATGGTTCCGCATGATGTTCCCTGAGTCTGTAACTCTGCAGTCCGGGAAATCCTCTATCGGAGCAGAAATACAGATCCCCACCCCACTGCACTGCTGATCCAACCAATGCCAAACAGGAACAGTGGCAGAAAACGTTAGTGGGAGTGGTATATAGACCTCCAAACAGTAATGCAGAGGTTGGGGATGGCCTTAAAAGGGAAATTAAAGAAGCGTGCAGTAACGGCACAGCAGTTATCATGGGTGACTTTAATCTACATATAGATTGGGCTAACCAAATTAGTAACAATACTGTGGAGGAGGAATTCCTGGAGTGTTTACGGGATGGTTTCCTGGACCAATATGTCGAGGAACCAACTCGAGATCAGGCCATCTTAGACTGGGTATTATGTAATGAGAAAGGATTAATTAGCAATCTTGTTGTACGAGGCCCCTTGGGTCGGAGCGATCATAATATGATCCAATTCTTCATTAAGATGGAGAATGAACCAGTTGACTCAGAGACTAGGGTCCTGAATTTAAATAAAGGAAACTACGATGGTCTGAGGCGCGAGTTGGGTCGGATTGATTGGAGAATGTCACTCAAAGGGTTGACGGTGGATAAGCAATGGCAAACATTCAAAGATCGCGTGGATGAACTACAGAGTTTGTTCATCCCAGTTTGCATAAGAAAAAAACAAAACAGGGGACTCAACCATGGCTAACAAGGGAAATTAGTGATATCATAAGGTCCAAGGAGAAGACAAATAAATTGGCCAGAAAAAGCAGTAAACCTGAGGATAGGGAGCAGTTCAGGATTCAACAAAGGAGGACAAAGGGATTAATTAAGAAGGGGAAAATAGAATATGGGAGTAAGCTTGCTGGGAACATAAAAACTGACTGTAAAAGCTTTTGTAGATATGTGAAGAGAAAAGGATTGGTGAAGTCAAGCGTAGGTCCCTTGCAGTCAGAATCAGGGGAATTTGTAATGCGAAACAAAGAAATGGCAGACCAATTAAATACATATTTTGGTTCTGTCTTCACAAAGGAGGACACAAATAACCTCCCAGAGATGTCGGGGAACATAGGGTCTGATGAAAGGGAGAAACTGAAATAAATCAGTATTTGTAGGGAAATGGTGTAGGGAAATTGATGGGATTGAAGGCCGATAAATTCCCAGGGCCTGATAATCTACATCCTAGGGAACTTAAGGAAGTGGCCCTAGAAATAGTAGATGCATTGCTGATCATCTTCCAACATTCGATAGAACCTGGAACAGTACCCATGGATTGCAGGGTAGCTAATGTTACCCCACTATTCAAAAAAGGCGGTAGAGAAAAAACGGGGAATTACAGACCAGTAAGCCTGACATCGATAGTGGGGGAAACAGTGACAGGATCGGACAAAGTCAACCTGGATTTACAAAAGGTAAATCATGCTTGACTAATCCACTGGAATTTTTTGAGGATATAACTGGTAAAATAGCTGAGGGAGAACCAGTGGATGTGGTGTATTTCGACTTTCAAAAGGCTTTCGATAAAGTTGTTGTGACAGGGAATGCACTGCCTTGAAAGAGCGGTGGAAGCAGATTCAATAATAACATTCAAAGGGGAATTGGATAAATACTTAAAAAGAGACAAATTGCAGGAATAAAAACAGCTATATATTAGAATTAACAGTACAATGTCTAATCACAAATACAGGGACCAGCTGAGACTCGCCCCTGATCACAATGTTCCCCTGACCCGCTGATAAGTTGAGCGACGCTCTGGCAGTTTTTGTACAGGTCCAGCCCAGCTCCGTGTCTCTGTGGGGCTCAGTGCGCAGTAATACACCGCGGAATCTGTCAGTTGTGTTTCAGACACATTCAGCGGGACGGTTCGGCGTCCATCATCGACCTTCGCTGAAAAACGGACCTCTGGAGCTTTCCCTTCGTTCTCGCTGTGTTTTGTTCTCTGCAGCAGAAACTCCATGGATCCGCTCGGATACTGGCGGTACCAGGATAGGTAAGGAGTGCTTGTAGCTGTATAATTACAGTGCAACTGGACATCGTCTCCTTCACTGACTGTGGTTGCAGCCGGTGTCTGTGAAACGGAATCTCCTCGACAATGTCCTGCAAGAACCCAGAGCGATATTAAATTAAACAATGTCACTTCACTGTGTCTGTCCCCCAGAATCAACCCGTCACCCCCAACACTTACCTGAGAAGTAAATCAGGGCAGTTAAACAGAAATACATTTCCCCACAGCTCAGGGGCTGCTCACGGGAAGGTGCTGAGATCGACTGAATAAAAGTTATTTAATGAACCTTCAGCAGCTTCCACCGGGATCAGCTCCTCACCTTCGCCTCTTGTGATGTGAAGGGAATACTCCAAACGGTCTGTGGGTTTAAGACTCGTGTCTCTGTCAAAGTCCGTCATTGACCCCGGCGGGGCGGAGCGGGTCTGTCTGCCATTCGCCTGTAATCTCACCTCAACTCTTCCGCCTTCATTCACTGGAGGATTTTGTCGATTTTCCCCAAAGTGTTCAGTGTTGAATAAATGTCGATTCGGATGTTTTTCTTCACTTCGTGTCAATCTATTGATAATCTTGTGTTGCAGGAACTGACCGATTAAATATAATAAATGATACAGATGTGAAATACAGTTTTGTGTAACTTTTGAACTTACCAATTAGGAGAGCTGCAGCGGTGACGACTAAATAAAATGTAACAGCCAACATGTTTGCAGAGAGTTGATGACGGATGACGGGTTGAACCTGATTTTGTTTTAGTCAAGAGTTTGGAAGATGTTGACTGATTTCCGGCCTCTCTGCCGATTGGTTCATTCCTGACAGAGTCAGCAGGAGATATCCAATCAGCTCTCGGTCCTTTGTTCTTCAATTTATCCAATCAGCTCACAGCTCATGTGTTCTCCTCACAACAGAAAACTGGACGGGAATTAAACCCAATGTTGGCCCTTTAACAGTTTCAGTCTTTGAGGTGGGGCCAGTGAAAGGAATTTATTAATATTGTTCTGGCAGCAGTGCCGGGGGCTTCCATTAAAAGAGCTGCTCACTGACCATTAGAACTACGCACAGCCGATATAAAGGGAGGTAGAGACGGCCAGTAGATCCTGAGGATTTGAACACATCGATGCGGAAAATTAGACAAATTCCACATTTTATATGAATGAAATGGGGAGAGATTGATAGGTTTGAGCAGAATGGGAGGGTGCAGGCAACAGATAGTTCCACTGATTCTGGGGTGAGCTGCTCATTACAAATACTTACAACGTATTCAATTTACCAATAACCACATTCAAAATAACTGAATAGTTAACCATTTGGAACACAGACTTCCTTTTGAACTTAATGCCTGCATTTAAAAATGTGTTTCATTAATTCTTCAGTTACATAAGATGAACAATGTTCTTAGTCTGTAACTCGCCGCGACATTCAAACCAACATTGAACTTCCCTCTGATGGCGATTATATGCAAACGTTTTCAAATTAAGAAGCGAAAGTGGGAGGGTCAGGGTAATGCGGGCCGCTTAAAGACACACTCGGGTGATACTGCAATAGAAAATAAGGAAATGGAAGTTTTGCTAAATATTTATTTTGTATCGCTCTTCGCATCTGCCCGCTGTTATATCCGCCGTCAGCAAGCGGAGACTCTGACCTAAAAAGCGGAGGGAGTTTCTGCACGAGGGTTTAACTGGTTTCCATCACCGTGAGTCTCAGGGCACAGTAATAAACTGCAGTGTCGGTCAGCTGCAGCCCCGAGATGGTTAAACTGGTGAATTTACTGGAGCTGTCGAGTTGTGTTGAAAAGCGGGTTTGGGCAAAATGTGCTTTATTATCAGCACCGCTCGAGTATTTCATCAGAATAAACTCGGGTTGTGCTCCAGGGTGTTGCCGGTACCAGTACAAATTATAGCTGTCGCCCTGTGGAGTATCATAGGTACAGTTTAAAGTATCCGCGTCTCCTTCTGTCTTAACTGCCGAGGACAGCGGCTGAGTGACAGAATCTCCAAGACTCCGATCTGAAAAACATGTTCAAACAGCAAAAGATCAGACCAGCGGGTGTTTAAAATTCTGATTCAAACCATGATGGAAATTACAGTAAAGCAGAAATGTGCGTTATTCACTATCATCATCATCACCGTCATTTCACCAATAATTCAATCGGGTTACAGAAGTCAGGGAGAGAATGGGTTTTCACTGGGAGGGAATACTTACTGAGAAGTGCTAAAATGATGAGGAGCGGTGCAAAACGGTTCCGCATGTTGCTCCCTGAGCCTGTAACTCTGCAGTCCGGGAAATCCTCTGTGGGAGCAGAAATGCAGATCAACCCCCACCCCCACTGCGCTGCTGATCCAATCAATGCCAAACAGGGAACAGCGGCAGCAATCTCTCCAATAAGACAGGGCGGACAAGGCGGGTCAGAGCGAGAGCAGCAAACGGAAGCTGTGGGCGGGGCTGCCACGGGCGGTTTTGTCACACGTAGGATTCACCTGTGAGGAATTGACGCGCTGTCCTCACTTTCTCTCACAATGATCCTTTCTTTCTTTGAAATAATCCATCAGAAGCAGACAAATCCAGCGCTTGTGACCTGCTGCTCGCGGATGTGCGAGTGTTTTAATCAGCACCATATCCCAGTGCCTGACTGCGATGACATCTAGAGCAGTATCACACATTTGATGTATTAAAACCATATCCCGCAATATTATTTTAAATTGAACTGTTTGAAGTAGAACAGGGAAGCGCGAGTTGAAAATATAAAATGTAATTATAGGACAATATCTGCTTCACACGCAGAATGTTGTGAGTGGAATATGTTTCTGAATACAGTGGTGGATGGACATATCCTTGAAGCTTTTAAGGGAACGTTTGAGGCCACAGTGGGGCCGGGAGAAAGTATCTCCCTGGATGGATGGGGCATTACGGGCCGAATGGCTTCTTCATTCAGAATGGTCTTGTGAACTGGAACAGGGCAGGACTTGTACCTTGTAGTTACAGGCAGTCACCACTAGAGGGCAGTGCGAGGATGTTTTCACTGTAATAACAACAGAAAACGCTGGAAAAACTCAGCAGGCCAGGCAACATCCGTGGGGAGAGCAACAGAGTCAACGTTTCGGGTCGACACCCTTCTACAGAACTGAGAAAAAAGGCAGGAAATGAAGGAGATTAAAAGGCAGTTTGGGGGCTGGGAAATGGGGGAGGGGATGAATGAAGAGAAATTAAGAGATATTCCAGGTGAGACGAGATATTAATAGGATAGGCAAAGAAACAAACAATGGCTCTAGATGAAGTGTGAAATGCACTGGCAGAGTGAAAGACAGCTGCAATGTGGGAGAGAGAGAGAGAAAAGGAAAAGGCACAAACCAAAAGCGTGGATAAAAAATATAAAAGTATAATAGGGGCCGAGGTTATGATCTGAAACGACTATGATTTGGTTGAGATTATGGAAACGTGGCTCAATGATGGCCAAGGCTGGGAACTCAACATCCAGGGGTATTCGATATTCAGGAAAGTTAGGAAAAAAGGAAAGGGAGGTGGGGTAGCATTACTGGTTAAAGAAGGTATTAACACAATTGTAATGAAGGATATTAGCTCTGATTATGTGAATCTGTATGGGTAGAATTGAGAAATACTAAGGGGAAGAAAACGTTAGTGGGAGTGGTATATAGATCTCCAAACAGTAAGGCGGAGGTTCGGGATGGCATTAAAAGGGAAATTAAGGAAGCGTGCAATAACGACACAGCAGTCATCATGGGTGACTTTAATCTACATATAGATTGGGTTAACCAAATTAGTAACAATACTGTGGAGGAGGAATTCCTGGAGTGTTTACGGGATGGTTTCCTGGACCAATATGTCGAGGAACCAACCAGAGATCAGGCCATCTTAGACTGGGTATTATGTAATGAGAAAGGATTAATTAGCAATCTTGCTGTACGAGGCCCCTTGGGTCAGAGCGATCATAATATGATAGAATTCTTCATTAAGATGGAGAATGAAGAAGTTGACTCAGACACCAGGGTCCTCAATTTAAATAAAGGTAACTACGATGGTCTGAGGAGCGAGTTGGGTAGGATTGATTGGGGAATGTCACTCAAAGGGTTGACGGTGGATAGGCAATGGCAAACATTCAAAGGACGAATGGACGAACTATAGAATTTGTTCATCCCAGTTTGGCATAAAAATAAAACAAAAAAGGTGACTCAGCCGTGGCTAACAAGGGAAATTAGGGATAGCAGAAGATCCAAGGAGAGGACATATAAATTGGCCAGAAAAAGCAGTAAGCCTGAGGATTGGGAGTAGTTTAGGATTCAACAAAGGAGGACAAAGGGATTAATTAAGAAAGGGAAAACAGAATTTGAGAGTAAGCTTGCAGGGAACATAAACACTGACTGTAAAAGCTTTCATAGATATGTGAAGAGAAAAAGATTGGTGTAGTCAAGCGTAGGTCCCTTGCAGTCAGAATCAGGGGAATTTATAATGGGGAACAAAGAAATGGCAGACCAACTAAATACATATTTTGGTTTTGTCTTCACAACGGAGGAGACAAATAACCTCCCAGAGGTGCCGGGAACATAGGGTCTGATGAAAGGGTGGAACTGAAAGAAATCAGTATTTGTAGGGAAATGGTGTTAGGGAAATTGATGGGACTGAAGGCCGATAAATCCCCAGGGCCTGATAATCTACATCCCAGGGTACTTAAGGAAGTGGCCCTAGAAATAGTAGATGCATTGCTGGTCATCTTCCAGAACTCGATAGACTCTGGAACAGTACCCATGGATTGGAGGGTAGCTAATGCTACCCACCATTCAAAAAAGGTGGTGGAGAAAAAGTGGGGGATTATAGACCGGTGAGCCTGACATTTGTAGTGGTGAAAATGCTAGAGACCATTATAAAAGATGTAATAGCAGAGCACTTAGAAGGCAGTGACTGGATCAGAGAAATTCAACATGGATTTACAAAAGGCTAATCTACTGGAAATTTTTGAGGATGTAACTGCTAAAATAGATGAGGGAGAACCAGTGGATGTGGTGTATTTGGACTTTGAGAAGGCTTTTGATAAGGTCCCGCATAGGAGATTAGCATGCAAAATTAAGGCACATGGGATTGGGGGCAAGGTATTGACTTGGATAGAGAACTGGTTGGCGGACAGAAAGCAAAGAGTTGGAATAAACGGGTCGTTTTTCGAGTGGCAGGCAGTGACTAGTGGGGTACCGCAAGGATCGGTCCTAGGACCCCAGCTATTCACAATATATATTAATGATCTAGACAAGGGAACTAAATGTAATATCTCCAGGTTTGCAGACGACACAAAGCTGGGTGGACGTGTGTGCTGTGAGGAGGATGTCGTGAAACTCCAGTATGATTTGGACAGGTTGGGTGATTGGGCAGAAACATGGCAGATGCACTATAATGTGGATAAATGCGAGGTTATCCACTTTGGTGGCAAAAACAGGAAGGCAGATTTTTATTTGAATGTCAATAGATTGGGAGAAGGGGAAGTGCAACGAGACCTGGGTGTTCTTGTGCACCAGTCGCCGAAGGTAAGCATGCAGGTGCAGCAGGCGGTTAAGAAGGCAAATGGTATGTTGGCCTTCGTAGCAAGAGGTTTCGAGTAGAAGAACAAGGGTGTCTTGCTGCAGTTGTACAGGCCCTTGGTGAAACCGCACCTTGAGTATTGTGTGCAGTTTTGGTCGCCTTATCTGAGGATGGACCTTCTGGCCATGGAAGGAGTGCAGCGAAGATTCACCAGGCTGATACCTGGGAAGGATTGGAATGACGTATGAGGAGAGATTGTATAGATTGGGTTATACTCACTGGAGGTTAGAGGATTGAGAGGGGATCTCATCGAAACTTATAAAATTCTGTCAGGCCTGGACAGACTAGATGCAGGAAGGATGTTTGTGATGGCCGGGGAGTCCAGAACCAGGGGTCATAGTCTAAGGATAAGGGGTAAGCCATTTAGGACTGAAATGAGGAGGAATTTCTTCACCCAGAGAGTGGTGAACCTGTGAAATTCTCTGCCACAGAGGGCGGTGGAGGCCAGTTCATTAAATATATTCAAGAAGGAGTTGGATATATTTCTTAAGGCTAAAGGGATCAAGTGAGCTGGGGAGAAGGCAGGGACAGGGTACTGAATTTGGATGATCAGCCATGATCTCATTGAATGGCGGAGAAGGCTGGAAGGGCCGAATGGCCTCCTCGTCGATGTTTCTATGTTTCTATGTTTCTATGTTTCCATGAAATTGTTGAACTCGATATTGAGTCCGGAAGACTGTAAAGTGCCTAATCGGAAGATGAGGTGTTGTTCATCGAGTTTACACTGAGCTTCCATGGAAAAATGCAAGAGGCCGCGGACGGTGAGGTCTGAGTGGGAATGGAGCGGTGAATTGAAATGACAGGCGACCGGAAGCTCGGCGTCACCCTTATGGACTGAACAGACGTGTTCCGTAAAGCGGTCACCCAACCTGCGTTTGGTCTCCCCAATGTAGAGGAGACCATATGTGTTCACTGTGTTGTTTTCAGTTTCGATGCGAGTCAAAGCCTGAGAACATTGTTCAGTAACTTGAATAAAGAAATGGGATTAAAGAAGCAGATTCGGAAATACAGGCTTTACTTTGAAATCAATATCAGAGTCTATATGGCTTATTATCAATTTTCATTATGATTAATCAACATTATTTTTACAATTGATATGTTCTAAATATTAGCATAAAAATATCACTCCATCCTTTTGGGGAAGCACACGGAATAAAATTATAAAGAGAGACTTTAGGACTGGAATCAGGAAATTCCACTTCATACACCGGCAGTGATCAATGTGTGGAATAAATTTTCAGTTAGAATGGGGGAAGAAAATACACTGGAATCGTTGGATGCTGTAATGGAAGTCGGGAGCCAGAGTATCTGCGAATGACGGAGCATTCCTAGCAGGAGCGAGTCGCCGTTCCCTCTTGTAATTATCTTGTGTACTGCAGATTATCGGTAATTGGCGTTAATAATTGCTCCTCGCAATTACCAGTACTCACCACCAGAGGGCAGTGCGAAACAGTGAGAAACACTGAGTGTGAGCGGCCCGGTGTGATCTCAGAGATAGTGTGAGCTGGTGTCAGTGAGAAACACTGAGTGTGAGCGGCCCAGTGTGAGCTCAGAGACAGTGTGAGCTGGTATCAGTGAGAAAAACTGAGTGTGAGAGGCCCGGTGTGAGCTCAGAGACAGTGTGAGCTGGTGTCACTGAGAAACACTGAGTGTGAGCGGCCGGGTGTGAGCTCAGAGACAGTGTGAGATGGTATCAGTGAGAAACACTGTGTGTGAGCGGCCCGGTGTGAGCTCAGAGATAGTGTGAGCTGGTGTCAGTGAGAAACACTGAGTGTGAGTGGCCCGGTGTGAGCTCAGAGACAGTGTGAGTTGATTTCAGTGAGATACTGAGTGTGAACGGCCCGGGATTGGTAAATCCTGATACGCAGTTTATTTCGTTAGTTCGACAGGAAGAAGCCTCTGAGCTGGACCTGAAGCGGGTGTTTGTCTCCTTTTGAATTCTCCTGAATATAAATCGTGTCCTAGTTCTAACCCGACCTCTGTGTACAATGCTTTCAGCCTCCTTTTCATCTGATCGGATAATGCTCCGGATTTACAGAGTTTCCCTGCGGATGTACACTCTGATCTGCACCGATCTGAGCGCTGAGGATGAGGTGAAGCAGCTCACTCGGCGGGTGGTTGTTTGTGAAGAGGGAATTGTATCCATCAACTGCTCCGCTATCGCTGCGTTTAGCTTCCTGCACTGGTACAGACAGCACCCGGATCAGACCCTCCAGCACCTGGTGGTGGCCACAAGTGGGACCGATCAAGACGGGATGATCACTGCTTCAACCGGGGGAGGCAATAATCTCAGTGCCCTGACTGTGAGAGACGCGCGAGTGACAGACAGCGCCACCTATCTGTGCGCCGTGAGCCCACAGTGTAACAAACAGGCGGAGAGTCCGCACAGAAACCTGCCCCGAGGGGGAGCGCCGCTCTGCTGTGTTTGGAGTAACGGGACTGGGAGGGGCCCCGTTATAATAATCGCTGGACAGAGGGAATGAGCACAGAACAATGATGATATATTGAAGAGAATGATTTAAAGAAAGTGAGAAATGAAGAAAGTTGGAAATATAGACAGAGGAAGAGAAAGGGAAAGCACCAAAGGAAGAATGAGAGAAAGAGAACAAGCGGTGTAATAATGAGAGTGTAGAGGGCAGCACATTAGGAAAGGAGGGAAAGAGAAACGAAAGAAAGTGAGAAATAACGAGTGAGAAACACAATGCTAAAAGGTAAGAGAAAGCCATAAAGAAAGAGATTCAGAAATAACGTGAAATGTCCTTTCCGTTTAAATAATTCACATTTCCCTGCCCACTATTTACAAAGCTGAATTGTCTGAAACAAAACACATTGTCTACCAATAACAGGCCTCTGGAAACTGCCCCATCGATAAACTCACACTTTATTCTTCTATTCTTCCGATTTTCCTGACAGTGTAAAATTCTCAGAGTCACCGGCAGAGGGCAGCGTGGTCACATGTTTCTCGCCATTAACAACTGGAAATTATAGAGTCAAATCTTGCGGTGACACTGGCCGCGGCAGCCCCGATCACAGCTTCCGTTTGCCGCTCTTGCTCTGACTCACGTTGCCTGCCCGGTGTTATTAGAAAGATTGCTGCCCTGTTTCCTGTTTGGCATTGCTTGATCAGCAGTGCAGTGGGGCGGGGATCCGTATTTCTGCTCCGACAGACGATTTCCCAGACTGCAGAGTTACAGACGGAGGGAGGATCATGTGGAACCGTCTCGCACCGCTCCTCACCATTATATCACTTCTCAGTACGTATTTCCTTCACATTCTCTCCCTGACTGCTGTAACCCAGATGATATTTTTGCTAAAATAATGATGATTATGTTGCTTAAGATGACATTGATGGTGATGGTGATGATGATGATGGTGAAGATAATTATTACTGTTATTTTTTGTTAGAATGGAGCCACCAAGATACAGTTGAACAGCCGGTTCCTGAGATGACTGTTGAAGAGGAAAGTAATGTCACTCTAACCTGCACCTTGAAAACAAGCGGTTCTAACCCTTATGTGTTCTGGTACAGTCAGCGCCCCGGGCAGCCTCCACACTACGTGCTTCGGCTTATCGGAGAGGATGTAAACCGGAATCCCGCCTTCACTGATCGATTCAATCCAACATTTAATAAAACTACCAAGATTACCGAGCTAACGATCGGCAAAGCCCTGATCTCCGACACCGCCGTGTATTTCTGTGCCATGAACCCCACACTGCTGCAGAGATATAGCGGATCCGTACAAAAACCCACACTGAGAGTTCCAGTTAGTGCTCATCAGAGGGCGCTCTCACCCCGATAAACAGGCGATAATTCAGCCTCCACAGTGAGAGTCACAGGGAGATTCTTAAAAGGGCGAAAAGACAGAACACTCCACAAGTCACGGATTTTCCATCTGTCTTAACTCTTGAAGACAGCGTCTGAGTGACAGAATCACAATAATTCAGATCTGAAAAAAACATATTCAAACAGGAAAAGGACAGACCAGCGAGTGTTTAAAATTCAGATTCAAACCATGTTGGAAATGAGAGAAAAGTTGAAATGTGTGTTGATCCGCCATCATAATCATCATTTCACCAACAATAACACCCGGATTACAGCAGTCACGGGGAAAATGGATGTTTGCTGGGGAGGAAATAGTTACTGAGAAATGATATAATGATGAGGGGCGGTGCGAGACGGATACACATGATGTTCTCTGTGGGAGCAGAAATGCAGATCTCCACCCCACTGCACTGCTGATCCAACCAATGCCAGAGAGGGAACAGCGGCAGCAATGTCTCCAATAACACAGAGCAGGCAAGGCGGGTCAGAGCGAGAGCAGCAAACAAACTGTGGGCGGGGCAGATGAAGAGGGAGTGAGAAGAAGGAAATAGTCGCTTGGTGCTCACTTTCTCTCGCAATGAGCGCTTTCTCTGATGCGGAATGATGAAGGGGATGGGCACAGGAGCTGTTTTAATTAGCAGCGTATCCCAGTGCCCGACTGCAATGACCCCAAGCGGTGTATCAGCATTAAAATATAACCCGCAATATTCATTTAAACTGAGCTGTGGAAGCAGAAGCTGGGGATACAGGTTCAATTTATATAAGCTCATTTTAGGGCTGGTAGCAGGAAATTCTTCACACACACAGAGTGATTAACGTGTGGAATATACTTCTGGATGGAGTGGCGGACGGAAATAACCTGGAATATTTTAAGGAAACGTGTGAGGCTGAATGAGGGGCGGGGGTTAGGATCTCTCTGGATGGATGAGACAAGACAAGGCGAATGGCCTCCCTGATTCTCAGTGATCTGGGGAACTGCATCACGGCGGGATTTGTACCTTGTAGTTACTGGTAGTCGCCACCAGAGGGCAGTGGGCGGATGTGTTCACTTGGTTTCAGTGTGAGGGCGAGTTACAGACGGACAACACCGATCAGTTCCTTTATTTAATAAAGGGATTCAGAAATAGAGGCATTAATTTCAAATGGAAGCGTTGTTTTATTTTTAATGTTATTGTGAATGATTAAAGTATTATTGATGACATGTTGTAAATATGTTAATGACCAGCTCAACGTAGTATCACTGAACCTATACGCTGCTCGCATCCTCCCATTCTGCTCAAACATGAGCGTCATTCCCCATTTCATATATATAACCGATGGCGTTTGTACAATTTACCGTATCGTTGTGCTCCAGTCCCTCCGGGCCCACTGGCTGTCTATATTCCCCTTTATATCGGCATTGAGTAGGTCTAATGGTTAGTGAGCAGTTATTTTAATCGGAGCCTCCGGCACTGGTACCAAAACAACATTAACTATTTCCCTTTACTGCCCCCACTGCACAGATTGCACCTGTTAAGTGAATTTAGATCCTATTGCAACTGAAAGCAGAACGTGGGCGAGTTGCTGCCCAACCAGTGGGAGATTTGTGCTTTTATCCGTTCAGGGACCCGCACTCATCAGTTAAAGGCAGCAGCAGGAGATCGCACCGAGTGAACGGGGCTGTGCGGATTGTGTCCAGGAAGAGAGGCGGCGAGAAAGTACAAATATACAACCCGTGACTCAGGGATGACCGGTGCAGCTTGTCACATGACGTCTTACATTTCTCCACCCCAGTCCAACACCGGCATCTCCACAACATGACCCTCAGGAATTGTCTGATTGGTTGGGAAACCTTTTGGCACATTGCTGAGAGACGAAATGAATCCAATTCTAGAATAGGTTGCTTCAAGCCTGTTCCTCATTTATCTCAAACAATTCACAACTGAATATACATCAATAACCTCCAGAAGATATCAAGCGTTGTGTGCCCGTCTGTGTTTATTCTGGCATTTTTGTCTGTGTGTATGTGTGTGGCTGTGTGTGTGTTTGAGTGTGTCTGTGTCTGTGTGTTGAGTGTGTGTGTGGTTTGTGTGTGTGTGTGTGTCTGTGTGCGGGTGTCTGTGGTCATGTGCTTGTTTCCAATGCTCTGTGTGAGGCTTGTACCTGACACAGGACTGCGCTCTCTGGTCACTTTTTAAAGAGCTTGCATCTCAAGCAAAGTTCAACTGAATATGCGTCATTAACCTCCAAAGATATCAAGTATTCTGTGTATTTTTGTGAATGTTGGTGTGTGTTTGTGTCATGCAATTCACATGCTTAATATTGCAACAAATAATGAGACACATTGACTTCAGGAATTTCTTCACTTTTCACCTTAATAAGAGAGCGACAGAGATGGAATGAGAGGAAACGACAGAGGGAGAGAGAGAGAGAGAGTGACTGTGACACACAGAGAGCCAGCAAGTTAAATAGACATATATACAGAGAGAGACAATGACACACACAGACAGGCAAGGAAAGTGTTTGAAGAGACCCTGCAGTAATTGGACACAACTTTTAACGGGACTCTCCAGCATTTAGACCAAACAACATGAACTATTTCCCTTCACTGCCTCCACCTCACTGATTGATCCAGTTAAAGGGACAACATTGGGTTTAATCCCACTCCAGTTCTCTGTTGTGAGGAGAACAATTTCACTCCGCACTCCGCTCCCCGCTCTGACGCCATGAGTTGGAGAACAAAGGAGCTGTGAGCTGATTGGGTGACTTGCTGAACAAAGGAGCTGTGAGCTGATTGGATGAATTGGAGAACAAAGGACACGTGTGCCGCTTGGATGAATTGGAGAACAACGGACCCCTGAGCTGATTGGATGACACCTGTTGACTCTGTCAGGAATGAACCAATCGGCAGAGAGACCGGATATTACTCACTATCTTCCCAACTCTTGACTAAAACAATTACTGGTTCAACCCGTTCTGTTCAAATCCGCCATCAACTCTCTGCAAACATGTTGGGTGTGACTTTTTCCTTAGTCGACACAGCTGTAGCTCTGCTAACCGGGAAGTTCACAAGTTACACAAACTTCCTCTTGCAGGTGTCACTAACATAGAGAATTTTTAACTGTGTTTCTTTATACTTGCAATGTATTCTGTCACCTTTATTACATTAGTTATAATTAAATGACAGTAAGAGCTTACAGTTCTGTATTTGTAAATTTCTGCAGATGTCAGTGGTGCGGACTCGGTCTGACAGGGACAGCTTAAAGCGACGCAGTTTGAAGGAGACTCGGTGACCATCAATTACAATTATTCGATCACTGCTGCTTACTATTCCTTACAACTGTACCGTAAGTCCGGGACAAAGGCCCCACATTCTTGATCTGCATCCTTTCAGGTGGGGATGCTTCCAAAGCAGAGGGGGCGGGGCTATATTTTCTGCATATCTCGATACTTCTAAAAGCGAGGGGAATTTCACCATCGGCGTCCTGCGGCTGCCTGAGAGCGCGGTGTATCACTGCGGGCTGAGAGACACAGTGACAGGAACCAGAGGGACACCGTACAAAAACACTTCCGGAACAGGACAAGGTCATGGGATACCGGGCAGTGTGGGGAGAAACGGGGACTTTCTAAATTTGTCACCAGAAGGTGCTGATTTAAAATACACCCAAATAAACAGCAAACTGAGAGCAACAGACAAGAATCGGGGAAAGTTTCCTGTGGATCTTCTGGTTTGAATACATCCTGAACATAGCGAAAATATGTATTTAGAGAACTTATAACATTTCATAAATTAAAGGTATTTCGGAAGAAACACTGCCCAAACAATTTGACATTGTGTTCCAGCCGTTCAAGGAGCTGCACACCAGGCAATCTCAGTGGCGAGTCTGTAACACCGAGGGAAGGCGCTGATTGTGCGCAGGAAATATGATCAGAAACACCGGCCCGCGGATGGAAGACCCCGAGCTGCAAAAAAGAACCGCTCCGACGTTAATGCTCTGGGCTCCTGGGCAGCATATGACGTCACGCCGCCCAGGAGTGCAGCGTGCGCGGAGCCTGGGGCGTCGAGCGTAGAGGAGACCCGCACCCAAAAGTTATATTTCCATAGCCACGCCCCCGATTTCTTTCAACTGTTCAGAAGCATTGGTAATTGGAAGTAGCTGGAAAACTGCATGGTAAATTGTTTATTTATAGTTTTTTAAATCTTTTTCAAACTTTTAGAAACTTTTAACGACTTTTACATGGCTTGGAAGAATTTTAAATAGTTTTAAAGATATTTGAAGCAATGTAAAGAGTTTTAAAAGCCTTGAAAACATTTTTTCATTCAATTTAATTAATCAGCAAAGTGAAATGGAAGGACTGAGCACAATTCACATCATTAAGAGAGCTCAGAATTTCAGTGACGATGGCATCAGCACACTCCTCAGTGAGATTGATGCGAAGCGCCCACAGATTCTTGGGGATGAGAAGTCCAGGGCGCCACACAAAGGACAGATGACAGCTTGGTCAGTAGTTGCCCAGGCTGTCAGCGCAAACTTCACAATTCCACGGACAGCAGAACAGTGCCGCAAAAAATGTAATGATTTATTGCGATCTGCCAAGTTTTGCACAGTTATTAGAAAAGTCAACTGTAATATTTATTTAAATTTAACTGAACTAGTTTTAAAAAGCTGTTCGATGCATGTGTGTTGTCAAGTGACTTCATTATCCAAGCATCTGGGCTTGCCATAAAATGCTATGGCTTTGGGGCCAGCTCAGGGTCACCCATTGTGCTCTTATCTTGGATCCACAGGTTTGATTTGTAAAATTTCAATTAGTGAGTGATGAAAAACCCTGTCTCCAAAGCAGGCTGTGTCCCTGTCTAAAATGCAGGTGGGTGGAATCTGCAGAGAAAGCTGCAGTTTCATGAAGTTTCATATTTTCTGTTTTCTTTTTAGAGTAAAATTGTTAACAACGCCAGAGAACGTGCACTGACAGGCGGTGGTGTTGTCACACTAAGTGATTTATCCGAGCATGAGGAAAGGTATCAGTAGTGGTTGTACAGTGCCTGCTGCAAAATCAGACATTGGGATAAGGAAAGGTGAGTTAGTCTGGCTAGCTATATGTTTAAAAGTGTTAGTTCTGTCTTGAATATCAGCTTCTGTGGTGTGGCAGATCATGCTTTACCTTTGCAAATGTTTACCGTTTCTTTCCACAGGTGGGCAGCATATTTCTTACACACGGGATGAACAGTGCGTGGAGTCTGCGGCCGCAGAGGGCATTGGGGAAGGTGTTACAGATGCAGTTGGAGCAGTAAGTGAGGTGGTGGAGGAGGAGGAGGAATTTGCACTTTGTCATCTAATGGAGGAGGAGGTTATGGACCCTGGGTGGCTGCACAGTACCTCTCCATCTCCTGGCCCCTCTGGCTCTGTGCGAGGCACAGATGACTGTCGTTCCACAGCCAGACACCAACCTGATACTGCAGAGCAGGTGGGAGAAGCAGAAAGACGTTCAACACTACGGAATAACATAGATGCTCAGGTGCAATATATTGAAGGGTTGAGGCAAGAGATGTGTATTCTTCATGCGAAGAAAGTTGATTCTCTTGCCTCCATCAGGCAGAGACTTGATGTTCTTGGTATGTCACTTAATCAGATAATATTGCAGTTGCAAAAACCAGATGTTACTATGGCACTTAATCAGATAAATGAGCCTCTCGTTCGAATCTTGCGGTTGCTAGAACCAGTTTCTGCTGCCATTACTTTGACTCCCGCAGAACCGCCCTTACCTGCTCCCAGCGCAGATACAGTGCAGGCCCACGAGACAGCAGCTCCGCCAGTCCTGATGCAAGCGAACGTTGCCTTTCAGCAGCAGCAGCAGCAGCAACAGCTGCCGCACCCCTGACAGGAGGCAATTGCTGAAGGGCAAGAGATGGCACACAGGGTTCTTTCAATTGGCATCAGAGGGCTCCAGCCACGAGGAAGGGGAAAGCGCAGGAGACAGTAGGGTGTCACCTTTTGCACAATCCACGTCCTTTGACCCTCAGGCACAGATGTGAGGGAGCAAATCGTTCAATTCTTTAATGTTTCATGTTATTTAAATGTTAAATGTTGTCGTTTTTTATATTGAAAGATATATTTGTGACTGAAAGTGTATGTAACCGTTTCATTAAAAAAGTACAGCCTCCAGCCACTTTGAAATAAATTTGAACTTTATTTGCATAAATATTTAAAATTACAAAAATTTGAAAATTAGAAAATAGCTATTTTCCATCTTGAATGTCTTTACTGCACTAAGAAACAAAAAAAGTCACTTTAAACTGTTTACAAATTGTATTCAAAAAAGTTATGTTTGCGAATGTTTGAAAAGTAGAAAATAGCTAGCTAACATTTAAAAGTTAAAAACTAAGAACATCAAAACTGAACCACAAAAGTCTTTGATGCTGTAATATAAGTTCACTGTTTCACTTTAACTTGTATCTGTTCCTTTCTTTGCCTTGCTGGGGGAGGGGAGATACATGGCGACACTATCATCACCTCGTGAAGGTGTTGGCTCCTAGCAGTTCCCAAGCAGCCTTACTTTCGGCAGCACTTGAATCCTCCTCATCAGGCCTGGCCACAGGCACATTGGCATCATTCATGTCCTCCATTTCAGCAGGGAGCTCCTCTGCAGGGTTAAGGGTCAGTCCTTCCCGCAGGGCAAAGTTATGCAAAACACAACAGGCCACCACAATTCCTGCCACTTTCAGTGGGGAATACTGCAAGGTCCCCCTGACCTGTCCAGGCAACGGAAGCGTGATTTCAGAACCCCGATTGTCCTCTCCACCACGTGCCGTATGGACACGTGTGCCTGGTTGTATCTCTCCTGAGCCTCATTATTGGTCTTGTGGTCAGGAATCACCAGCCACGGTATTAGTGGATAGCCCTTGTCGCCCAATATCCATGCGGATACTGGTGGCAATGTGCTGAATGTGCCATATAAGTCCGAGTTATGGAGGACGAAGGAGTCATGAGCACTTCCCTGGTGATCTGCATTCACGTTTAGGATCATGAGGTGCGCATCACAGACTATCATGACATTCAATGAATGAAACCCCTTCCTGTTGATGTATGTCACAGGTGCATCCAGTGGTGCCTTCAATGAAACATGGGTTCCATCGACGGCCCCAATCACTTTGGGAAATCCAGCAATGCCATAAAATGCAAGGGCCATCTCCTTTTGATGGCGAGTGGACAAGTCAAAGTCTATGAATTCTGAAGCCCTATGGAAAATGGCATCTGTGATCTGGTGAATGCAGGCCAACGAAGCACACTGGGAGATGTTGGAAATGTCACCGGTGCCTGCCTGAAATGAAACACTTGTAAAGAAGTTAAATGCTGTGGTTACCTTCATGTTCACTGACAAGGCAGTGCGTGTTTGAAGGTCCCCCTTTAACATGTCACAAAGTCGGCCGATTGCCTCTTTACTGAAGCGCAGCCTCCTCACACACAACTCCTCCAACAGCATCTCAAATGATCGCCTCTCCCTGTACACTCTCTGGGGTGGGTAGTAGGTCCTCCTGATCATGATACGGTGATGGTTCCTCATTCTTCTTTGTTGTTCCCTGGCATTTCCAATTCTCTGATGCACAATCGCACCGAGTATCAGGGCAACACTGTCAAATGGCATGTTACTCCCTCATCGGCTTCCTCCTTAAACAGATGAAGTACTTGTAAGGAGAAAATGGAAAGAGTTGTAAAAGTAATTTTAATAAAGTGACTGGCTAGAAAATCACGTCAAGCTGTGGTGGGAAACGTGCAGTATCAGATTGTGAACACGTCATACCCGCCGTTCTTTTAATTCATTGATGGGATCTGGGCGTCGCTGGCTAGGCCTGCATTTAGTGACCATCCCTAATTGCCCTTGAGAAGATGGTGGTGAGCCGCATTCTTGAACCGCTGCAGTCCATATGGTGTAGGTACACCCACAATGCTGTTAGGAAGGGAGTTCCAGTATTTATGCCGAGCGAAGGAACGGCGATACAGGTCCAAGTCAGGATGGTGTGTGGCTTGGAGGGGAACTTGTAGGTGGTGATGTTCCCATGCGTCTGCTGCCCTTGTCCTTCTAAGTGGTAGAGGTCGCGGGTTTGGAAGATGCTGTTGAAGGAGCTTTGGCGAGTTGCTGCAGTGCATCTTGTGGATGGTACACACTGCAGCCACAGTGCGCCGGTGGTGGAGGGAGTGAATGTTGAAGGTGGTGGATGGAGTGCCAATCAAGCGGGCTGCTTTATCCTGAATGGTATTGAGCTTCTTGAGTGTTGTTGGAGCTGCACTCATCCTGGAGACATTTGCGTCGATCATAGGCCCTGCATCAGTTATTACTGCACTAGGACATGTTTCTCTTTATATTACACTAGACCCTGTATCGGTTATTACTGCAATAGACCATGTCTCTGTTTATATTACACTGGCCCCTGTCTCAAATATTACTGCATTAGACCATGCCTCTCTTTCTAATAAACTGTGACCTGTCGCAGTTTTACTGCACCAGGGCATGTCTCTTTATATTGCACTCGGCCCTGTCTCTGTTTATAATACACTAGGCCCGGGGCTCTGTTATTATTGCACTGGACTCTGTCTCGGTTTGTGATACACTAGGCCCTGTCTGAATTATTAATGCACCAGGGCATGTCCACTTAGATTACAATAGGCCCTGTCTCAGTTATAGCGGCACTAAACACGGTCTCCGTTTAGATAACACTAGGCCCTGTCTCTTATTATTGCAGTAGACCATGTTTCTGTTTATATTACACTCGGCCCTGCATCTGTTTTTATTACACTAGATCCTGCATCTGTTTATTTTACCTTAGACCCTGTCTCTGTTTATATTACACTAGGCCCTGCCTATGTTTATATTACACTAGACCCTGTCTGTGTTTATAATACACTAGACCCTGTCTCTGTTTATATTACACTAGGCACTGTCCCTGTTTATATTACATTAGACCCTGTCTCATTTTATGTTACACTAGAACCTGTTTCTGTTTATATTACACTAGACACTGTCTCTCATTATATTACACTGGAACCTGTCTCTGTTTTTATTACACTAGACCCTGTCTCTGTTTTATTACTGTCGGCCCTGACTCTCTTTATATTACACTAGACCCTGTCTCTGTTTATATTACACTAGACCCTGTCTCTGTTTATATTACACTAGACACTGTCTCTGTTTATAATACACTAGGCCCTGTCTCTATTTATATTACACTAGACCCTGTCTCTGTATAAATTACACTAGACCCTGTCTCTGTTTATATTACATTAGACACTGTCTCTGTTTATATTACACTAGACCCAGTCTGTGTTTATATTACACTAGACCCGCTCTCTGTTTATATTAAACTAGGCCCTGTCGCTGTTTATATTACACTAGACCCTGTGTCTGTTTATATTACACTAGACCCTGTCTCTGTCACCAGACGCTGTCCCTGTTTATATTACACCAGACCCTGTCTCAGTTTATATTACACTAGACCCTGTCTCTGAATATATTACACTAGACCCTGTCTCTGTTTATATTACACTAGACCCTGTCTCTTTTTATGTTAAAATAGACCCTGTCTCTGTTTATATTACACTAGATCCTGCCTCTGTTTATATTACACTAGGCCCTGTCTCTGTTTATGTTACACTAGACCCTGTCTCTGTTTATATTACACTGGATCCTGCCTCTGTTTATATTACAATAGATCCTGTCTCCGCTTATATTACAATAGACCCTGTCTCTGTTTACATTAAAATAGACCCTGTCGCTGTATATATTACACTAGACCCTGTCTCTGTTTATATTACACTAGATCCTGCCTCTGCTTACATTACACAAGACCCTGTCTCTGTTTATATTACACTAGATCCTGTCTCTGTTTATATTACACTGGACCCTGTCTCTGTTTATATTACACTGGACCCTGTCTCTCTTTATATTACACCAGACACTGTCTCTGTTTATATTACACCAGACCCTGTGTGATAAAAATGATAACTTCCAGGAAGTTATGTCATCACTTCCTGTGAACTATGAACTATGAACTATGAACTGTGTACATACCTCACTTCCTGTCATATGTCACTTCCTGTTGGACTGGTATAAATACTGGTCTGTTCAGTATTGTAAGAGGCTCCTACCGGAGGCATGGTAAAGACCTCTCGTGTATATAGTGTGTTTATAAGTTACTTAAAGCTTACTTTAAAGTTACTTGATGGTAAGTCTCCTTTTTCTTACATCAATTTAAGTAACTTAGTATTTACACTGACAAATACTAGACCTTCAGACAAACTCGGAAGTTAAGGATCCAGGGAACCACCCATCATGGAGAAAATCCTTAGACCTATTCGTCTGGACTTGGACCCGAATACACCAGCAGCTGGCAGGGTATGGAAGCATTGGTATCGTACTTTTGAGAATTTTCTGGATGAATGTAAAGCGGATGCTCCTGCTAAATTGAAGATACTTGTCAATTATGTGACCCCAAAAGTGTTCGAATATGTTGATGAATGGGATAATTACGAAGAGGTGATTCGGGCACTTAAGAAACTGTATGCGAAGACCCCAAATGAGGTCTATGCTAGACATCTACTGGCCACAGCCCGACAAGGGCCAGGGGAATCAATTGACGAATTCCTGCAAGAACTTCGCAGGCTCAGCGTAGATTGTAACTTTCAGGCAGCCTCAGCTGAGCTGTACCGCCAAGAAATGATTCGTGATGCTTTCATCTGCGGGATTGCCTCTCCATTTATATGCCAGCGTCTACTAGAAAGTAAAACACTTGAGCTACAAAGAGCTTTTGACCTAGCTTGTTCACTGGATTTGGCAAAGAGAAATGCAGACCTCTATCAGCTGCCCAGATCTCGATCTGCTGCTGTAGCTGCAACCAGACAACTCAAGCGGTCTCAGGTGAACCCTATCATGGGGGAATCTAATTCTGATAATTCTGATGAAGAAGAGGAGGACGACCCCACTTTAGCAGCCTCTTGGCAATCTAGGAAGGAATGCTTCTTTTGTGGAGATGCTTTTCACCCTAGGAAAACCTGCCCTGCTCGCAATGCAATCTGCAGTTATTGCGGGAAAAAAGGACACTTTGCTAAAGTTTGCCTATCAAGGGCCTCTACGAGGGCCAATCCAGCTAAGGCCTACCGAACTGCCCCAATTAGGGCCTATCAAGATGCTCCAGCTAGGACCTATCAAGCTTCCTCTCGAGCTCTCTCCCGAAGAAGCACAACGAGAGTTTTCGCCACTCTCTGTGCAACGACACCAATTACAACTGCTTGCCCACAGAACCTGTCTCATGCAGCCACAAAAATTTCAATTAAAGGGCATACCCTAGATGCCTTAATTGACTCAGGAAGTGCTGATAGTTTCATTAAGGAACAGATTGTTGCGAAATTGAAACTACATGTCTTCCCATCGGACCAGGCAATTGTGATGGCCCAGTCATCATTTAATACCAGAATCTCTGGCTTTTGTGTTGTTGATATGACACTTCATGGTCGTATGTATCCCTCCACCCGACTTTCGGTGCTCAAGGACTTATGTAGTGATCTCCTCTTAGGGCTGGACTTCCAAAAACAGCATAAGAAACTCACCATTGAGTTTGGTGGATCCAAACCCGGACTTACTATTTCTAATATACCGTCTAAATTACCATTTTGTGCATTATCAGCAGCTTCACTTGATGAACCCTCATTATTTGCCAGTATTCCGCCTCAATGCCAACCGATAATAACGAAATCGCGGCGCTTTAATCAGGAAGACCAATCTTTTATTGCGGCTGAAATCTCTCAACTTCTAGCAGAGGATATCATTGAACCATGTTCGTCGCCCTGGCGGGCTCAAGTCGTCATTGTCAAGAACCCTCTAAAACCTCACAAACAGCGACTATGCATCGATTATTCGCAAACCATCAATCAATATACCGACTTGGACGCCTACCCATTGCCATGCATTGATGATATGGTTAATAAACTGGCCGAATACAAAGTGTTCTCAACTTACGATTTAAAAAGTGCCTATCATCAGTTACCCTTGAAGGTCTCAGATAAGCAGTACACAGCCTTTGAGGCTAATGGACGGCTGTACCAATTTCGTCGCCTCCCATTCGGGGTTACTAATGGAGTGGCTGTCTTTCAACGGGCAATGGATGGCCTGGTTAAGCAGGAAAACCTAAGGGACACTTTTCCCTATCTTGATAACATTACCATTGCAGGTCACGATCAACAGGAACACGACTCCAACCTCCGAAAATTTCGGGATGCCCTCCATCGCCGTAATTTGACCCTGAATGAATCCAAATCTGTTGAGTCACAACCGACCATCAACATCCTTGGCTACTGCATAGGCAATGGTATCATTAAGCCAGACCCAGAAAGGCTTCGCCCGCTCCAAGAGCTCCCGTCACCTAAGAATCCGGCTTCTTTACATCGGGCTCTCGGTCTGTTTGCATACTACGCTAAATGGATTCCTCATTTTTCGGACAAAATCCAACACTTGCTGCATGCTAGATCATTTCCACTGGGAACAGCGGCTGTTGCAGCCTTTAACCTTCTCAAAAAACAGTTGGAGAAAGCGGCTCTTCACTCCATTGATGAGAATCTCCCTTTCGCGGTTGAATGTGATGCCTCGGAGGTGGCGGTCTCGGCTACTCTGAATCAGGAAGGTCGTCCTGTAGCATTTATGTCCAGGAACTTACAAGGTGCCGAGCTACATTATCCTCCGGTTGAGAAAGAAGCCACAGCCATCATAGAGGCAGTACGGAAGTGGAACCATTTTCTAGCTCGCCAGCACTTTACATTGATCACGGACCAACGATCAGTCGCCTTCATGCTCGATAATCGAAAACGAACCAAAATTAAGAATAATAAAATACAACTTTGGAGGATGGAACTGGCCTCTTTTGGTTATACCATTCTCTATCGGCCTGGCAAGGAGAATGTGGCCCCGGGCACCCTCACACGGGCATTCTGCTCCACTATGTCATCCTCCACTCTCATGGATGTCCACAATGGTTTGTGTCATCCTGGCGTTACGCGCATGCTACATTTCATACGATCACGGAATCTCCCTTTTTCCACTGGCGATGTAAAGAAAATATGCTCAGAATGCCGGCTTTGTGCGGAATTAAAACCTCAGTTCTTCCGCCCCTCAGATGCTATACTCATACATGTAACCCAACCGATGCAATGACTTAGCATCGATTTTAAGGGCCCAGTGCCCTCTTCAACTCGGAACACATATTTGCTCACCATGATCGACGAATATTCACGTTTTCCATTTGCCTTCCCCTGCTCCAATATGCTGGCGTCCACAGTAATCTGCTGCCTTGAGCAGGTATTTTCTCTCTGTGGCATGCCGGCTTATATTCACTCAGATCGGGGTCCATCCTTTATGTCAAGGGAACTCAAGGACTACCTCTCAGAACGGGGAATTGCTACAAGCAAAACAACACCATACCATCCCATCGGAAATGGGCAGGTAGAGAGGTATAACGGTATCATCTGGAATTCCATACGTCTCGCTATAAGATCTCGGGGCCTACCAGACCAGCAATGGGAAACAGTGCTTCCGGATGCATTGCACTCTATATGGTCCCTGCTTTCTACAGCCACAAATACTACACCTCATGAGCGGTTCTTTGGATTCCAGCGTCGCTCATCTCATGGGACATCGCTCCCGTCATGGCTAACTACTCCTGGACCTGTATTACTCCGAAGATACGTTCGGACGTCTAAAAATGACCCTCTTGTAGACGAGGTCGAACTAACCGATGCCAACCCCACCTATGCAAACATACGATATTCCGACGGCCGAGAATCTACCGTATCATTACGGGATCTGGCTCCCTGCCCACCAGGACCTAGTGGGACATCGGGTGATGGCATTTCACCAGGAAACTCTTGGGAACTATCGGGTACCCCTCTCCAAGATCCTGATCGGACACCAACTAGCTTGGTGCCGGTAGAACCCCGTGCTCAAGGTTGCGACCCTCCCAGTACCGCGCATGAAAGTACTGATCCGCCACAGACCAGCTCTGCACATCCCTCTGAACAGAGGCAGTCCGACTTTGAACCTATTGGGGCTCGTACTCGAAGCCATGATCTCCCCGACCCTTCACAGGGCAATCCAGGCCACACAGACTCTGACCAATGGCCAACCGCATGTAAGCGGACCAGCGACCCTCTACGACAGGAATCCAAACGGGTGCGACGCTTCCTTGTTCGGCGGCTGCGGACCAAAAGGTAGACCACAGCCTCCTAATCCTGCAGGAGGGAAGAATGTGATAAAAATGATAACTTCCGGGAAGTTATGTCATCACTTCATGTGAACTATGAACTATGAACTATGAACTGTGTACATACCTCACTTCCTGTCATATGTCACTTCCTGTTGGACTGGTATAAATACTGGTCTGTTCAGTATTGTAAGAGGCTTCTACCAGAGGCATGGTAAAGACATCTCGTGTATATAGTGTGTTTATAAGTTACTTAAAGCTTCCTTTAAAGATACTTGATGGTAAGTCTCCTTTTTCTTACATCACCCTGTCTCTGTTTATATTACACTAGACCCTGTCTCTGTTTATATTACACTAGACCCCGTCTCTGTTTATATTACATTTGACCCTGTCTCTGTTTATATTACACTAGACCCTGTATCTGTTTATAATACACAAGGCCCTGTCTCTGTTTATAATACAATAGATCCTGCCTCTGCTTATATTACACTAGGCCTTGTCTCTGTTTTTGTTACACTAGACCTGTCTCTGTTTATATTACACTAGACCCAGTCTCTGTTTATATTGCACTGGACCCTGTCACTATTTATATTACACTAGAACCTGTCTCTGTTTATACTACACTAGACCCTGTCTCTGATTATACTACACTAGACCCTGTCCCTGTTTATATTACATTAGACCCTGTCTCTGTTTATATTACACTGGACCCTGTCTCTGTTTATATTACACTAGACCCTGTCTCTGTTTATATTACTGTAGATCCTGACTCTCTTTATATTACCCTAGACCCTCTCTCTGTTTATATTACACTCGACCCTGTCTCCGTTTATATTACACTAGAACCTCTCTCTGTTTATATTAGAGTAGGCCCTGTCTCTGTTTATATTACACTAGACACTGTCTCTGTTTATATTACACTAGGCCCTGTCTCTATTTATATTACACTAGGCCCTTTCTCTGTTTAAATTAGACTAGACCCTGTCTCTGTTTATATTACACTAGACAGAGTCTCTGTTTATATTACACTAGACCCTGTCTCTGTTGATATTACACTAGACCCTGTCTGTGTTTATATTACACTAGACCCTGTCTCTGTTGATATTTCATCAGACGCTGTCACTGTTTATATTACATCAGACCCTGTCTCTGCTTATATTGCACTAGAGCCTCTCTTTGTTTATATTACACTAGACCCTGTCTCTGTTTATATTAAAATAGAGCCTGTCTCTGATTATATTACACTAGATCCTGCCTCTGTTTATATTACACTTGGCACTGTCTCTGTCTATGTTACACTAGACCCTGTCTCTGTTTATATTACACTAGAACCTGTCACTGTTTATATTACACTAGAACCTGTCTCTGTTTATATTACACTGGACCCTGTCCCTGTTTATATTACATTAGGCCCTGTCTCTGTTTATATTACACTGGACCCTGCCTCTGTTTATGTTACACTAGACCTGTCTCTGTTTGTATTACACTAGACCCAGTCTCTGTTTATATTGCATTGGGCCCTGTCACTGTTTATATTACACTAGAACCTGTCTCTGTTTATATTACACTAGAACCTGTCTCTGTTAATATTACACTAGACCCTGTCCCTGTTTATATTACATTAGGCCCTGTCTCTGTTTATATTACACTGGACCCTGTCTCTGTTTTTATTACACTAGACCCTGTCTCTGTTTATATTACTGTAGAGCCTGACTCTCTTTATATTACCCTAGACCCTCTCTCTGTTCATATTACACTAGGCCCTGTCTCTGTTTATATTACACTAGACCCTGTCTCTGTTTAAATTACACTAGACCCTGTCTCTGTTTATATTACACTAGACGCTGTCTCTGCTTATGTTACACTAGACCCTGTCACTGTTTATATTACACTAGACCCTGTCTCTGTTGATATTACACTAGACCCTGTCTGTGTTTATATTACACTAGACCCTGTCTCTGTTGATATTTCACCAGACGCTGTCCCTGTTTATATTACACCATACCCTGTCTCTGCTTATATTACACTAGAGCCTCTCTTTGTTTATATTACACTCGACCCTGTCTCTGTTTATATTACACTAGACCCTGTCTCTGTTTATATTAAAATAGACCCTGTCTCTGTTTACATTACACTAGATCCTGCCTCTGTTTATATTACACTAGGCCCTGTCTCTATCTATGTTACACTAGACCCTGTCTCTGTTTATATTACACTAGATCCTGCCTCTGTTTATATTACAAGAGACCCTGTCTCTGTTTATATTACCATAGGCCCTGTCTCTGTTTATATTAAAATAGACCCTGTCTCTGTATATATTACACTAGACCCTGTCTCTGTTTATATTACACCAGACACTGTCTCTGTTTATATTACACCAGACCCTGTCTCTGTTTATATTACACTGGACAATGTCTCTGTTTATATTACACTAGACCCTGTCTTTGTTTATATTACATTAGACCCTGTCTCTCTTTATATTACACTAGACCCTGAATCTGTTTATATTACACAAGACCCTGTCTCTGTTTATATTACAATAGATCCTGCCTCTTTTTATATTACACTAGAGCCTGTCTCTGTTTATGTTACACTAGACCTGTCTCTGTTTATATTACACTCGACCCAGTCTCTGTTTATATTACACTACACCCTGTCTGTGTTTATATTACACTAGAACCTCTCTCTGTTTATATTAAACTAGGCCCTGTCGCTGCTTATATTACAGCAGACCCTGGCACTGTTTATATTACACTAGATCCTGTCTCTGTTTATATTACACTAGACCCTGTCTCTGTTTATATTACACCAGACGCTGTCCCTGTTTATATTACACCAGACCCTGTCTCGGTTTATATTACACTAGACCCTGTCTCTGTTTATATTACACTAGACGCTGTCTGTGTTGATGTTACACTGGACCCTGTCTCTGTTTATATTAAAATAGACCCTGTCTCTGTTTATATTACACTAGATCCTGCCTCTCTTTATATTACACTAGGCCCTGTCTCTGTTTATGTTGCACTAGACCCTGTCTCTGTTTATATTACACTAGAACCTGTCTCTGTTTATATTACACTAGACCCTGTCCCTGTTTATATTACAGTAGGCCCTGTCTCTGTTTATATTACACTGGACCCTGTCTCTGTTTTTATTACACTAGACCCTGTCTCTGTTTATATTACTGTAGAGCCTGACTCTCTTTATATTACCCTAGACCCTCTCTCTGTTCATATTACACTAGGCCCTGTCTCTGTTTATATTACACTAGACCCTGTCTCTGTTTAAATTACACTAGACCCTGTCTCTGTTTATATTACACTAGACGCAGTCTCTGCTTATGTTACACTAGACCCTGTCACTGTTTATATTACACTAGACCCTGTCTCTGTTGATATTACACTAGACCCTGTCTGTGTTTATATTACACTAGACCCTGTCTCTGTTGATATTTCACCAGACGCTGTCCCTGTTTATATTACACCAGACCCTGTCTCTGCTTATATTACACTAGAGCCTCTCTTTGTTTATATTACACTCGACCCTGTCTCTGTTTATATTACACTAGACCCTGTCTCTGTTTATATTAAAATAGACCCTGTCTCTGTTTACATTACACTAGATCCTGCCTCTGTTTATATTACACTAGGCCCTGTCTCAGTCTATGTTACACTAGACCCTGTCTCTGTTTATATTACACTAGATCCTGCCTCTGTTTATATTACAAGAGACCCTGTCTCTGTTTATATTACCATAGGCCCTGTCTCTGTTTATATTAAAATAGACCCTGTCTCTGTATATATTACACTAGACCCTGTCTCTGTTTATATTACACTAGATCCTGCCTCTGTTTATATTACACAAGACTCTGTCTCTGTTTATATTTCACTAGATGCTGTCTCTGTTTATATTACACTGGACCCTGTCTCTGTTTATATTACACTAGACCCTGTCTCTGTTTATATTACACCAGACACTGTCTCTGTTTATATTACACCAGACCCTGTCTCTGTTTATATTACACTAGACAATGTCTCTGTTTATATTACACTAGACCCTGTCTTTGTTTATATTACATTAGACCCTGTCTCTCTTTATATTACACTAGACCCTGAATCTGTTTATATTACACAAGACCCTGTCTCTGTTTATATTACAATAGATCCTGCCTCTTTTTATATTACACTAGAGCCTGTCTCTGTTTATGTTACACTAGACCTGTCTCTGTTTATATTACACTCGACCCAGTCTCTGTTTATATTACACTACACCCTGTCTGTGTTTATATTACACTAGAACCTCTCTCTGTTTATATTAAACTAGGCCCTGTCGCTGCTTATATTACAGCAGACCCTGGCACTGTTTATATTACACTAGATCCTGTCTCTGTTTATATTACACTAGACCCTGTCTCTGTTTATATTACACCAGACGCTGTCCCTGTTTATATTACACCAGACCCTGTCTCTGTTTATATTACACTAGACGCTGTCTGTGTTGATGTTACACTGGACCCTGTCTCTGTTTATATTAAAATAGACCCTGTCTCTGTTTATATTACACTAGATCCTGCCTCTCTTTATATTACACTAGGCCCTGTCTCTGTTTATGTTGCACTAGACCCTGTCTCTGTTTATATTACACTAGATCCTGCCTCTGTTTATATTACAATAGACCCTGTCTCTGTTTATATTACAATAGACCCTGTCTCTGTTTATATTACACTAGATCCTGTCTCTGTTTATATTACACTGGACCCTGTCTCTGTTTATATTACACTAGACCCTGTCCCTGTTTATATTACACTAGATCCTGTCTCTGTTTACATTACAATAGACCCTGTCTCTGTTTATATTACAATAGACACTGTCTCTGTTTATATTACACTATATCCTGCCTCTGTTTATATTACACTAGATCCCGCCTCTGTTTATATTACACTGGACCCTGTCTCTGCTATATTACACTAGACCCTGGCTCTAGTAATATTACACTAGTCCCTGTCTCTGTTTATGTTTGTGCTGATTATTTCCTATGTTTAATAAGAAGTATTGTGATTGGTGAATGGGGTGCTTGTTCTCTGTATTAGTAAGAAGTATTGTAATTGGTTGTTTGTTTCTACCTTGAGATATATGTTGTAAACTCATTGGTAGTGGATGTCAGCTGATTTGTGGTGGCCATCTTAAATTCAGTTCACTCTAGTCATTGTTGGAGACTGGAGTTGAAAGATGTGCTAATGGGTTTTTCAAGTTAATAAAGCCTAGATTAGAAAGGCAAATCTATTCTTTATTTCAATTTATTAACCTTTTATCAGAATGGAGCGATATCTTCAACCGGAACGATTCAATGCTGACCCTAATTCTGCAGGAGTGGATGATAAATGGAAACATTGGTATTGTACATTTACAAACTTTTTGTGTGTGTTGGAACAAGAGTCTCTGAATAAGCTGAATATGTTGATCAACTACATTGCTCCGGATGTGTATAAGTATATTTTGGACTGTAAAACTTACGAATTGACTATTTCTACATTGGAGAAGACTTTTGTTCAACCAAAGAATGAGGTATTTGCACGTTACCTTCTATCTGGCCGGAGGAAGCAGGTGGGAGAATCATTGGATACTTATTTACAAGCACTTCGGCACCTTGGTGCTAACTGTAATTATAAAGCCATGACGGCCGAAGAATATAAGGAAGAATCGGTGCGGGATGCTTTTATTAATGGACTACTGTCTAGATCAATTCGTCAGCGGTTGTTAGAAAATAAGACTTTGGATTTCAAGAGAGCTTTTGAGCAAGCTTCTACATTGGATATGGCTCAGAGAAGTTCGGATTCTTATGCTCTTTCTAATCGGTCTGTGACTGTGGTTTTGGCAGTTCCGGATGAAAAGGAATTAGGTGGACTTAATGGGAGTGGTTTACTAGATTCTGAAATAGTTTCTACTCCAACAGCTCCACCTTTTACTTCGGCGGCTGTTGCCTCTAGGATTCAGAAGTGTTATTTTTGTGGGAACGTCCGGCATCCTCGTTTGAAGTGTCCTGCCCGGGAGGCTGTATGTAGTAAATGCGGCAAGAGAGGTCATTATGCACGTGTTTGTAAATCATTAGGTTTAATTACCTCCTCTTCTGTGACTATTCAACCTGTAGAGAGGGCGTTTATTGCATCAATTTCTGCTGCATTTGCTCATGGCCTAAACAAAGCTATAGTTGTGGCCCAAGTTAGTGGGTTAGAAGTGAAGGCTCTCATAGATACGGGCAGTACCGAGAGTTTTATAAGTCTTCAGTTTGTGAAGGAAAAGTGCTTGAAAATCTTGCCTGTTACTTATCAGGTGTGTATGGCTCAGACGACCCTTACTTCACAAGTAGCTCGTTGTTGCCTTGTGAAATTGATTCTTCTAGGTAATACGTATACTGATATACGCCTATCTGTTTTGCCTAATCTTTGTGCGGATATTTTGATTGGTCATGATGTGCTTAAATTACACGAGAGTCTTAGTCTTTCGTTTGGAGGGACTAAGCCACCCTTATCCATTTGTGGATTAACTTCTTTATCCATTTCTCCATTATCACTTTTTTCCAATTTGATGCCGGAATGTAAGCCAATTGCTACCAAGTCAAGATGGTATAGCAGTCAGGATAGAGAATTTATTAATTCTGAAGTCCAATGTCTTTTATTGGAAGGAATCATTGAACCTAGTTGTTCGCCTTGGCGGGCTCAGGTAGTTGTCACCACTAACGAGAGGCATAAGAAACGAATGGTGATAGGCTACTCTCAAACTATTAATAGGTATACTCAATTCGATGCGTACCCTTTGCCAAAGATTGATGAGCTTATCAACAAAGTATCTCAGTATAAGTTTTTTAGCACTATTGATTTAAAGAGTGCTTATCATCAGATTCCTATTGTTAAGAGGGATCAACCATATACAGTCTTTGAGGCTGGTGGAAAGCTGTATCAGTTTTGCCGAATACCATTTGGTGTTACTAATGGTGTTGCTTGTTTTCAACGGGCAATGGATGCTTTTATAAGTGATAACTCTCTCTCTGACACCTTTTCATATTTAGATGATATCACGGTGTGTGGTAAATCAAGGGTGGAGCATGATTCTAATTTAGAAAGATTCCTTTAAGCTGCGGAAAAAGTTGGTTTAACTTTTAATAAAGGGAAGTGTATCTTTTCGACTACTGAGGTAAATCTACTGGGGTATATTATCTCGGGAAATAAGATTAAACCAGATCCAGAATGTCTGCGACCATTGATCGATTTACCTTATCCTACTAATTCTAAGGCTTTGCAACTGTTTTCTTACTATTCTAATTGGATTGCAAACTTTTCACAGAAGATCCGGCCCCTTATGTGGGTTACGACATATCCTCTATCATGGGAGGCCAGGACATGTTTTGATAAATTTAAAAAGGATATCCTAGGAGCAGTTGTGCATTCTATTGATGAGCAGGTTCCCTTTGTGATTGAGACGGATGCTTCTGATTTTGCAATTGGGGCTACTCTGAACCAAAATGGAAGACCTGTGCCTTTTTCTCACGTACCTTGAACAATAGTGAAAAAAGGCATTCTTCAATAGAAAAAGAGGCATATGCAATAGTAGAAGCACTGCGTAAATGGAGACATTATTTATCGGGGCGACATTTCACGTTGGTAACCGATCAAAAATCTGTGTCCTTTATGTTTGATGTTAAACATTTTGGAAAGATCAAAAATGATAAAATAATGAGGTGGAGGATTGAGTTGGCATGTTACCATTTTGATATAGTTTATCGTCCGGGGAAGGATAATGTTGCTGCTGATGCACTGTTGAGGGCTTATTGTTCTGTGATTCACGGAGATACGCTTATTAATCTTCACAATGCTTTATGTCATCCTGGGGTTACGAGGATGATACACTTCGTATGCAGTAAGAATTTGCCCTTTTCAGTTGAAGACGTCAAGCGGATGACTTCATCATGTTCTATCTGTGCTCGGTGTAAACCGAATTTCTTTAAGCCTCAACGAGCTCATCTTATAAAGGCTACTTCTCCTTCTGAATGTTTGAGCGTTGATTTTAAGGGGCCTCTTCCTTCAACGACTCAAAATCGATACATATTTACTGTTGTGGATGAGTTTTCAAGGTTTCCTTTTGCTTTTCCTTGCGCAGATGCATCAGCTGCTACAGTTATCAAATGTCTGACTCAACTTTTTGACATCTTTGGGATGCCTGCGTATATCCATTCGGATCAAGGAAGTTCTTTTATCTCTTCCCATTTGAAGGAATACCTTCAGAGTCGGGGAATTTCTACTAGTAGAACTACCCCGTATAACCCCCAGGGTAATGGACAGTGCGAACGGTACAATGGGGTGATCTGGAAGGCAGTTATGTTGGCTTTGACATCCCGGAATCTTAAGAATACACAGTGGGAAATGGTACTGCCTGATGCCCTGCATTCCATTAGATCATTGCTTTCAACGGCTACTAATGTGACCCCCCATGAAAGGCTCTTTAATTACCCGCGGAGATCTACTACGGGATATTCGGTACCTTCATGGCTTACTATGCAGGGACCTGTGTTGCTTCGACGCCATGTTAGATTGTCAAAATATGATCCTTTAGTGGAGGAGGTGGAGCTGTTGGAGGCAAATTCCCAATATGCTCATAATCGATTCCAAGATGGGAAAGAAAGTACTGTTTCAATTAAAGACTTGGCTCCTTGTGGTGGCCAGCCCTCTTCCGAGGATACTAATAATAGTCATGATTCAGATAATGTGGATGTTGTTATAGATACTACGAATGTTCCGAATCCTATTGCAGATAATTATACTTCTATTAGTCAGCCTTTGATGGATGTTCATGACCGTCCTAGTTTACTTCCTGATGGGATTCCCAATCCGGAAACCGTTGATAATCGGGATATGGATAGCCTGTCTGCAGAAGATACTTCGGTGCCTCCGGGTGTGGGAGGGCAAGGAATTTCACCAAGGTTAAGAAGGTCGACACGAACAAGATATCCGGTCGACCGATTGAAAATGGACTTTTAAATTGATAGTAATGTTTTAAAGTTGTTGAAATATTATATTTGTATTTTAGTTGTAAATAAATTAATTATAAATTGTAAAGGTTATTTAGGTTGGAGCATGTTTTAAAAGGAGGGGTGAATGTGGTGATTATTTCCTATGTTTAATAAGAAGTATTGTGATTGGTGAATGGGGTGGTTGTTCTCTGTATTAGTAAGAAGTATTGTAATTGGTTGTTTGTTTCTACCTTGAGATATATGTTGTAAACGCATTGGTAGTGGATGTCAGGTGATTTGTGGTGGCCATCTTAAATTCAGTTCTCTCTAGTCATTGTTGGAGACTGGTGTTGAAAGATGTGCTACTGGGTTTTTAAAGTTAATAAAGCCTAGATTAGAAAGGCAAATCTATTCTTTATTTCAATGTTACACTAGACCCTGTCTCTGCTTATAATACACTCTCTGTTTATATTGCACTAGACCCTGTCTCTGTTTATATTACTGATGCGCTATCAACAATACCAAAGGCTACGAGATGGACTTAAATGAAGTAGGCTTTTATTGACTAAGAACTATAGCATGCCTCTGCTAGTGAATCCATCCTAAGAGCTCCCGGGGGAAGGGTGGTGAGTCACCTTTATACCCGGGCTTAGGGGTGGAGCCAGGGGCTGAGACATGCCTGGACTTGTACAGGGTTAACAATGGTTTACCACACAGGCATGTACAGGTTAACAGTGGTTTACCACATTCACCCCTCGTTTAAAAAAGAGTCCGGCGGGGTGAAGTGTTTCAAAAGTTCGTATACGAAAGTCTCTCCGGGGGTCTTGTCTGCCGTAATGATCTTCGTGGTGCCGGTTGCGGTGGTTCTTTGCCCGCGGCTGCTTCTCGCATGGGACGGAGCACTGGCGTGTTGTCCTCTCGGGGTAGGGATAGCACCGGCATGTCGTCAGTTCGTGGTAGACACCCCGGTGGTGCGTCATGGGTAGTGGTGGTGGGTGGAGGTAGTGGATGGTGATCGATGGTGTTTCGGGTGGTACCTGAGGGTGCGAGGTTTCGAATTGAGACTGTGTCCTCCCACCCGTCAGGATACGCCACATAGGCGTACTGTGGGCTGGCGTGGAGGAGGTGAACTTTTTCGACCAGGGGGTCCGTCTTATGGCTCCTCACGTGTTTCCTGAGCAGGACGGGTCCCGGAGACATCAGCCATGGCGGTAGTGATGTCCCCGAGGTGGATTTCCTGGGGAATATGAACATCTTCTCGTGAGGGGTGGCGTTTGTGGCAGTACAGAGCAGTGATCGTATGGAGTGGAGCGCATCGGGGAGGACCTCTTGCCAGCGGGAGATTGGGAGGCCCTTGGATTTTAGGGCGAGCATGGCGGTCTTCCACACCGTTGCGTTCTCCCTCTCTACCTGCCCGTTACCCCGGGGGTTGTAGCTGGTAGTCCTGCTCGTGGCTATGCCCTTCTCGAGCAGGTACTGGTGCAGCTCGTCGCTCATGAATGACGAGCCCCTGTCGCTGTGGATGTAATTGGGGAAGCCAAATATGGTGAACAGGTCATGGAGGCACCTGATGACTGTGGCGCTGGTCATGTCCGGGCAGGGGATGGCGAAGGGGAACCGGGAGTACTCGTCAATAATATTGAGGAAGTACGTGTTGTGGTCAGAGGAGGGAAGGGGCCCCTTGAAATCGACGCTGAGACGTTCGAAGGGGCGGGTGGCTTTAATCAGGTGTGCCCTGTCTGGCCTATAAAAATGCGGTTTGCATTCGGCGCAGACCTGGCAGTTCCTGGTCATGGTCCTGACCTCCTTGATGGAGTAAGGCAGGTTGCGAGCTTTAATAAAGTGGAAGAACCTGGTGACCCCCGGGTGGCAGAGATCATTGTGGAGGGTCCGTAGCCTATTGACTTGTGCGTTGGCACATGTCCCACGGGATAGGGCGTCTGGGTGCTCATTAAGTTTCCCGGGCCGGTATAAGCTATCGTAGTTGTTGGTGGATAACTCGATCCTCCACCGCAATATCTTATCATTTTCGATGTTCCCCCTTTGTCTGTTGTTAAACATAAATGCTACTGACCGTTGGTCAGTGAGCAGGGTGAAACGTTTACCAGCCAGGTAATGTCTCCAGTGCCGTACAGCCTCCACTATCGCCTGGGCCTCCTTCTCGACTGAGGAGTGTCAAATTTCGGGGCCCTGGAGGGTCCGTGAAAAGAAGGCCACGGGTCTCCCCGCCTGGTTAAGGGTTGCGGCTAGGGTGAAGTCGGATGCATCGCTCTTCACTTGGAAAGGGATGGACTCATCCACTGCATGCATTGTGGCCTTCGCAATGTCCTCTTTTATGAGGGTGAAGGCCGCACGGGCCTCTGCCATCAGGGGGAAGGAGGTTGACTTGATGAGGGGCCGGGCTTTGTCCGCATAGTTGGGCACCCACTGGGCGTAGTAAGAGAAGAACCCTAGGCATCTCTTCAGGGCTTTTAGGCAGTGGGGGGGGGGTAGTTCCAGGAGGGGGCGCATTCGGTCGGGGTCGGGGCCGATGACTCCGTTTTCCACCACGCAGCCAAGAATAGCGAGGCACGCGGTACGGAACATATATTTTTCTCTGTTGTATGTCAGATTCAGCCGTTGGGCCGTACAGAGGAATTTTTCTAGGTTGACGTCGTGGTCCTGCCGGTCATGGCCGCAGATGGTGACGTTGTCTAGATAGGGGAAGGTGGCCTGCAGCGTGTTCTGGTCAACCATCTGGTCCATCTCCCTTTGGAAGACCGAGACCCCATTGGTGACGCCGAAGGGGACTCGGAGGAAGTGGTAGAGGCGACCGTCAGCCTCGAAGGCCGTGTACTGGCGGTCCTCAGGCCTGATGGGGAGCTGGTGGTATGCCGACTTCAGGTCAATCGTCCAGAATACCCGGTATTGTGCTATCTGGTTGACCATGTCAGATATGCGGGGAAGTGGGTATGCATCTATAATTGCGTGTATCGATTGATCGTCTGGCTGTAATCAATAACCAGGTGCTGTTTTTCGCCGGTCTTTACTACCACCACTTGGGCTCGCCATGGGCTGGTGCTGCCCTCGATAATCGCTTCCCTCAGGAGTCTTTGTACTTCTGATTTAATAAAGCTCCTATCCCCGGCACTGTACCGCCTGCTTTTAGTAGCAATTGGCTTGCAGTCTTTGGCGAGGTTAGCGAACAACGGGGGGGGTTTGACCTTCAGGGTGGACAGGCTGCATACTTTGCGCGGTGCCGTGTTTAAATTCTGCTGGCTGCAGACTGTAAGTGGGGGCAGGGGCCCGCCTTATGCCATCGTGATGCTCTCCACATGGCACTGGAAGCAGTACGGGAGCGCAGAGCTGTGGCAGGACGAGGAATTTAAACTCTCTGTACTCCACGCCGTTCACTGTCAGAGTCACTACACAGTAGCCGCTGACGTCCGCCGTATGGGACTTTGAGGCCATAAAGACCTGGTGGCGTGTGCGCATAACCGATAGGGAGTAGCGTCGCACCGTGTTGGGGTGGATGAAGCTCTCCGTGCTTCCGCAGTCGAAAAGGCAATTTGTGGCATGGCCATTTACCTTTACATTCATCATGGACCTGGCTAGTTGATGGGGCCTAGATTGGTCCAGGGTGATGGAGGCCATCGTCGAGTTCGGTGGGTCACTGTAGTTTTCGCCCACGCCGAGGGCCTGGTCCCGAGATGGTGTCCAAGATGGCGGCTCCCCCTCGGCTGGTGGTGTCCAAAATGGCGGCCCGCACGGCCCACACGTGGTTGGTGGGGTCCAAAATGGTGGCCTGTATGGTTCACACGCGGCGCTGCTGGAATTGGGGGTCAATTTCGCCTTGCACACTTTCGCGTAGTGGCCTTTCTTGCCGCATTTGGAGCGGGTCGCGTCCTTTGCTGGGCATTGCTGTCTGGGGTGCTTGGCCTGGCCGCAGAAGTAGCATTTCTGGCCTCTGGTCATTGCAGCTGTAGTTGGGCTGCTGGTGGCTTGTGGCCTTACCGGGTCCCAAGATGGCTGCTCCCGTGGCATCCACGTGGCCATCCGGTCAGGGGGGTAGGCGTCCATGTTCTGGAGGGCCACGTCTAACGAGTTAGCGAGGGCCACCGTCTTCTGCAGGCCGAGCCCCCTCTGTTCCAGCAGCCTCTGCCGAGTATAGTTGGACCTGATGCTGGCTACGTAGGTGTCTCGGATCAGGTCTTCCGTGCATTCCTTGGCCGTCACCGCTTTGCAATTACAGTCCCGGCCGAGGACTCTCAGTGCCAGTAAATATTCAGCGCCCGATTCCCCGGGGCGCTGTTTTTGGGTAGCCAGGAGGTGTCTGGCGTAGACCTCATTAACAGGCCTCACATATTGTTCCTTTAGCGTCGCGATGGCGGCCGCGTAAGTAGTGGCGTCTCGGATGATCGAGTAGACTTGGTGGCTCACCCATGAGTTCAAGACAAGCCGTTTCGCGTCATCTGTAGTGACAGTAGTGCTGGAGGCATCCAGGAAGGCTTTGAAACAGCTCAGCCAGTGTCCAAAGTTATTGGCTGCATCTGCTGCTTGAGGATCCAGGTCTAAACGTTCCGGCATCAAGATTTGCTCCATGTTGAAAATTAGTCAAAAGAATTGATGCGCTATCAACAATACCAAAGACTATGAGATGGACTTAAATGAAGTAGGCTTTTATTGACTAAGAACTATAGCATGCCTCTGCTAGTGAATCCATCCTAAGAGCTCCCGGGGGAAGGGTGGTGAGTCACCTTTATACCCGGGCTTAGGGGTGGAGCCAGGGGCTGAGAGATGCCTGGACTTGTACAGGGTTAACAATGGTTTACCACACAGGCATGGACAGGTTAACAGTGGTTTACCACAATTACACTACAACCTGTCTCTGTTTATACTACACTATACCCTGTCTCTGTTTATATTACACCAGACTCTGTCTCTGTTTTGATTACACTACACCCTGTCTCTGTTTATATTACACTAGACCCTGTCTCTGTTTATATTGCACTAGACCCTGTCACTGTATATATTACACTAGACCGTGTCTCTGTATATATTACACTAGACCCTGTCTATGTTTATATTACACTAGACCCTGTCTCTGTTTATATTACACTAGACCCTGTCTCTGTTTATGTTACACTCGAACCTCTCTCTGTTTATATTAGAGTAGGCCCTGTCTCTGTTTATATTACACTTGACCCTGTCTCTGTTTAGATTCCACTAGGCCCTGTCTCTGTTTATATTACAAAAAACCCTGTCTCTGTATATATTACACGAGACCCTGTCTCTGTTTATATTAAAATAGACCCAGTCCCTGGATATATTACACTAGACCGTGTCTCCGTTTATATTACACTAGAGCCTGTCTGTGTTTATATTACACTCGGCTCTGTCTCTGTTTATATTACACTAGACCCTGTCTCTGTATATACTGCACTAGACCCTGTCTCTGTTTATATTACACTAGACCCTGTCTCTGTATATATTGCACTAGACCCTGTCTCTCTTTATATTACACTGGACACTGTCTTTGTTTATATTACACTAGACCCAATCTCTGTTCATATTACACTCGACCCTGTCTCTGTTTATATTACACTGGACCCTGTCTCTGTTTATATTACACTAGACCCTGTCTCTGTTTCTATTACACTCGATCCTGCCTCTGTTTATATTACACAAGACCCTGACTCTGTTTATATTACACTAGATCCTGTCTCTGTTTAAATTACACTGGACCCTGTCTCTGTTTATATTACACTAGATCCTGTCTCTGTATATATTACACCAGACCCTGTCTCTGTTTATATTACACTAGACCCTGTATCTGTTTATATTACACAAGACCCTGTCTCTATTTATATTGCAATAGATCCTGCCTCTTTTTATATTACACTAGACCCTGTCTCTGTTTATGTTACACTAGACCCTGTCTCTGTTTATATTACACTCGATCCTGCCTCTGTTTATATTACACAAGACCCTGACTCTGTTTATATTACACTAGACCCAGTCTCTGATTATATTGCACTGGACCCTTTCACTGTTTATATTACACTAGAACCTGTCTCTGTTTATATTACACTAGACCCTGTCTCTGTTTATATTACACTAGACCCTGTCTCTGTTTATATTACACTAGGCCCTGTGTCTGTTTATATTACACTAGACCATGTCTCTGTTTATATTACACTAGACCCTGTCTCTGTTTATATTACACTAGACCCTGTCTCTGCTTAAATTACACTAGGCACTGTCTCTGTTTATATTACACTAGACACTGTCTCTGTTTATATTACACTAGACCCTGACACTGTTTCTATTACACTAGAACCCTGTCTCTGTTTATATTACACTACACCCTGTCTGTGTTTATATTACACTAGAACCTTTCTCTGTTGATATTAAACTAGGCCCTGTCGCTGTTTATATTACAGCAGACCCTGGCACTCTTTATATTACACTAGATCCTGTCTCTGTTTATATTACACTAGACCCTGTCTCTGTTTATATTACACCAGACGCTGTCGCTGTTTATATTACACCAGACCCTGTCTCTGTTTATATTACAGTAGACCCTGTCTCTGTTTATATTACACTAGGCCCTGTCTGTGTTGATATTACACGAGACCCTGTCTCTGTTTATATTACAATAGACCCTGTCTCTGTTTATATTACACGAGATCCTGTCTCCCTTTATATTACACAAGACCCTGTCTCTGTTTTTATTACACCAGATCCTGTCTCTGTTTATATTACACTGGACCCTGTCTCTGTTTATATTACACTAGACCCTGTCCCTGTTTATATTAAACTAGATCCTGTCTCTGTTTATATTACAATAGACCCTGTCTCTGTTTATATTACAATAGACACTGTCTCTTTTCATATGACACTATATCTTGCCTCTGTTTATATCACACTAGATCCAGCCTCTGTTTCTATTACACTAGACCCTGTCTCTGTTTATATTACACTAGACCCTGGCTCTAGTAATAATACACTAGGCCCTGTCACTGTTTATATTACTCTAGTCCCTGTCTCTGTTTATGTTACACTAGACCCTGTCTCTGCTTATATTACACTCTCTGTTTATATTACTCTAGACCCTGTCTCTGTTTATATTACACTACAACCTGTCTCTGTTTATATTACACTAGACCCTGTCTCTGTTTATATTACAGTAGACCCTGTCTCTGTTTAGATTACACTACACACTGTCTCTGTTTATATTGCACTAGACCCTGTCACTGTTTATATTACACTAGTCCGTGTTTCTGTATATATTACACTAGACCCTGTCTCTGTTTATATTAAAATGGACCCAGTCTCTGTATATATTACACTAGACCCTGTCTCTCGTTATATTACACTAGACCCTGTCTCTGTTTATATTAGAGTAGGCCCTGTCTCTGTTTATGTTACACTTGACCCTGTCTCTTTTTATATTACACTAGACCCTGTCTGTGTATATAATACACTAGGCCCTGTCTCTGTTTATATTACACTAGACCCTGTCTCTGTTTATATTACACTAGACCCTGTCTCTGTTTATATTACACTAGACCCTGTCTGTGTTGATATTACACTAGACCCTGTCTCTGTTTATATTACAATAGACCCTGTCTCTGTTTATATTACACTAGATCCTGTCTCCCTTTATATTACACAAGACCCTGTCTCTGTTTTTATTACACCAGATCCTGTCTCTGTTTATATTACACTGGACCCTGTCTCTGTTTATATTACACTAGACCCTGTCCCTGTTTATATTAAACTAGATCCTGTCTCTGTTTATATTACAATAGACCCTGGCTCTGTTTATATTACAATAGACACTGTCTCTTTTCATATTACACTATATCCTGCCTCTGTTTATATTACACTAGATCCAGCCTCTGTTTCTATTACACTAGACCCTGTCTCTGTTTATATTACACTAGACCCTGGCTCTAGTAATATTACACTAGGCCCTGTCACTGTTTATATTACACTAGTCCCTGTCTCTGTTTATGTTACACTAGACCCTGTCTCGGCTTATATTACACTCTCTGTTTATATTACACTAGACCCTGTCTCTGTTTATATTACACTACAACCTGTCTCTGTTTATATTACACTAGACCCTGTCTCTGTTTATATTACAGTAGACCCTGTCTCTGTTTAGATTACACTACACACTGTCTCTGTTTATATTGCACTAGACCCTGTCACTGTTTATATTACACTAGTCCGTGTCTCTGTATATATTACACTAGACCCTGTCTCTGTTTATATTAAAATGGACCCAGTCTCTGTATATATTACACTAGACCCTGTCTCTCGTTATATTACACTAGACCCTGTCTCTGTTTATATTAGAGTAGGCCCTGTCTCTGTTTATGTTACACTTGACCCTGTCTCTTTTTATATTACACTAGACCCTGTCTGTGTATATAATACACTAGGCCCTGTCTCTGTTTATATTACACTAGACCCTGTCTCTGTTTATATTACACTAGACCCTGTCTCTGTTTATATTACACTAGACCCTGTCTCTGTATATATTACATTAGACCCTGTCTCTGTATATATTACACTAGACCCTGTCTCTGTTTATATTACACTGGGCCCTGTCTCTGTTTGTATTACACTAGACTATGTCTCTGTTAATATTACACGAGGCCCTGTCTCTGTTTATATTAAACTAGACCCTGTCTCTGTTTATATTAGAGTGGGCCCTGTCTCTGTTTATGTTACACTTGACCCTGTCTCTTTTTATATTACACTAGATCCTGTCTCTGTATATATTACACCAGACCCTGTCTCTGTTTATATTACACCAGACACTGTCTCTGTTTATATTACACTAGATCCTGTCTCTGTATATATTACACCAGACCCTGTCTCTGTTTATATTGCACTAGACCCTGTATCTGTTTATATTACACAAGACCCTGTCTCTATTTATACTGTAATAGATCCTGCCTCTTTTTATATTACACTGGACCCTGTCTCTGTTTATGTTACACTAGACCTGTCTCCGTTTATATTACACTAGACCCAGTCTCTGTTTATATTGCACTGGACCCTGTCACTGTTTATATTACACTAGAACCTGTCTCTGTTTATATTACACTAGACCCTGTCTCTGTTTATATTACACTAGACCCTGTCTCTGTTTATATTACACTAGGCCCTGTCTCTGCTTAAATTACACTAGACACTGTCTCTGTTTATATTACACTAGACACTGTCTCTGTTTATATTACACTCGACCCTGACACTGTTTCTATTACACTAGAACCCTGTCTCTGTTTATATTACACTAGATCCTGTCTCTGATTATATTACACTAGACCCTGTCTCTGTTTATATTACACCAGACGCTGTCGCTGTTTATATTACACCAGACCCTGTCTCTGTTTATATTACAGTAGACCCTGTCTCTGTTTATATTACACTAGACCCTGTCTGTGTTGATATTACACTAGACCCTGTCTCTGTTTATATTAAAATAGACCCTGTCTCTGTTTATATTACACTAGATCCTGCCTCTGTTTATATTACAATAGAATATGTCTCTGTTTATATTACAATAGACCCTGTCTCTGTTTATATTACACTAGACCCTGTCTCCCTTTATATTACACAAGACCCTGTCTCTGTTTTTATTACACTAGATCCTGTCTCTGTTTACATTACACTGGACCCTGTCTCTGTTTATATTACACTAGACCCTGTCCCTGATTATATTAAACTAGATCCTGTCTCTGTTTATATTACAATAGACCCTGTCTCTGTTTATATTACAATAGACACTGTCTCTTTTCATATTACACAATATCCTGCCTCTGTTTATATTACACTAGATCCAGCCTCTGTTTCTATTACACTAGACCCTGTCTCTGTTTATATTACACTAGACCCTGGCTCTAGTAATATTACACTAGGCCCTGTCACTGTTTATATTACACTAGTCCCTGTCTCTGTTTATGTTACACTAGACCGTGTCTCTGCTTATATTACACTCTCTGTTTATATTACACTAGACCCTGTCTCTGTTTATATTACACTACAACCTGTCTCTGTTTATATTACACTAGACCCTGTCTCTGTTTATATTACAGTAGGCCCTGTCTCTGTTTAGATTACACGACACACTGTCTCTGTTTATATTGCACTAGACCCTGTCACTGTTTATATTACACTAGTCCGTGTCTCTGTATATATTACACGAGACCCTGTCTGTTTATATTAAAATGGACCCAGTCTCTGTACATATTACACTAGACCCTGTCTCTCGTTATATTACACTAGACCCTGTCTCTGTTTATATCAGAGTAGGCCCTGTCTCTGTTTATGTTACACTTGCCCCTGTCTCTTTTTATATTACACGAGATCCTGTCTCTGTTTATATTACACTAGTCCCTGTCTCTGTATATAATACACTTGGCCCTGTCTCTTTTTATATTACACTAGACCCTGTCTCTGTTTATATTACACTAGACCCTGTCTCTGTTTATATTACACTAGACCCTGTCTCTGTTTATATTACAATAGACCCTGTCTCTGTTTATATTACATTAGACCCTGTCTCTGTTTATATTACACTGGGCCCTGTCTCTGTTTGTATTACACTAGACTATGTCTCTGTTAATATTACACGAGGCCCTGTCTCTGTTTATATTACACAAGGCCCTGTCTCTGTTTATATTAGAGTAGGCCCTGTCTCTGTTTATGTTACACTTGACCTGTCTCTTTTTATATTACACGAGACCCTGTCTCTGTTTATATTACACTAGACCCTGTCTCTGTATATATTACACTAGGCCCTGTCTCTGTTTATATTACACTAGACCAGGTCTCTGTTTCTATGACACGAGACCCTGTCTCTGCTTATATTACACTAGATTCTGTCTCTGTTTATATTACACTGGACCCTGTCTCTGTTTATATGACACTAGACCCTGTCCCTGTTTATATTACACTAGATCCTGCCTCTGTTTATATTACAATAGACCCTGTCTCTGTTTATATTACAATAGACACTGTCTCTTTTTATATTACACAAGACCCTGTCTCTGTTTATATTACACTAGGCCCTGTCTCTGTTTATATTACACTAGACCCTGTCTCTGTATATATTGCACTAGACCCTGTCTCTCTTTATATTACACTGGACACTGTCTTTGTTTATATTACACTAGACCCAGTCTCTGTTTATATTACACTAGACTCTGTCTCTGTTTATATTACACTGGACCCTGTCTCTGTTTATATTACACTAGACCCTGTCTCTGTTTATATTACACTAGATCCTGCCTCTGTTTATATTACACAAGACCCTGTCTCTGTTTATATTACACTAGATCCAGTCTCTGTTTAAATTACACTGGACCCTGTCTCTGTTTATATTACACAAGACCCTGTCTCTGTTTATATTACACCAGACACTGTCTCTGATTATATTACACTAGATCCTGTCTCTGTATATATTACACCAGACCCTGTCTCTGTTTATATTACACTAGACCCTGTATCTGTTTATATTACACAAGGCCCTGTCTCTATTTATATTACAATAGATCCTGCCTCTTTTTATATTACACTAGACCCTGTCTCTGTTTATGTTACACTAGACCTCTCTCCGTTTATATTACACTAGACCCAGTCTCTGTTTATATTGCACTGGACCCTGTCACTGTTTATATTACACTAGAACCTGTCTGTGTTTATATTACACTAGACCCTGTCTCTGTTGGTATTACACTAGACCCTGTCTCTGTTTATATTACACGAGGCCCTGTGTCTGTTTATATTACACCAGACGCTGTCGCTGTTTATATTACACCAGACCCTGTCTCTGTTTATATTACAGTAGACCCTGTCTCTGTTTATATTACACTAGACCCTGTCTGTGTTGATATTACACTAGACCCTGTCTCTGTTTATATTAAAATAGACCCTGTCTCTGTTTATATTACACTAGATCCTGCCTCTGTTTATATTACAATAGAATATGTATCTGTTTATATTACAATAGACCCTGTCTCTGTTTATATTACACTAGACCCTGTCTCCCTTTATATTACACAAGACCCTGTCTCTGTTTTTATTACACTAGATCCTGTCTCTGTTTATATTACACTGGACCCTGTCTCTGTTTATATTACACTAGACCCTGTCCCTGATTATATTAAACTAGATCCTGTCTCTGTTTATATTACAATAGACCCTGTCTCTGTTTATATTACAATAGACACTGTCTCTTTTCATATTACACTATATCCTGCCTCTATTTATATTACACTAGATCCAGCCTCTGTTTCTATTACACTAGACCCTGTCTCTGTTTATATTACACTAGACCCTGGCTCTAGTAATATTACACTAGGCCCTGTCACTGTTTATATTACTCTAGTCCCTGTCTCTGTTTATGTTACACTAGACCCTGTCTCTGCTTATATTACACTCTCTGTTTATATTACACTAGACCCTGTCTCTGTTTATATTACACTAGACCCTGTCTCTGTTTATATTAGAGTAGGCCCTGTCTCTGTTTATGTTACACTTGACCCTGTCTCTTTTTATATTACACTAGACCCTGTCTGTGTATATAATACACTAGGCCCTGTCTCTGTTTATATTACACTAGACCCTGTCTCTGTTTATATTACACTAGACCCTGTCTCTGTTTATATTACACTAGACCCTGTCTGTGTTGATATTACACTAGACCCTGTCTCTGTTTATATTACAATAGACCCTGTCTCTGTTTATATTACACTAGATCCTGTCTCCCTTTATATTACACAAGACCCTGTCTCTGTTTTTATTACACCAGATCCTGTCTCTGTTTATATTTCACTGGACCCTGTCTCTGTTTATATTACACTAGACCCTGTCCCTGTTTATATTAAACTAGATCCTGTCTCTGTTTATATTACAATAGACCCTGTCTCTGTTTATATTACAATAGACACTGTCTCTTTTCATATTACATTATATCCTGCCTCTGTTTATATTACACTAGATCCAGCCTCTGTTTCTATTACACTAGACCCTGTCTCTGTTTATATTACACTAGACCCTGGCTCTAGTAATATTACACTAGGCCCTGTCACTGTTTATATTACACTAGTCCCTGTCTCTGTTTATGTTACACTAGACCCTGTCTCTGCTTATATTACACTCTCTGTTTATATTACACTAGACCCTGTCTCTGTTTATATTACACTACAACCTGTCTCTGTTTATATTACACTAGACCCTGTCTCTGTTTATATTACAGTAGACCCTGTCTCTGTTTAGATTACACTACACACTGTCTCTGTTTATATTGCACTAGACCCTGTCTCTGTTTATATTAAAATGGACCCAGTCTCTGTATATATTACACTAGACCCTGTCTCTCGTTATATTACACTAGACCCTGTCTCTGTTTATATTAGAGTAGGCCCTGTCTCTGTTTATGTTACACTTGACCCTGTCTCTTTTTATATTACACTAGACCCTGTCTGTGTATATAATACACTAGGCCCTGTCTCTGTTTATATTACACTAGACCCTGTCTCTGTTTATATTACACTAGACCCTGTCTCTGTTTATATTACACTAGACCCTGTCTCTGTTTATATTACAATAGACCCTGTCTCTGTATATATTACATTAGACCCTGTCTCTGTATATATTACTCTAGACCCTGTCTCTGTTTATATTACACTGGGCCCTGTCTCTGTTTGTATTACACTAGACTATGTCTCTGTTAATATTACACGAGGCCCTGTCTCTGTTTATATTAAACTAGACCCTGTCTCTGTTTATATTAGAGTAGGCCCTGTCTCTGTTTATGTTACACTTGACCCTGTCTCTTTTTATATTACACTAGATCCTGTCTCTGTATATATTACACCAGACCCTGTCTCTGTTTATATTACACCAGACACTGTCTCTGTTTATATTACACCAGACACTGTCTCTGTTTATATTACACTAGATCCTGTCTCTGTATATATTACACCAGACCCTGTCTCTGTTTATATTACACTAGACCCTGTACCTGTTTATATTACACAAGACCCTGTCTCTATTTGTACTGTAATAGATCCTGCCTCTTTTTATATTACACTAGACCCTGTCTCTGTTTATGTTACACTAGACCTGTCTCCGTTTATATTACACTAGACCCAGTCTCTGTTTATATTGCACTGGACCCTGTCACTGTTTATATTACACTAGAACCTGTCTCTGTTTATATTACACTAGACCCTGTCTCTGTTTATATTACACTAGACCCTGTCTCTGTTTATATTACACTAGGCCCTGTGTCTGTTTATATTACACTAGACCCTGTCTCTGTTTATATTAAACTAGACCCTGTCTCTGCTTAAATTACACTAGACACTGTCCCTGTTTATATTACACTAGACACTGTCTCTGTTTATATTACACTAGACCCTGACACTGTTTCTATTACACTAGAACCCTGTCTCTGTTTATATTACACTACACCCTGTCTGTGTTTATATTCCACTGGAACCTTTCTCTGTTGATATTAAACTAGGCCCTGTCGCTGTTTATATTACAGCAGACCCTGGCACTCTTTATATTACACTAGATCCTGTCTCTGATTATATTACGCTAGACCCTCTCTCTGTTTATATTACACCAGACGCTGTCGCTGTTTATATTACACCAGACCCTGTCTCTGTTTATATTACAGTAGACCCTGTCTCTGTTTATATTACACTAGACCCTGTCTGTGTTGATATTACACTAGACCCTGTCTCTGTTTATATTAAAATAGACCCTGTCTCTGTTTATATTACACTAGATCCTGCCTCTGTTTATATTACAATAGAATATGTCTCTGTTTATATTACAATAGACCCAGTCTCTGTTTATATTACACTAGACCCTGTCTCCCTTTATATTACACAAGACCCTGTCTCTGTTTTTATTACACTAGATCCTGTCTCTGTTTATATTACACTGGACCCTGTCTCTGTTTATATTACACTAGACCCTGTCCCTGATTATATTAAACTAGATCCTGTCTCTGTTTATATTACAATAGACCCTGTCTCTGTTTATATTACAATAGACACTGTCCCTTTTCATATTACACTATATCCTGCCTCTGTTTATATTACACTAGATCCAGCCTCTGTTTCTATTACACTAGACCCTGTCTCTGTTTATATTACACTAGACCCTGGCTCTAGTAATATTACACTAGGCCCTGTCACTGTTTATATTACACTAGTCCCTGTCTCTGTTTATGTTACACTAGACCCTGTCTCTGCTTATATTACACTCTCTGTTTATATTACACTGGACCCTGTCTCTGTTTATATTACACTACAACCTGTCTCTGTTTATATTACACTAGACCCTGTCTCTGTTTATATTACAGTAGGCCCTGTCTCTGTTTAGATTACACTACACACTGTCTCTATTTATATTGCACTAGACCCTGTCACTGTTTATATTACACTAGTCCGTGTCTCTGTATATATTACACTAGACCCTGTCTGTTTATATTAAAATGGACCCAGTCTCTGTACATATTACACTAGACCCTGTCTCTCGTTATATTACACTAGACCCTGTCTCTGTTTATATTAGAGTAGGCCCTGTCTCTGTTTATGTTACACTTGACCCTGTCTCTTTTTATATTACACGAGATCCTGTCTCTGTTTATATTACACTAGTCTCTGTCTCTGTATATAATACACTTGGCCCTGTCTCTTTTTATATTACACTAGACCCTGTCTCTGTTTATATTACACTAGACCCTGTCTCTGTTTATATTACACTAGACCCTGTCTCTGTTTATATTACAATAGACCCTGTCTCTGTTTATATTACATTAGACCCTGTCTCTGTTTATATTACACTGGGCCCTGTCTCTGTTTGTATTACACTAGACTATGTCTCTGTTTATATTAGAGTAGGCCCTGTCTCTGTTTATGTTACACTTGACCTGTCTCTTTTTATATTACACGAGACCCTGTCTCTGTTTATATTACACTAGACCCTGTCTCTGTATATATTACACTAGACCCTGTCTCTGTTTATATTACAGTAGACCAGGTCTCTGTTTCTATGACACGAGACCCTGTCTCTGTTTATATTACATTGGATCTTGTCTCTGTTTATATTACACTGGAGCCTGTTTCTGTTTATATTACAATAGACCCTGTCTCTGTTTATATTACAATAGACACCGTCTCTTTTTATATTACACTAGATCCTGCCTCTGTTTATATTACACTAGGTCCCGCCTCTGTTTATATTACACTAGACCCTGTCTCTGTTTATATTACACTAGACCCTGGCTCTATTTATTTTACACTAGGCCCTGTCTCTGTTTATATTACACTAGTCCCTGTCCCTGTTTGTGTTACATTAGATCCGGTCTCTGCATATATTACACTAGACCCTGTCTCTGTTTATATTGCACTAGACCCTGTCTCTATTTATATTATACAACACTCTGTCTCTGTTTATATTACACAAGACCCTGTCTCTGTTTATATTACACTAGATCCTGTCTCTGTTTATATTACACTGGACCCTGTCTCTGTTTATATTACAATAGACCCTGTCCCTGATTATATTACACTAGATCCTGTCTCTGTTTATATTACAATAGACCCTGTCTCTGTTTACAGTACAATAGACACTGTCTCTTTTTATATTACACTATATCCTGCCTCTGTTTATATTACACTAGATCCCGCCTCTGTCTCTATTACACTAGACCCTGCCTCTGTTTATATTACACTAGACCCTGGCTCTAGTAATATTACACCAGTCCCTGTCTCTGTTTATGTTACACTAGACCCTCTCTCTGCTTATATTACACTCTCTGTTTATATTGCACTAGACCCTGTCTCTGTTTATATTACATTACAATCTGTCTCTGTTTATATTACACTTGTCCCTGTCTCTGTTTATATTACACTTGACCCTGTCTCTGTTTAGATTATACTACACCCTGTCTCTGTTTATATTACACTAGACCCTGTTTCTGTTTATATTGCACTACACCCTGTCACTGTTTATATTACACTAGACCGTGTCTCTGTATATATTACACTAGACCCTGTCTATATTTATATTACACTAGACCCTGCCTCTGTTTATATTACACTAGACCCTGTCTCTGTTTATATTACACTAGAACCTCTCTCTGTTTATATTAGAGTAGGCCCTGTCTCTGTTTATATTACACTTGACCCTGTCTCTGTTTATATTACACTAGGCCCTGTCTCTGTTTATGTTACAATAAACATTGTCTCTGTATATATTACACTAGACCCTGTCTCTGTTTATATTAAAATAGACCCAGTCTCTGTATATATTACACTAGACCCTGTCTCTCTTTACATTACACTAGACCCTGTCTCTGTTTATATTACACTAGACTCTGTCTGTGTTTATATTACACTAGACCCTGTCTCTGTATATATTGCACTAGACCCTGTCTCTGTTTATATTACACTGGACCCTGTCTCTCTTTGTATTACACTGGCCACTGCCTCTGTTATATTACACTAGACCCTGTCTCTGTTTATATTACGCTGGACCCTGTCTCTGTTTATATTACACTAGACCCTGTCTCTGTTTATATTACACTGGACCCTGTCTCTGTTTATATTACACGAGATCCTGTCTCTGTTAATATTACACGAGTCCCTGTCTCTGTTTCTATTACACTAGACCCTGTCTCTGTTTATATTAGAGTAGGCCCTGTCTCTGTTAATGTTACACTTGACCCTGTCTCTTTTTATATTACACGAGACCCTGTCTCTGTTTATATTACACTGGACCCTGTCTCTGTATATATTACACGAGGCCCTGTCTCTGTTTATATTACAGTAGACCAGGTCTCTGTTTCTATGACACGAGACCCTGTCTCTGTTTATATTACATTGGATCTTGTCTCTGTTTATATTACACTGGAGCCTGTTTCTGTTTATATTACAATAGACCCTGTCTCTGTTTATATTACAATAGACACCGTCTCTTTTTATATTACACTAGATCCTGCCTCTGTTTATATTACACTAGGTCTCGCCTCTGTTTATATTACACTAGACCCTGTCTCTGTTTATATTACACTAGACCCTGGCTCTATTTATTTTACACTAGGCCCTGTCTCTGTTTATATTACACTAGTCCCTGTCCCTGTTTATGTTACATTAGACCCGGTCTCTGCTTATATTACACTAGACCCTGTCTCTGTTTATATTGCACTAGACCCTGTCTCTATTTATATTATACAGCACTCTGTCTCTGTTTATATAACACTCGACCCTGTCTCTGTTTAGATTACACTACACCCTGTCTCTGTTTATATTACACTAGACCCTGTATCTGTTTATATTGCACTAGACCCTGTCACTGTTTATATTACACTAGACCGTGTCTCTGTATATATTGCAATAGACCCTGTCTATGTTTATATTACACTCGACCCTGTCTCTGTTTATATTACACTAGACCCTGTCTCTGTTTATATTACACTAGAACCTCTCTCTGTTTATATTAGAGTAGGCCCTGTCTCTGTTTATATTACAATAGACCCTGTCTCTGTTTATATTACACTAGGCCCTGTCTGTATTTATATTACACTAGGCCCTGTCTCTGTTTATATTACACTAGCCCCTGTCTCTGTTTATATTACACTGGACACTGTCTTTGTTTATATTACACTAGACCCAGTCTCTGTTTATATTACACTAGACCCTGTCTCTGTTTATATTACACTAGACTCTGTCTCTGTTTATATTACACCAGACCCTGTCTCTGTTTTTATTACACTAGACCCTGTCTCTGTTTATATTACACTAGACCCTGTCTCTATTTGTATTACCCTGGACACTGTCTCTGTTATATTACACTAGACCCTGTCTCTGTTTATATTACACTGGACCCTGTCTCTGTTTATATTACACTAGACCCTGTCTCTGTTCATATTACACTAGAACCTCTCTCTGTTTATATTAGAGTAGGCCCTGTCTCTGTTTATATTACAATAGACCCTGTCTCTGTTTATATTACACTAGGCCCTGTCTGTATTTATATTACACTAGGCCCTGTCTCTGTTTATATTACACTAGCCTCTGTCCCTGTTTATGTTACACTGGACCCTGTCTCTGTTTATATTACACTAGACCCTGTCTCTGTTAATATTACACGAGCCCCTGTCTCTGTTTATATTACACTAGACCCAGTCTCTGTTTATATTACACTAGGCCCTGTCTCTGTTTATATTACACTAGACCCTGTCTCTGTTTATATTACACTGGGCCCTGTCTCTGTTTATATTAAACTAGACCCTGTCTCTGTATATATTACACTAGGCCCTGTCTCTGTTTATATTACACTAGACCAGGTCTCTGTTTCTATGACACGAGTCCCTGTCTCTGTTTATATTACACTAGACCCTGTCTCTCTTTATATTACACTAGGCCCTGTCTCTGTTTATATTATACTAGGCACTGTCTCTGTTTAAATTACACTATAACCTGTCTCTGTTTATTTTACACTAGACCCTGTCTCTGCTTATATTACACTAGACCCTGGGTCTGATTATATAACACTAGACCATGTCTCTCTTTATGTTGCACTAGTCCCTGTCTCTGTTTATATTACACTAGACCCTGTCTCTGTTCATAATACACCGGACCCTGTCTCTGTTTATATTAAACTAGACCCTGTCTCTAGCCAAGTTCTGCACTCATGAGGACGGCCTCAACCGGGATCTTGGGTTCATGTCACGCTACATGTAACCCCACCTGATGTAGGTTCACCCAGGCTCGAGTCATCGTTGGCTTGTTCTCTCTGAACAGATGCGGCCGGACCTGCTGTGATTTCCAGCAAAAAAATGTTTTTCTTCTGTTTCTTGTTTTTCATATAGACCCCAGCATCTGCAACATTTGACCGCTTGTGACCCCACCTCATTATTCTTTGATGTAATGTTTTCCTGACTAACCTGTTTCACACCGTTGATTGCTTTGATTATCTCTCTGCCGAGGTGTCATAAACGGCAGTTCGAAAGATTACCTGTAATCATCTGGCATTATTCTCTGACTATATAAGCTGTGTCTTTATGCATCTCTCCACTTCACCTGACGAAGGAGCAGCGCTCCGAAAGCTTGTGATTTCAAATAAAACTGTTGGACTATAGCCTGGTGTTGTGTGATGTCTTACATTTGCTCTGCCATTCAATTTGATCATGGCTGATCATCCAAATTCAGTACCCGGTCCCTGCTTTCTCCCCATACCCCATGATCACTTTACCCTTAAGAAATATATCCAAATCTTTCTTGAATATATTTAATGAATTGGCCTCTACTGCCTTCTGTGGTAGAGAATTCCATAGGTTCACCTCTCTCTGGGTGAAGAAATTCCTCCTCATTTGTGTCCTAAATGGCCTACTGTGGTGGAGCCACTAAGGGACTCCGATCAATTGTATATAATTCCCATTAATAATATGTTAGCTACAGCCTGAGTCTGTATCTTTGTTTTCACTGTTTACATGTACAGAGTGCGATCACTTTAATAGCACGGGTAAACGCGATGACGTCATGCCGTTCATCACGCGATCCCCACTGGCGGGGGAAACGTGATGACATCATGACGTCAGCCACGTGACCGCCCCAGCAGTCCTCGTGGAGCCTCCGAACTGACTAGACCTATATTCGATGTTCTCCTGTAATTAGCCGTTAAACTCTGTTAGTTTTCATTAAACCTCGTTTATTTGATCCCCTGAGTGGACCTCAGTCTTTTGATAGGAACTAGACATTACTACACTACACCTTACCCTTAGTCTGTGACCCCTGGTTCTGGACTCCCGGACCATCTGGAACATCCTTCCTGCATCTAGTCTGTCCAGTCCTGACAGAATTTTATACTTTTCAATGAGGTCCCCTCTCGACTTCTAAACTCCAGCGAGTACAAGCCCAATTGACCCAATCTCTCCTCATACGTCATTCCTGCCATCCCAGATCAATAAATTAATTTAATTTTCTTCCCATCCTTAATCAAAATCCTATTGACATCACCTAACGATTAAAATTCAGAAACAGCTCGGGCGGGCAGGGCCCATTTAAAAGGCCCGGTCTGAGCCCACACACCCTCGCCCCGCCCCGCCTTGGACATGGCCCTGAGTCAGGGGTCACAGGCTGCAGAAACTGGAGTTCTCCAATGGCGATCGGAGGCGGGAACAGACCGTGACTCGCCGATCCTGAATCAATGGGAGAAACAGTCAATTGCGGCGTTGTGACGCGCGGAATGGATTGTGGCGTCATCCACTGCAGCGCAAACGTGAATCTGTGAGACTACAATCGGCCATGTTTGTGTGACACGCAGTCGACCATGTTTGTGAAACACGCAGTTGGCCATGTTTGTGTGACGTAACACACTGCACATGTCTACTGTTTATTTAAGGAACGGTGACTTCAGTTTTCCGCCAAAATAAGCGGACGATCTGAATCAATAAATCTGAAAGTTTGGCCACCATGAGAATAAAAACGGTTTGTGAGGTGCACATGTGTGAATAGTTCTCCCAGAGTGCCATGCGGCTCGTGTCGCAGATGTTTTTTTTCTCTGCCGCCGTGAATTGTGGGAGTCGCAACCCTCCATGGCCGAGTCCTTAACTGAGTGAATCTACACCCAACCTCCTTCCAGCCCGGTTATTGCTCCGGACAGACTGTGGTGTCCTGTTGAGCGAAGAGAATCTCTGATTAGATTGGACACTGAATCCGGGAAATCCCAGGAGGTGGAGACCGCTCATCAACCCAAACATTGAAAGACCGATTGAAACAAAGAAAAGGAAGGAAAAAGCTCTCCTGGTCCCTGTGGAAACAGACGGGCAATAGATTTAAACCCCAGGGTGTAATATGACTCGGTAAAAGATTTGTTATGGTAAGAAAACATGAGTTGCACAAATAGTGTCAGCCGCGGCGCAGTTAGTAGCACACTCGCCTCTGAGTCAGAAGGTTGTGGGTTCATAATCCCACTTCAGGGATCGAGCACAAACATCTAGGCTGACATTACAGTGCAGTACTGAGGGAGTGCTGTATTGTCGGAGCTGCTGTCTTTCGAATGAGACGTTAAACGCAGACGCCCTCAGCTCCGTCAGGTGGGCGTAACAGATCCTATGGCATTATTTTTAATAAGAGCAGGCGAGTTCTCCCCGGAGTCCTGGCCAATATTAACCCCTCCATCAACATCACTAAAACAGATTGTCTGGTCATTCTCACAATGCTGTTTGTGGGAGCTTGCTGTGCGCAACTTTCCTGCTGTGTTCCCTACATTACAACAGTGACCACACATCAAGAAGTACTTCATTGGCTGTAAAGTGCTTTGGGACGTCCAGTGGTGGCGAAAGGCGCTACAGAAATGCAAGTCTTTCTTTCGTTCAAAGGGAGGTGAGAATGTGGAATTTTCTGTCGAAAGTGTAGTTGACTCAGATTCCTGTGGCGGATCAAAGGGATTTGTGAGTCCTGGGACTTTCCAGATATTTTCAAGGTGTCGTCATCAATGACAACATCATCCATCCACACAGCGGTCTGTCTGTCTGTTTATGACACGCTGAGGAAATATTTTCGATGGAAGAATTGTTGTCCTCCTCCGTCGGATAAAACACTGACATTGGACCATGAAATACATGAACCAGAGAGTTCACTCTCACAGTCTGCCGCCCCGGAACACCTGTAGTTTATTATCGGTTCTTGCTCTACATACAGCACCGTGTGCGGTGTTATGACACAGAAGTATTTCCTGCAATCCGCAGCTGTCAGCTGTGAAACCCTTAAACTGACTGCTCTGTAATTTTGGCCAAAGATGAGGTGAAGCGCCGTCTTGCAAAGTTCGCATCGTCACTGAACCGGTCGGTGCAGCGGATGAGGATATTCTCCGGGCCCACGGACCGAACCTCCCGGTACCAGAACAGGCAACCGCCCCTCACCGCTGTATAGGAGCAGGTTATTGTCGCGATCTCTCCCTCCTGAGCGGCCACCTCTTCCATTGGCCAATGAGCGATCCATCCAAGGACGCTGTCTAAAGGACAGAGAGTGAAACGTTTAGATAAACTTCCAAGAACTGTGAGTAATAAATCCCAACAGGTGTTGCGATTGTCGCTCACACAACAACAGCGGGATAGCATTTCAGAACAGGAGTTCCCAGAGTGACTGTATCCAAACAGAAATATATGAAGAGTTTTGATAAAGTAAATAAAGCGAAACTGTTTCCACTGGCAGGAGGGTCGGTACCCAAAGGACAAACACATTGAAGTTACTTTGCAAAAGAACCAGAGAGGAGATTTGTTGCTTTAATCAGCGAGTTGTTGTGACAGGGAATGCACTGCCTTGAAAGAGCGGTGGAAGCAGATTCAATAATAACATTCAAAGGGGAATTGGATAAATACTTAAAAAGAGACAAATTGCAGGAATAAAAACAGCTATATATTGGAATTAACAGCACAATGTCTAATCACAAATACAGGGACCAGCTGAGACTCGCCCCTGATCACAATGTTCCCCTGAAGCGCTGATAAGTTGAGCGACGCTCTGACAGTTTTTGTACAGGTCCAGCCCAGCTCCGTGTCTCTGTGGGGCTCAGTGCGCAGTAATACACCGCGGAATCTGTCAGTTGTGTTTCAGACACATTCAGCGGGACGGTTCGGCGTCCATCATCGACTTTCGCTGAAAAACGGACCTCTGGAGCTTTCCCTTCGTTCTCGCTGTGTTTTGTTCTCTGCAGCAGAAACTCCATGGATCCGTTGGGATACTGGCGGTACCAGAATAGGTAAGGAGTGGTGCTTGTAGTTGTATAATTACAGTGCAACTGGACATCGTCTCCTTCACTGACTGTGGTTGCAGCCGGTGTCTGTGAAACGGAATCTCCTCGACAATGTCCTGCAAGAACCCAGAGCGATATTAAATTAAACAATGTCACTTCACTGTGTCTGTCCCCCAGAATCAACCCGTCACCCCCAACACTTACCTGCGAAGTAAATCAGGGCAGTTAAACAGAAATACATTTCCCCACAGCTCGGGGGCTGCTCACGGGAAGGTGCTGAGATCGACTGAATCAAAGTTATTTAATGAACCTTCAGCAGCTTCCACCGGGATCAGCTCCTCAGCTTCACCTCTTGTGATGTGAAGGGAATACTCCAAACGGTCTGTGGGTTTAAGACTCGTGTGTCTGTCAAAGTCCGTCATCGATTCCGGCGGGGCGGAGCGGGTCTGTCTGCCATTCTCCTGTAATCTCACCTCAACTCTTCCGCCTTCATTCACTGGAGGATTTTGTCTATTTTCCCCAAAGTGTTCAGTGTTGAATAAATGTCGATTCGGATGTTTTTCTTCACTTCGTGTCAATCTATAGATAATCTTGTGTTCCAGGAACTGAGCGATTAAATATAATAAATGATGCAGATGTGAAATACAGTTTTGTGTAACTTTTGAACTTACCAATTAGGAGAGCTGCAGCTGTGACGACTAAATAAAATGTAACAGCCAACATGTTTGCAGAGATGATGGCGGATGGCGGGTTGAACCTGAATTTGTTTTAGTCAAGAGTTTGGAAGATGTTGACTGATATCCGGCCTCTCTGGCGATTGGTTCATTCCTGACAGAGTCAGCAGGAGATATCCAATCAGCTCTCTGTCCTTTGTTCTCCAATTTATCCAATCAGCTCACAGCTCATGTGTTCTCCTCACAACAGAGAACTGGACGGGGATTAAACCCAATGTTGGCCCTTTAACAGTTTCAGTCTGTGAGGTGGGGCCAGTGAAAGGAATGTGTTAATATTGTTCTGGCAGCAGTGCCGGGGGCTTCCATTAAAAGAGCTGCTCACTGACCATTAGAACTACCCACAGCCGATATACAGGGAGATAGAGACGGCCAGTAGATCCTGAGGCTTTGAACACAACGATGCGGAAAATTAGACAAACTCCACATTTTATATGAATGAAATGGGGAGTGACTGATAGGTTTGTGCAGAATGGGAGGGTGCAGGCAACAGATAGTTCCACGGATTCTGGGGTGAGCTGCTCATTACAAATATTTACAACGTATTCACTTTACCAATAACCACATTCAAAATAACTGAATAGTTAACCATTTGGAACACAGACTTCCTTTTGAACTTAATGCCTGCATTTAAAAATGTGTTTTCCCTAATTCTTCAGTTACATAAGATGAACAATGTTCTTAGTCTGTAACTCGCCGCGACATTCAAACCAACATTGAACTTCCCTCTGATTGCGAATATATGCAAACGTTTTCAAATTAAGAAGCGAAAGCGGGAGGGTCAGGGTAATGCGGGCCGCTTGAAGACACACTCGGGTGATACTGCAATAGAAAATAAGGAAATGGCAGTTTTGCTAAATAATTATTTTGTATCGCTCTTCACATCTGCCCGCCGTTATATCCGGCTTCAGCAGGCGGAGACTCTGATCTACAAAGCGGAGGGAGTTTCTGTACGAGGGTTTAACTGGTTTCCATCACTGTGAGTCTCAGGGCACAGTAATAAACTGCAGTGTCGGTCAGCTGCAGCCCCGAGATGGTTAAACTGGTGAATTTACTGGAGCTGTCGAGTTGTGCTGAAAAGCGGGTTTGGGCAAAATGCGCTTTATTTTCAGAACCGCTCGAGTATTTCATCAGAATAAACTCGGGTTGTGTTCCAGGGTGTTGCCGGTACCAGAATAAATTATGGCCGCCGCTCTGTGTCGTCTCATAGGTACAGTTTAAAGTATCCGCGTCTCCTTCTGTCTTAACTGCCGAGGACAGCGGCTGAGTGACAGAATCTCCAAGACTCCGATCTGAAAAACATGTTCAAACAGGAAAAGATCAGACCAGCGGGTGTTTTAAATTCTGATTCAAACCATGATGGAAATTACAGTAAAGCAGAAATGTGCGTTATTCACCATCACCAATAATTCAATCGGGTTACAGCAGTCAGGGGGAGAATGGGTTTTCACTGGGAAGGAATACTTACTGAGAAGTGATATAATGATGAGGAGCGGTGCGAGACGGTTCCGCATGGTGCTCCCTGAGTCTGTAACTCTTCAGTCCGGGAAACCGTCTGTGGGAGCAGAAATGCAGATCCACCCCCACCCCCACTGCGCTGCTGATTCAATCAATGCCAAACAGGGAACAGCGGCAGCAATCTCTCCAATAAGACAGGGCGGACAAGGCGGGTCAGAGCGAGTGCAGCAAACGGAAGCTGTGGGCGCGGCTGCCACGGGCAGTTTTGTCACACCTAGGATTCACCTGTGAGGAATTGTCGCGCTGTCCTCACTTTCTCTCACAATGATCCCTTCTTTCTTTGAAATAATCCATCAGAAGCAGACAAACCCAGCGCTTGTGACCTGCTGCTCGCGAATGTGCGAGAGTTTTAATCAGCACCATATCCCAGTGCCTGACTGCGATGACATCTAGAGCAGTATGACACATTTGATGTATTAAAACCATATCCCGCAATATTACTTTAAATTGAACTGTTTGAAGTAGAAGAGGGAAGCGCGAGTTGAAAATATAAAATGTAATTATAGGACAATATCTGCTTCACACGCAGAAATTTGTGAGTGGAATAAGTTTCCGAATACAGTGGTGGATGAACATATCCTAGAAGCATTTAAGGGAAAGTTTGAGGCCACAGTGGGGCCGGGAGAGGGTATCTCCCTGGATGGATGGGGCATTACAGGCCGAATGGCTTCTTCATTCAGAATGATCTTGTGAACTGGACCAGGGCAGGACTTGTACCTTGTAGTTACAGGCAGTCACCACCAGAGGGCAGTGCGAGGATGTTTTCACTGTAATAACAACAGAAAACGCTGGAAAAACTCAGCAGGCCAGGCAACATCCGTGGGGAGAGCAACAGAGTCAACGTTTCGGGTCGACACCCTTCTACAGAACTGAGAAAAAAGGCAGGAAATGAAGGAGAGTAAAAGGCAGTTTGGGGGCTGGGAAATGGGGGAGCGGATAAAAGAAGAGACATTAAGAGATATTCCAGGTGAGACGAGATATTAATAGGATAGGTAAAGAAACAAACAATGGCTCTAGATGAAGTGTGAAATGCGCTGGCAGAGTGAGAGACAGCTGCCATGTGGGAGAGAGAGAGAAAAAAGGAAAAGGCACAAAACAAAAGTGTGGATAAAAAATATAAAAATTATAATAGGGGCCGAGGTTATGATCTGAAACGAATATGATTTGGTTGAGATTACGGAAACGTGGCTCAATGATGCCCAAGGCTGGGAACTCAACATCCAGGGGTATTCAAAATACAGGAAAGATAGGCAAAAAGGAAAGGGAGGTGGGGTAGCATTACTGGTTAAAGAAGGTATTAACACAATTGTAATGAAGGATATTAGCTCTGATGATGTGGAATCTGTATGGGTAGAATTGAGAAATACTAAGGGGAAGAAAACGTTAGTGGGAGTGGTATATAGACCTCCAAACAGTAAGGCGGAGGTTGGGGATGGCATTAAAAGGGAAATTAAAGAAGCGTGCAATAAGGGCACAGCAGTCATCATGGGTGACTTTAATCTACATATGGATTGGGTTAACCAAATTAGTAACAATACTGTGGAGGAGGAATTCCTGGAGTGTTTACGGGATGGTTTCCTGGACCAATATGTCGAGGAACCAACCAGAGATCAGGCCATCTTAGACTGGGTATTATGTAATGAGAAAGGCTTAATTGGCAATCTTGCTGTACAAGGCCCCTTGGGTCAGAGCGATCATAATATGATAGAATTCTTCATTAATATGGAGAATGAAGAAGTTGACTCAGACACTAGGGTCCTCAATTTAAATAAAGGAAACTACGATGGTCTGAGGAGCGAGTTGGGTAGGATTGATTGGGGAATGTCACTCAAAGAGCTGACGGTGGATAGGCAATGGCAAACATTCAAAGACCGAATGAACGAACTACAGAATTTGTTCATCCCAGTTTGGCATAAAAATAAAACAAAAAAGGTGACTCAGCCGTGGCTAACAAGGGAAATTAGGGATAGCATAAGGTCCAAGAAGAGGACATATAAATTGGCCAGAAAAAGCAGTAAGCCTGAGGATTGGGAATAGTTTAGGATTCAACAAAGGAGAACAAAGGGATTAATTAAGAAAGGGAAAACAGAATATGAGAGTAAGCTTGCAGGGAACATAAACACTGACTGTAAAAGCATTTTATAGATATGTGAAGAGAAAAAGATTGGTGTAGTCAAGCGTAGATCCCTTGCAGTCAGAATCAGGGGAATGTATAATGGGGAACAAAGAAATGGCAGACCAACTAAATACATATTTTGGTTCTGTCTTCACAAAGGAGGACACAAATAACCTCCCAGAGATGCCGGGGAACATAGGGTCTGATGAAAGGGTGGAACTGAAAGAAATCAGTATTTGTAGGGAAATGGTGTTAGGGAAATTGATGGGACTGAAGGCCGATAAATCCCCAGGGCCTGATAATCTACATCCTATGGTACTTAAGGAAGTGGCCCTAGAAATAATAGATGCATTGCTGGTCATCTTCCAACATTCGATAGAATCTGGAACAGTACCCATGGATTGCAGGTTAGCTAATGTTACCCCACTATTCAAAAAAGGCGGTAGAGAAAAAACAGGGAATTACAGACCAGTAAGCCTGACATCGATACTGGGGGAAACAGTGACAGGATCGGACAAAGTCAACCTGGATTTACAAAAGGTAAATCGTGCTTGACTAATCTACTGGAATTTTTTGAGGATATAACTGGTAAAATAGCTGAGGGAGAACCAGTGGATGTGGTGTATTTCGACTTTCAAAAGGCTTTCGATAAAGTCCTGCATCAGAGATTAGCGTGTAATGTTAAGGCACATGGGATTGGGGCAAGGTATTGACTTGGATAGAGAACTGCTTGGCAGACAGGAAGCATAGAGTTTGAATAAACGGGTCTTTTTCCGAGTGGCAGGCAATGACTAGTGGGGTACGGCAGTGATCGGTTCTTGGACCCCAGCTATTAACAATATATATTAATGATCTAGACGAGGGAACTAGATGTAATATCTCCAAGTTTGCAGACGACACAAAGCTGGGTGGGCGTGTGTGCTGTGATGAGGATACCGAGAAACTCCAGTATGATTTGGACAGGTTGGGTGATTCAGCAGAAGCATGACCGATGCAATATAACGTGGATAAATGCGAGGTTATCCTCCTTGGTGTCAAAAACAGGAAGGCAGATTATTATCTGAATGGCAATAGATTGGAAGAAGGGGAAGTGCAACGAGACCTGGGTGTCCTTGTGCACCAGTCACTGAAGGTAAGCATGCAGGTGCAGCAGGCGGTTAAGAAGGCAAATGGTATGTTGGCCTTCGTGGCGAGAGATTTTGAGTACAGGAACAAGGATGTCTTGCTGCAGTTGTACAAGGCCTTGGTGAGACCACACCTTGAGTATTGTGTGCAGTGTTGGTCGCCTTATCTGAGGAAGGATGTTCTTGCCATGGAGGGAGTGCAGCGAAGATTCACCAGGCTGATATTTGGGATGGCAGGAATGGAATATGAGGAGAGATTGGGTCGATTGTGCTTATACTCGCTGGAGTTTAGAAGGATGAGAGGGAATCTCATTGAAACTTATAAAATTCTGACCGGACTGGACAGACTAGATGCAGGAAGGATGTTCCCGATGGCCGAGGAGTCCAGAACCAGGGGTCACAGTCCAAGGATAAGGGGTAAGCCATTTAGGACAGAAATGAGGAGGAATTTCTTCACCCAGACAGTGGTGAACCTGTGGAATTCCCTACCACAGAAGGCAGTAGAGGCCAATTCATTAAATATATTCAAGAATGAGTTGGATATATTTCTTAAGGCTAAAGGGATCCAGGGGTATGGGGAGAAAGTAGGGACAAGGTACTGAATTTGGATGATCAGCCATGATCACATTGAATGGCTGAGCAGGCTCGAGGGGCCGAATGGCCTACTCCTGCTCCTATCTTCTATGTATCTATGTTTTAATCCCTCCAGTAACACAGGGCGGACAAGAGCGAGAGCAGCAAACGGAAGCTGTGGGCGGGGCTGCCGCGGGCAGTGTTGTCACAGGTGATCCACCTGTGAGGAACTGAATTCAATAACAACGTCCCGTTCGGAAATTATATAATTCTGCCTCTCTATAAGGGCAGCGTTACTTTCACATTTATTACAGATTCGGGACAAGCAGGCTCGCAACAGATATTGCAGAATTATTATGTTATTCAATAGACACGGAAATCTTCATCAGTGAGGTGGGTTAAAACCAGGTGCACATTTCATTTACACAAACTAACTTGTGAAAGTGTTCATTTGTAAGGGATTGGATAATATTAATGAGCAGAAATATGAAATAAAATAATTTTAACGTTAATTTATTTTGAGGAAGTGTCGGTCAGTATTGGTTGATGTGAGGTGACCGGCGGTGGAAATCCGCGCTCTGTCAGCGCCACCTGGTGGCCGGGTTTAAAACAGCTTCTTTGAGCTGCTCTCACAGAACGCGGTTTCTGTACGAGGTGTCCCGAGGCCCTTTCCACTGTGGGCCTCAGTGCACAGTAGTACACGGCGCTGTCAGCGAGCTGCAGCTCAGTCACAGTGAAATCAGCGACAGATTTCGACTTTTCCAGAATGACAGAGAAACGGCCGTTAGCTTCGTTCTTTCCAATGGAATGTACTCGAATTTTGACAGTGGGAGCCTTGTTCTGGCTCTGAAGATAAAGCTCGAGGTAGTAGCTGGGTTCGGAGGTTGAATAGTTGCAATTAATACTCATCGAGGTTCCTTCCGGATATTGGGCTTCTATTGGCCATTGATCGACGGAGTCTCCAGAACTCAGTCCTGCAGAAAACATTCCTGGTTACCCATGGATACAGAGAGAAGAACAGGTCACACGTTTCATAGAAACATAGAAACATAGAAGATAGGAGCAGGAGGAGGCCATTCGGCCCTTCGAGCCTGCTCCGCCATTCAATGAGATCATGGCTGATCATCCAAATTCAGTACCCTGTCCCTGCCTTCTCCCCATATCCCTTGAGAAATATATCCAACTCTTTTTTGAATATATTTAATAAACTGGCCTCCACCGCCCTCTGTGGCAGAGAATTCCACACGTTCACCACTTTCTGGGTGAAGAAATTTCAGTCCTAAATGGCTTACTCCTTATCCTTAGACTATGACCCCTGGTTCTGGACTCCCCGGCCATCATAAACATCCTTCCTGCATCTAGTCTGTCCAGGCCTGACAGGATTTTGTAGGTTTCGATGAGATCCCCTCTCAATCTTCTAAACTCCAGTGATTATAAGCCCAATCGACACAATCTCTCCTCATACGTCATTCCTGCCATCCCAGGTATCAGCCTGGTGAATCTTCGCTGCACTCCTTCCATGGCAAGAACGTCCTTCCTCAGGTAAGGCGACCAAAACTGCACACAATACTCAAGGTGTGGTCTCACCAAGGCCATGTACAACTGTAGCAAGACATCCTTGTTCCTGTACTCAAACCCTCTTGCTACGAAGGCCAACATACCATTTGCCTTCTTAACCGCCTGCTGCACCTGCATGCTTACCTTCAGTGACTGGTGCACAAGAACACCCAGGTCTCTTTGCACTTCCCCTTCTCCCAATCTATTGCCATTCAAATAATAATCTGCCTTCCTGTTTTTGCCACCAAAGTGGATAACCTCACATTTATCCACATTATAGTGCATTTGCCATGTTTCTGCCCAATCACCCAATCTGTCCAAATCGTACTGGAGTTTCACGACATCCTCCTCACAGCTTACCCTCCCACCCAGCTTTGTGTCGTCTGCAAATTTGGAGATATTACATCCAATTCCCTCGTCCAGATCATTAATATATATTGTGAACAGCTGGGGTCCTAGGACCGATCCTTGCGGTACCCCACTAGTCACTGCCTGCCACTCGGAAAACGACCCGTTTATTCCAACTCTTTGCTTTCTGTCCGCCAACCAGTTCTCTCTCCAAGTCAATACCTTGCCCCCAATCCCATGTGCCTTAATTTTGCACGCTAATCTCTTATGTGGGACCTTATCGAAAGCCTTCTGAAAGTCCAAATACACCACATCCACTGGTTCTCCCTTATCTATTTTACCAATTACATCCTCAAAAGATTCCAGTAGATTAGTCAAGCATGATTTACCTTTTGTAAATCCATGTTGACTTTGTCCGATCCTGTCACTGCTTAGCAAGTGCTCTGCTATAACATCTTTAATAATAGATTCGAGCTTTTTCCCCACTACCGATGTCAGGCTTACCGGTCTATAATTCCCCGCTTTTTCTCGACCACCTTTTTTGAATACATCTGATTATCTCTCTGTGTGTACACAGTGTGACAAAGCGAAAGAAAGAGAAAGCATCAGATAAATGGCTAGATATAGATAGAGAGGCAGGTGGATTACCAGAGAGATAGACAGAGAGTAAGGCAGACACAGAGGCAGCGAGACAGACAGACAGCAGGGGGGCAAAGAGAAAAGCAGGCCGAGAGGCAGATAGACAGACAGACAGAGGACAGAGAGCGAGAGAGAGTCAGACAGAGAGAGATACACACATAAACAGACAGACAAGTTGAGAGACAGGTGGATAGCGAATTAGACAGATAGGCGGGCAGACCTGGAGATCGATGAACAGAGGATACTTGTGTCAAAAGTGGAATGAACAGACAGACACAGATGTATAAATAAATAAACCAACCGAATAACAGCGTTGTTAGGCCCCAAACAACTAAAAGCCCAAACTCCATAATGGCCGCAGTCTCCCCACACTGGGACCCCGCACTTCACTCGTTGCCTCCTCTCAGTTGCAACTCTCGGACTGAAGGGGAGAATTTGAACTTTTTTTGTCAGCACACGGAGTCCACGTCATTTCCTGAATCAAACCAAGAGCCTGGTTTCAATGAGCTGCCGGTGATCATTGTCGCTGTCTGTGTTCATCATCACTGCCCGCGGGCCCGGCACACAGGCTCCCGGACATCTGATCATCTGGTCCCGGGAATGGGTGAGGGTTCTGTCTGACCGTTACCGGCCTCGCACACAATATCCTGGACACATCTTAGAAATGCACAGAAAGAGGGAAAAAAACCTACAGGCTGAAGTTCATTCTTCAAAAAGATTATTATTTAAGGGTGGTGAGAAGGTGGAATTCTCTGCCAGACACTGTTAGTGACGCAGACTCCATCAATTATTCTTTTACAAAGAAGCATATTGGGTACTTAGAGAGTTATTAAAGAGTTCAGGGAGCGAGAACGGAAGTGAAGACTTGATGGGCTTAATCACCTTTTTTGTGTTTTAATATATTAAGATTCATTGAGAATGAATTCCTGAAGAGCGTCTCCATTCAGTATTTTACTGGACATGTAGAAACGACCCAGAATAAATCTCGCGCTGCCCTGACAGACAAATCCGCATTACATTCATTGCACCGGAAGTTGAATGTGAATCAGACAACAGCCACAAGAGGGCAGTGTGAACCAACACTGCTGCTTAACACTTTGACAGATTGTGTTTAAAAACATACCGAATACTGTGTCTAAAATAGGGCTCACCATTAACGTGAGGAGGGGCCGTTGTGCTGCGGCCTGATGTGAGCTTATAGACAGTGTGAGCTGGTGTCAGTGAGAAACACTGAGTGTGAACGGCCCGGTGTGAGCTCAGAGACAGTGTGAGATGGTGTCAGTGAGAAACACTGAGTGTGAGCGGCCCGGTGTGAGCTCAGAGACAGTGTGAGCTGGTGTCAGTGAGAAACACTGAGTGTGAACGGCCCGGTGTGAGGTCAGAGACTGTGAGCTGGTGTCAGTGAGAAACACTGAGTGTGAACGGCCCGGTGTGAGGTCAGAGACTGTGAGCTGGTGTCAGTGAGAAACACTGAGTGTGAGCGGCCCGGTGTGAGCTCAGAGACAGTGTGAGCTGTTATCAGTGAGAAACACTGAGTGTGAACGGCCCGGTGTGAGGTCAGAGACAGTGTGAGCTGGTGTCAGTGAGAAACACTGAGTGTGGGCGGCCCGGTGTGAGCTCAGAGACAGTGTGAGCTGGTGTCAGTGAGAAACACTGAGTGTGAACGGCCCGGTGTGAGCTCAGAGAAAGGGTGAGCTGGTGTCAGTGAGAAACACTGAGTGTGAGCGGCCCGGTGTGAGCTCAGAGACTGTGTGAGCTGGTGTCAGTGAGAAACACTGAGTGTGGGCGGCACGGTGTGAGCTCAGAGACAGTGTGAGCTGGTGTCAGTGAGAAACACTGAGTGCGAGCGGCCCGGTGTGAGCCCAGAGACAGCGTGAGCTGGTGTCAGTGAGAAACACTGAGTGTGAGCGGCCCGCTGTGAGCTCAGAGACTGTGTGAGCTGGTGTCAGTGAGAAACACTGAGTGTGAGCGGCCCGGTGTGAGCTCAGAGACTGTGTGAGCTGGTGTCAGTGAGAAACACTGAGTGCGAGCGGCCCGGTGTGAGCCCAGAGACAGCGTGAGCTGGTGTCAGTGAGAAACACTGAGTGTGAGCGGCCCGGTGTGAGCCCAGAGACAGCGTGAGCTGGTGTCAGTGAGAAACACTGAGTGTGGGCGGCCCGCTGTGAGCTCAGAGACAGTGTGAGCTGGTGTCAGTGAGAAACACTGAGTGTGAGCGGCCCGCTGTGAGCTCAGAGAATATAAGAACATAAGAAATAGGAGCAGGAGTAGGCCCTTCGGCCCTTCGAGCCTGCTCCGCCATTCAAAAAGATCATGGCTGATCTTCTGCCTCAACTCCATTCACCGGCCCTATCGCCATATCCCTTGATGCCATTACTAGTCAGACATCTATCGACTTCTGTTGTGAATATACCCAATGACTGAGCCTCCACAGCCCTCTGGGGTAGAGAATTCCAAAGATTCACCACACTCTGTGTGAAGACATTTCTTCTCATCTCAGTTCTGAATGTCCTACCTTTCTTCTGAGGCTGTGGCCCCTGTTTCTGGACTTCCCAGCCAAGGGAAACATTCTCCCAGCATCCACCCTATCAAGCTCTGTAATAATTCTGTATGCTTCAATGAGATCCCCTCTCATTCTTCTGAATTCAAGAAAATACAGACCTAGTTTACTCAATCTCTTCTCATATGACAGTCCCGCCATCCCAGGAATCAATCTCGTGAACCGTCGTTGCACTCCCTCTATGGCAAGTATATCCTTCCTTAGGTAAGGAGGCCAAATTGTACACGGTCCTCCAGGTGTGGTCTCACCAAGGCCCTGTATAATTGGAGTAAGACTTCTTTACTCCTGTTCTCAAATCCTCTTGTAATGAAGGCCAGCATACCATTTGCCTTCCCAATGGATTGCTGCACCTGCACATTCACTTTCAGTGACTCATGTACAAGGACACCCAGGTCCCTTTGAGCATCTGCATTCCCCAATCTTTCACCATTTAGGAAATACTTTGCCTTTCTGTTTTTTCTACCAAAGTGGATAACTTCACATTTATCCACATTATATTCCATCTGCCATGTTCTCGCCCACTCACTGAGCCTGTCGAGAACCCCTTGAAGCCTTTTTACATCCTCTTCGCAACTGACACTGACACCTAGCTTTGTGTCATCAGCAAATTTTGAAATGTTGCATTTAGTCCCCTCATCCAAATCATTGATATAGATTGGGAATAGCTGGGGCCCAAGCACCGATCCTTGCGGTACCCAACTAGTCACAGCCTGCCATCCTGAAAAAGAGCTGTTTATCCCTACGCTTTGTTTTCTGTCTGTTAACCAATTCTCAATCCGTGCTAGTATATTACCCAAATTCCATCTGCCCTAATTTTGTTCACCAACCTCTTGTATGGGACCTTATCGAAGGCCTTCTGAAAATCCAGATACACCACATCTACCGGTTCCCCTTTGTCTACTTCTCTAGTTACATCCTCAAAGAACTCCAATAGATTTGTCAAACAGGACTTCCCTTTCATAAATCCATGTTGACTCTGCCCAATCTTACTATTAGTACCTAAGTGCCCTGTTATTGCATCCTTTATAACAGATTCCAGCATTTTCCCAACTACTGATGTGAGGCCAACAGGTCTATAGTTCCCCGTTTTCTCCCTCCCTCCTTTCTTAAATAGCGGGGTTACATTTGCTATCCTCCAATCTGTAGGAACCATTCCAGAATTTATAGAATTTTGGTGGATGACAACCAATGCGTCCACTATCCCAATGGCCACCTCTTTCAAACCCCTAGGATGTAGGACATCCGGTCCTTGAGATTTATTGAGTTTTAGTCGCATTAATTTTGCTAGTACTGTTTTTTTTACTAATAATAATTTCTTTAAGTTCCTCATTCTCGCCACACCGTTGGTTTTCGCCTATTTCTGGGAGGTTTTTCGTGTCTTCCTCCGTGAAGACAGAAACAAAGTATTTATTTAATTTTTCTGCCATTTCCTCATTCCCCATTATCAATTCTCCCGTCTGTGACTGGAAAGGACCGACATTTACCTTCGCCAGTCTTTTCCTTTTCACATACCTATAGAAACTTTTACAATCCGTTTTTATATTTTTTGCTAGTTTGTGCTCATATTTCATTTTCCCTTTCTTTATCAATTTCTTGGTCCCCCTTTGCTGATTTCAAAAAATATCCCAATCCTCAAACTGACCGCTTTTTCTGGCAACTTTATAAATTTCCTCCTTTGAATAAATATTAGATTTAATTTCTTTTGATAGCCATGGTTGGATCACGTTTCCATTTGGATTTTTATGCCCTAGAGGAATATATGTTTGTTGTAAATTATGCATTATTTCCTTGAATGTTAGCCATTGTATTCTTCACACCTTTTAGTGTAGTCTCCCAATCTACCATGGACAACTTGTCCCTCATACACTTGTCATATCCTCTGTTTGGATTGAAGACCTTAGTTTCCGATTGGACTACATCACTCTCAAGCTTAATATAAAATTCAATCATATTATGGTCACTTGTCCACAAAGGCCCCTTTACCACAAGATTATTGATTAGCGCTTTCTCAGAGACAGTGTGATCTGGTGTCAGTGAGACACTGAGAGTGTGCCGCTGGTTAGAATTCAGAGACAGTCTGAGCTGGTGTCAGTGAGAAACACTGAATGTGGAAGGCCCGGTGTGAGCTCAGAGACAGTGTAAGCTGGTGTCAGTGAGAAACACTGAGTGTGAGCGACCCGGTGTGAGCTCAGAGACAGTGTGAGCTGGTGTCAGTGAGAAACACTGAGTGTGAGCGGCCAGGTGTGAGCTCAGAGACAGTGTGAGCTGGTGTCAGTGAGAAACACTGAGTGTGAGCGGCCCGGTGTGTGCTCAGAGACAGTGTGAGCTGGTGTCAGTGAGAAACAGAGTGTGCGCGGCCCAGTGTGAGCTCAGAGACAGTGTGAGCTGGTGTCAGTGAGAAACACAGAGTGTGAGCGACCGGTGTGAGCTCAGAGATAGTGTGAGCTGGTGTCAGTAAGAAACACTGAGTGTGAGCGACCCGGTGTGAGCTCAGAGACAGTGTGAGCTGGTGTCAGTGAGAAACACTGAGTGTGAGCGACCCGGTGTGAGCTCAGAGATAGTGTGAGCTGGTGTCAGTGAGAAACATTGCGTGTGAGTGGCCCGGTGTGAGCTAAGAGACAGTGTGAGCTGGTGTCAGTGAGAAACACTGAGTGTGAGCGGCCAGGTGTGAGCTCAGAGACAGTGTGAGCTGGTGTCAGTGAGAAACACTGAGTGTGAGCGGCCCGGTGTGTGCTCAGAGACAGTGTGAGCTGGTGTCAGTGAGAAACACTGAGTGTGAGCGGCCAGGTGTGAGCTCAGAGACAGTGTGAGCTGGTGTCAGTGAGAAACACTGAGTGTGAGCGGCCCGGTGTGAGCTCAGAGATAGTGTGAGCTGGTGTCAGTGAGAAACATTGCGTGTGAGTGGCCCGGTGTGAGCTCAGAGACAGTGTGAGCTGGTGTCAGTGAGAAACATTGAGTGTGAGTGGCCCGGTGTGAGCTCAGAGACAGTGTGAGCTGGTGTCAGTGAGAAACACTGAGTGTGAGCGGCCCGGTGTGAGCTCAGAGACAGTGTGAGCTGGTGTCAGTGAGAAACACTGAGTGTGAGCGGCCCGGTGTGAGCTCAGAGACAGTGTGAGCTGGTGTCAGTGAGAAACACTGGGTGTGAGTGACCCGGTGTGAGCTCAGAGACAGTGTGAGCTGGTGTCAGTGAGAAACACTGAGTGTGAGCGGCCCAGTGTGAGCTCAGAGACAGTGTGAGCTGGTGTCAGCGAGAGACACTGAGTGTGGGCGGCCCGGTGTGAGCTCAGAGACAGTGTGAGCTGGTGTCAGTGAGAAACACTGAGTCTGTGAGGCCCGGTGTGAGCTCAGAGACAGTGTGAGCTGGTGTCAGTGAGAAACACTGAGTGTGAGCGGCCCGGTGTGAGCTCAGAGACAGTGTGAGCTGGTGTCAGTGAGAAACACTGAGTGTGAGCGGCCCGGTGTGAGCTCAGAGACAGTGTGAGCTGGTGTCAGTGAGAAACACTGAGTGCGGGCGGCCCGGTGTGAGCTCAGAGACAGTGTGAGCTGGTGTCAGTGAGAAACATTGAGTGTGAGCGGCCCGGTGTGAGCTCAGAGTCAGTGTGAGCTGGTGTCAGTGAGAAACACTGAGTGTGAGCGGCCCGGTGTGAGCATAGAGACAGTGTGAGCTGGTGTCAGTGAGAAACACTGAGTGTGAGTGGCCCGGTGTGAGCTCAGAGACAGTGTGAGCTGGTATCAGTGAGAAACACTGAGTGTGAGAGGCCCGGTGTGAGCTCAGAGACAGTGTGAGCTGGTGTCAGTGAGAAACACTGAGTGTGGACGGCCCGGGTTGGGTAAATCCCTTGATGCAGCTTGATTTGTTTATTCGACAGGAAGAAGCCTCTGAGTTGGACATGAAGCGGGTGTTTGTCTCCTTTTGAATTCTCCTGAATATAAATCGTGTCCTAGTTCTAACCCGACCTCTGTGTACAATGCTTTCAGCCTCCTTTTCATCTGATCGGATAATGCTCCGGATTTACAGAGTTTCCCTGCGGATGTACACTCTGATCTGCACGGATGTGAGCGCTGAGGATGAGGTGAAGCATCTCCCTCGGTGGGTGGTTGTTTGTGAAGAGGGAATTGTATCCATCAACTGCTCCGCTACCGCTGCGTTTAGCTTCCTGCACTGGTACAGACAGCACCCGGATCAGACCCTCCAGCACCTGGTGGTGGCCACAAGTGGGACCGATCAAGACGGAATGATCACTGCTTCAATCGGGGGAGGCAATAATCTCAGTGCCCTGACTGTGAGAGACACGCGAGTGACAGACAGCGCCACCTATCTCTGCGCCGTGGGCCCACAGTGTAACAAACAGGCGGAGAGTCCGCACAGAAACCTGCCCCGAGGGGGAGCGCCGCTCTGCTGTGTTTGGAGTAACGGGACTGGGAGGGGCCCCGTTATAGTAATCGCTGGACAGAGGGAATGAGCACAGAACAATGATGATATATTGAAGAGAATGATTTAAAGAAAGTGAGAAATGAAGAGAATTGCAAACATAGACAGAGGAAAAGAAAAAGAAAACACCAAAGAAAGAATGAGAGAGAGAAAGAGAACAAGCGGTGTAATAATGAGAGTGTAGAGGGCAGCACATTAGGAAAGGAGGGAAAGAGAAACGAAAGGAAGTGAGAAACAACGAGTGAGAAACACAATGCTAAAAGGTAAGAGAAAGCCATAAAGAAAGAGATTCAGAAATAAAGTAAAAAAACCTTTCCTTTAAATTCATTCACATTTCCCTTCGCCCCACTTACAAAGCTGAATTGTCTGAAACAAAACACACTGTCTCCCAATAACAGGCCTCTGGAAACTGCCCCATTGATAAACTCACACTTTACTCTGTCCATTATCCTGACAGTGTAAAATTCTCAGAGTCACCGGCAGAGGGCGCCGTGGTCACATGTTTCTCGCCGTCTTCAACTGGAAATGATGGAGGCAAATTTTGCGGTGACACTGCCCGCGGAAGCCCCGCCCACAGTTTGTTTGCTGCTCTCGCTCTGACCCGCATTGCCTGCCCTGTGTTATTGGACAGATTGCTGCCGCTGTTCGCTGTTTGGCATTGCTTGTATCAGCAGTGCAGTGGGGCGGGGATCTGTATTTCTGCTCCGACAGAGGATTTCCCGGACTTCAGAGCTACAGACGGAGGGAGGATCATGTGGAACCGTCTCGCACCGCTCCTCATCATTATATCACTTCTCAGTAAGGATTTCCTTCACATTCTCTCCCTGACTGCTGTAACCCAGATGTTATTGTTGCTAAAATGATGATGATTATGTTGCTTGAAATGACATAGTTGGTGATGATGATGATTATTACTGTTATTTTTTGTTAGAATGCAGCCACCAAGATACAGTTGAACAGCCGGTCCCTGAAATGACGGTTGAAGAGGAAAGTCATGTCACACTAACCTGCACCTTGAAAACAAGCACTACTACCCCTTATGTGCTCTGGTACGGCCAGCGCCCCGGGCAGCCTCCACACTACGTGCTTCGTCTTATCGGAGGGAATTTAAACCGGCACCCCGACTTCACTGACCGATTCAATTGTACGTTTAATAAAACTACCAAGATTACCGAGCTAACGATCGGCAAAGCCCTGATCTCTGACGCCGCCGTGTATTTCTGTGCCATGGAGCCCACACTGCTGCAGAGATACAGCGGATCCGTACAAAAACCCACACTGAGAGTTCCAGTTAGTGCTCACCAGAGGGCGCTCTCACACCGATAAACAGGCGATAATTGAGCCTCCACAGTGAGAGTCACAGCGACCTTCTAAAAAGGGCGAGAAAACAGAACACTCCACAAGTCACCGCTTTCTCCTTCTGTCTTAAGTCTTGAAGACAGCGTCTGAGTGACAGAATCACCAAGATTCAGATCTGAAAAATGATGCGGAGCGGTGCGATACAGTTCCGGATGATGTTCCCTGATCCTGTAACTCTGCAGTCCGGGAAATCCTCTGTGGGAGCAGAAAGACAGATCTCCGCCCCACTGCACTGCTGATCCAGCCAATGCCAAAGAGGGAACAGCGGCAGCAATCTCTCCAATAACACAGAGCAGGCAAGGCGGGTCAGAGCGAGAGCAGGAAACAAACTGTGGGCGGGGCAGATGAAGAGGGAATGAGAAGAAGGAAATACTCGCCTTGTGCTCACTTTCTCTCGCAATGAGCCCTTTCTCTGAAGCGGAATGATGAAGGGGGTGGTCACAGGAGCTGTTTTAAGCAGCAGCGTGTCCCAGTGTCCGACTGCAATGACCCCAAGCGATGTATCAATATTAAAACCGAACCCGCAATATTCATTTAAACTGAGCTGTGGAAGTAGAAGCTGGGGATACAGGTTCAATTTATAAAAAGGTCATTTTAAGGCTGTTAGCAGGAAATTCTTCACAGACACAGTGTGATTAATGAGTGGAATATACTTCTGGATGGAGTGGTGGAGAGAAATACCATGGAACAGTTTAAGGAAAGGTTTGAGGCTGCACTGAAAGGCGGGAGTTAGGATCTCTCTGGATGGAGGAGACAAGACAAGGCGAATGGCCTCCCTCATTCTCTGATCTGGTGAACTGCAACACGGCGGGATTTGTACCTTGTAGTTACAGGTAGTCGCCACCAGAGGGCAGTGGGCGGATGTTTTCACTGTTGGTTTCAGTGTGAGGGCGAGTTACAGAAGGAGAACACCATTCGATTCCTTTATTTAATAAAGAGATTCAGAAATAAAGGCATTAATTTCAAATGGAAGCTTTGTTTTATTTTTTAATGTTATTGCGATTTATTAAAGCATTGTTAATGGCCTGTTGTAAATATTTTAATGACCAGCTCACCGTAGTATCACTGAGCCTATCCGCTACTCACTTCCTCCCAATCTGCTCAAACATGTCAGTCATTCCCCATTTCATTCATATAACAGGTGGCGTTTGTACAATTTACCGTATCTGGAGAGAAAAGGAACTAGATCGGAGGCAGGGCTGCGATCGGACAAAAGAATAAAAGAACCAAAAGAAGTAAAAGAGATTAGAAGCTATTTCATTTTTACTTATATTTTTCCACTCCTTTCCTCCCCCCCCCTTTCCTTTTGTTTCTCTCTCACACCTGGCAGCTATCTTTTGCCCTGCCAGTACACTTTACACCTAATCCCAGCCTATTACCATCTCGTCTAGCTTCTAATCTCTTTTACTTCTTTTGGTTCTTTTATTCTTTTGTCCGATCGCAGCCCTGCCTTCGATCTAGTTCCTTTTCTCTCCAGTTTTGAAGAAGGGTCAAACCCGAAACGTCAACTCAAATTTCTCTCCACCGATGTTGCCCGACCTGCTGAGTTTTTCCAGCATTTTCTGTTGTTATTCCCCATAACCCTTAATTCCCTTTACTTCTAGGAAACTATCTATTTCTGTATTAAATTTATTTAATGATGTAGCTTCCACAGCTTTCTGGGGCAGCAAATTCCACAAACCTACCACCCTCTGAGTGAAGAAGTTTCTCCTCATCTCAGTTTTGAAAGAGCAGCCCTTTATTTTAAGATTATGCCCCCTAGTTCTAGTTTCACCCATTATCGGGAACATCCTCACCGCATCCACCCGATCAAGCCCCTTCACAATCTTATATGTTTCAATAAGATCGCCTCTCATTCTTCTGAACTCCAATGAGTAGAGTCCCAATCTACTCAACCTCTCCTCATATGTCCATCCCCTCATCCCCGGGGTTAACCGAGTGAACCTTCTTTATACTGACTCGAGAGCAAGTATGTCTTTTCTTAAGTATGGACACCAAAACTGTATGCAGTATTCCAGGTGTGGTCTCACCAATTCCTTGTATAACAGCAGCAATACCTCCCTGTTTTTATATGCTATCCCCCCAGCAATAAAAGCCAACATTCCATTGGCCTTCTTGATCATTTGCTGCACCTACATACTAACTTTTTGAGTTTCGTGCACCAGGACCCCCAGATCCCTTTGTACTACAGTACTTTCCAGTTTCTTGCCATTAAGATAATAACTTGCTCTGTGATTTGTCCTGCCAAAGTGCTTAACCTCACACTTTCCAGTATTGTATTCCATCTGCCAAATCTCTGCCCACTTACTTAGCCTGTCTATGTCACTTTGCAGGTTTTTTATGTCCTCCTCACTCACTACTTTCCCTCCCATCTTTGTATCATCTGCAAACTTTGATATGTTACACTCGGTCCCCTCCTCCATATCGTTATTATAGATTGTAAAGATTTGGGGACCCAGCACTGACCCCTGCGGAACACCACTAGTTACTGATTGCCAGTCTGAGAATGAACCATTTATCCCAACTCTCTGCTTTCTGTTACAGAGCCAATTCTCCACCCACGCCAGAATATTACCCCCAATCCCGTGATTTTTTATCTTGAACAATAATCTTTTGTGTGGAACCTTGTCAAATGCCTTTTGGAAGTCTAAATACACTACGTCCACTGGTTCTCCTTTATCCACCCTGTATGTTACTTCCTCAAAGAACTCAAGCAAATTTGTCAAACATGACTTCCCCTTCATGAAACCATGCTGAGTTTGTCCTATTAAATTATGTTTATCCAAATGTCCCGTTACTGTCTCCTTAACAATGGACTCCAACATTTTACCAATCACAGATGTTAGGCTAACAGGTCTATAGTTTCCAGCCTTCTGCCTACTACCCTTTTTAAATAAGGGTGTTACATTAGCAGTTTTCCAATCTGCCAGGACCTTTGCTGGGTCGAGGGAGTTTTGGAAAATTATTACCAATGCATCCGCAATCCCTACCGCCACTTCCCTCAAGACCCTAGGATGTAAGCCATCAGGTCCAGGGGATTTATCCGGCTTAAGTCCCATTATTTTACAAAGTACCACTTCCTTAGTGATTTTAATCGCATTTAGCTCCTCTCCCCCGAGAGCCCCCTGTTTGTCCAGTGTTGGGATATTCTTAGTATCCTTTACCGTAAAGACTGATACAAAATATTTGTTCAGCGTTTTTGCCATCTCCATGTTTCCCACCATTAATTTCCCGGTCTCATCCTCTAAGGGACCAACATTTACTTTAGCCACCCTTTCTCTTTTTATATAACTATAGAAACTTTTGCTATCCGTTTTCATATTTTTTGCTAATTTACTTTCATAATCTATCTTCCCTTTCTTAATCAATATTTAAGTTATTTTTTGCTGTCTTTTAAAGACTTCTCAATCTTCTATCCTCCCACTAGATTTGGCTACCTTGTATGCCCTTGTTTTTAGTCGGATATTATCCTTAATTACTTTACTTAGCCACGGATGGCTATCTTTTCCTGTACACCCTTTTTTCCTCAGTGGAATATATATTTTTTGGAAGTTGTAAAATAACTCCTTAAATGTACACCACTGATCATGTACCGTCTTACCCTTTAGTCTATTTTCCCAGTCCACTCTAATCAATTCCGCTCTCATACCTTCATAGTCACCTTTATTCAAGCTCAGCATGCTTGTTTGAGATCCAACCTTCTCACCCTCTACTTGAATATAGAATTCAACCATGTTATGGTCACTCATTCCAAGGGGATCCTTCACTAGGACATTTTTAATTAATCCTGTCTCATTACACAGGACCAAATCTAAGGTTGCTTGCCCCCTGGTCGGTTCAGTTACATACTGCTCAAGAAACCCATCCCTAATACACTCAATGAACTCATCCTCAAGGCTGCTCTGCCCAATTTGATTTGTCCAGTTAATATGATAGTTAAAATCCCCCATAATTATAGCTGTTCCCTTATTACAAGCCTCAACTATTTCCTGATTAATACTCCGTCCAACAGAGTTGCAACTGTTCGGAGGCCTATAGACTACGCCCACTAGTGTTTTTTTCCCCTTATTATTCCTTATCTCTACCCAAACTGTTTCACTATCCTGCTCCTTTGACCCAATATCATTTCTCTGTATTATAGTGATTCCTTCCTTTATTAACATAGCCACCCCACCTCCCCTCCCTTCCTGCCTGTCCTTCCTGATTGTTAAATAACCTGGTATGTTTCATTCCCAGTCATGGTCACCCTGAAGCCATGTTTCTGTAATGGCCACAAGATCATACCCATATGTAGTTATTTGTGCCGTTAACTCATTCATTTTGTTATGAATGCTATGTGCATTCAGATAAAGAAATTTCAAATATGTTTTGTGACACTTAGTTCCTGTTTTTTCCACTTTTACTACTTTACCTTTTACTCCATACCTTCTGTCCCTTCCTGACACGTTCTGTTTTTTAATTTCCCCACTGCTACCTAAGTCTGTGACCTTCTCCGTTGTCATTTCTGTTATTTGCTCTCCAGAAACCTCCCCCCCCAACTAATTAGTTTAAAGCCCTCTCTACAGCCCTAGTTATATGATTCGCCAGGACATTAGTCCCAGCACTGGCCAAGTGGAGTCCATCCCAACGGAACAGCTCCCTCCTGTCCCAGTACTGGTGCCAGTGTCCCAAGAAGCAAAACCCATTTCTCCCACACCAGTCTTTGAGCCACGCATTTAACTCTTTAATTTTATTTATCCTTGCCAAATTCGCTCGTGGCTCAGGTAATAACCCAGAGATTATTACCCTTGAGGTTCTGTTTTTTAATTTGACCCCTAGCTGCTCATATTCCTTTAACAGAACCTTCTTCCTTGTCCTCTCTATGTCGTTTGTACCAACATGGACCACGAAAACCGGATCCTCCCCCTCCCACTCCAAGTTTCTTTCCAGCCCAGAAGAGATGTCCTTAACCCTGGCACTGGGCAGGCAACACAGCCTTCGGGACTCCCGCTCTTGACTGCAGAGAACCCTATCTATCCCCTTAATGATATTATCCCCTACCACTACAACATTTCTTTTTACTCCCTCCACTTGAATGGCCCCCTGCACCACGGTGCTGTGGCCAGGTTGCTCATCCTCCCTGCAATCCCCGCTCCTGCCCTCACAGGGAGTAAGAACCTCAATCCTGCTTGACAAGAGCAAGGGCTGCGGCTCCTTCAACACTACATCCTGGATCCCTGTACCTTCCTCACTTGTAGTCACAACGTCCTGTCCCTGACCACGGACTACATCTGCAGTAATTAATTTCATAGGTGTGACCACCTCCTGAAACATAGAGTCCAGGAACTTCTCCCCCTCCCTGATGTGTCGCAGTGTCTGAAGCTCGGTCTCAAGCTCTTTAACATGGAGCTTGAGTTCCTCTAGCAGCAAACACTTATCGCAAATGTAATCACCATGAGCCTCAATGGGGTCCACCAGCTCCCACATTTCGCAACAGTGATACATCACCTGTTCACCCATATCTGTGTAATTCATTAAATTTCTTATTATTAGTTATGAAGACCCTCTGCCCCGATATAGATGATAATATTACTCCACTACTTAATAGGACTTACCAACATAAAGATATAGAAGAGAAGGAAGAGGACCTACCAACCAGTTGATCACCAACCTCCCTCGTGGAAGCTGTCTGGGGGACCTATCCGGTTGAGTTGTCTCACTGCTCCACGTCGTCAGTGTTGGATTAGCCGGAGGGAGGGAAGCAAAACAGAGCAACAAGCACCCCCTCACCTCCTACTTGCCCGAACTCTGCCACTTACCAAACTCTACATACACTCAATGCGACTGCACTAAGCCGCCCCTTTTTATACCCAGATTCTACTTCCGGTTTCAACTCTCCAACAGCTTAATTTACACTAAAAAATTAAACTTACTTCAAATAATTCACTTTTTTACTCACTAGAATTCAGTAAATGCACTTAAAAGATTTTTTCTGCCACTTAGCAAAGTCTGCTTAAACTCAATGCGATTGCACTCCCAGGACAGGTACAGCACGGGTTAGATACAGAGTAAAGATCTCTCTGTTCTGTCGAATTAAACACTCCCAGGGCAGGTACAGCACGGGTTAGATACAGAGTAAAGCTCCCTCGACACTGTCCCATCAAACACTCCTGGGGCAGGGACAGCACGGGTTAGACACAGAGTAAAACTCCCTCTACACTGTCCCAACAAACACGTGCAGGCCAGTTACAGCATGGGTTAGATACAGAGTAAAGCTCCCGCTACACTGTCCCATCACACACTCCCAGGACAGGTACAGCACGGGTTAGATACAGTGTAAATCTCCCTCTAAACTGTCCCATCAAACAATCCCAGGACAGGTACAGCACGGGTCAGATACAGAGTAAAGCTCTCTCTACACTGTCCCATCAAACACTCCCAAAACAGGTACAGCACGGATTAGATACAGAGTAATGCTCCCTTTAAACTGTCCCATTAGACACTCCAATGGCAGGTACAGCACCGGTTAGATACAGAGTAAATCACCCTCTACACTGTCCCATCACACACTCCCAGGACAGGTACAGCATGGGTTAGATACAGAGTAAAGCTCCCTCTACACTGTCCCATCAAACACTCCCAGGACAGGTACAGCACGGGTTAGATACAGAGTTAAGCTCTCTCTACACTGTCCCATCAAACACTCCCAGGACAGGTACAGCACGGGTTAGATACTGAATAAAGCTCCCTCTACACTGTCCCAACAAACACTCCCAGGGCAGGTACAGCACGAGTTAGATACAGAGTAAAGCTCCCTCTACACTGTCCCATCAAACACTGCCAGGGCAGGTACAGCACGAGTTAGATACAGAGTAAAGCTCCCTCTACACTGTCCCATCAAACACTGCCAGGGCAGGTGCAGCACTGGTTAGATACAGAGTTAAGCTCCGTCTACACTGTCCCATCAAACACTGCCAGGGCAGGTACAGCATGGGTTAGATACAGAGTAAAGCTCCCTCTACACTGTCCCATCAAAAAGTCAAAGCACAGGTACAGCACGGGTTAGATACAGAGTATTGCTCCATCTACACTGTCCCATCAAACACTCTCAGGGCAGGTACAGCGCATATTAGATACAGAGTAAAGCTCCCTTTAAACTGTCCCATTAAGCACTCCCATGGCATGTACAGCATGGGTTAGATACAGAGTAGAGCTCCGTCTACACTGTCCCATCAAACACTCCCAGGGCATGTACAGCACGGGTTAGATACAGAGTAAATCTCCCTCTACACTGTCCCATCACACACTCCCAGGACAGGTACAGCATGGGTTAGATACAGATTAAAGCTCTCTCTACACTGTCCCATCAAACACTCCCAAAACAGGTACAGCACGGATTAGATACAGAGTAATGCTCCCTTTAAACTGTCCCATTAAACACTCCCATGGCATGTACAGCATTGGTTAGATACAGAGTAAAGCTCCTTCTACACTGTCCCATCAAACACTCCCAGGGGAGGTACAGCACGGGTTAGATACAGTTTAAAGCTCCCTCTACACTGTCCCATTAAACACTCCAAAGGCAGGTGCAGCACGCGTTCGATACAGATTAAAGCTCCCTCTACACTGTCCCATTAAACACTCCAAAGGCAGGTGCAGCACGGGTTAGATACAGAATAAAGCTCCCTCTACACTGACCCATCAAACACTCCCAGGACAGGTACAGCATGGGTTAGATACAGAGTTAACCTCTCTCTACACTGTCCCATCAAACACTCCCAGGGCAGGTACAGCACGGGTTAGATACAAACTAAAGCTCCCTCTACACTGTCCCATCAAACACTCCCTGGGCAGGTTCAGCACGGGTTAGATACAGAGTAAAGCTCCCTCTACACTGCCCCATCACACACTCCCAGGACAGATACATCATGGTTTAGTTACAGAGTAAAGCTCTCTCTACATTGTCCCATCAAACACTCCCAGGACAGGTACAGCACGGGTTAGATACAGAGTAAATCTCCCTCTGCACTGTCCCATCAAACTATCCCAGGACAGGTACAGCACGATTTTGATACATATTAAAGCTCTCTCTACACTGTCCCATCAAACACTCCCAGGACAGGTACAGCACGAGTTAGATACAGAGTAAAGCTCTCTCTACACTGTCCCATCAAACACTGCCAGGGCAGGTTCAGCACGGGTTAGATACAGAGTAAAGCTCCCTCTACACTGCCCCATCACACACTCCCAGGACAGGTACATCATGGGTTAGTTACAGAGTAAAGCTCCCTCTACACTGTCCCATCAAACACTCACACGACAGGTACAGCACGGGTTAGATACAGAGTAAATCTCCCTCTGCACTGTCCCATCAAACTATCCCAGGACAGGTACAGCACGATTTTGATACATATTAAAGCTCTCTCTACACTGTCCCATCAAACACTCCCAGGACAGGTACAGCACGGGTTAGATACAGAGTAAAGCTCCCTCTACACTGTCCCATCAAACACTGCCAGGGCAGGTACAGCACGGGTTAGATACAGAGTAAAGCTCCCTCTACAATGTCCCATCAAACACTCCCATGGCAGGTGCAGCACGGGTTAGATACAGAGTAAACCTTCCTGTAAGGGTTGGCGGCTTCTTTAAGCTGGTTCAAAGTAATTTTCCTGGTCTTGCAGCCTTTGCCTGCATTCAGACCAATTTCAATAAAAGCAATTTTAAAACAGCGGTTCCGAATCGCTTCCCCTCCTTTAGTTCTGAGGGGAGGAACTAATAATTAATTATATTAAAACAGAACAAGTGGTTTGGACGAGAGAAAAAAAATTAAGTTTTATTACCTAAATAAACTACAATCAAAAGAATAAACTATATCACACGAACACAGTAGTTAAAGTAAAACTATATAACAGGGGGTTGCAGACGGCGAAAACGAGGGATCCAATGGCTACAATGTTATTTAAACAATCTTAGCAATACCCTTAAATCACCACCCCTTAACTCCTGCTAGGCTGCCTTGTTAAGGGGTCAGAAACTCTGCTCACATGTGGTCCAGCGAAGTGAGAGAGAGAGAGACTCACCTATGGTCCCAGGAAGTAAAAAGAGAGATAGCTTCTTAGCAGCTATCTTATATTTGGTGAGCCCCCCCTCCCCCCTGCTGTTCTGCCCTACAAGGGCTGTGTGCAAAATTCCCCGCCCAAAGGTTCCAATACACAAGAGAAAGCTGTGATTGGCTAACTCAAAGTGGTTAGACTGGGTTACTGTGTCTTCTGGAGCTCCCTGGGCTGAAACAATAGAATGCAACAGCCCTATTGTCCAGTGCTGGGTTATTTAAAACCCATTCAATTCTTAAACGTTTCCCATTCAAGGTACAAAAGTCTCTTCTGCAGTTTAGATGTATCCACTCGATATACAAACAAATGCTAATAGCTTTCAATTGCTTTGTAAACAGAGCATTGTCCTTTGTCTTCGGCCATGTGGTGACAGCCATTTTTATCCCTGGAAATTTAAAAGCACATCGCCCAGGGATTCTTTAATCAAAAATAATTGATCTTCAGAACTGTAAATTATTGCAAATTCTTACAGTCCGCCCTTGGATACTTCCAGCTTGCTTGTAGTATCCTCTTGAAGAAATGAGCAATAATTTCTGACCCCCCAAAAACAACCATCCCCTGTATTTACCTAATAGCTACCTGCCACTGATCCCCGTCCCGTCTATTCCCCTTAAATTCAAGTAAAAAACCATGGTACGGTAGGCATCTTTCAGATACTTCATTTTTCAATAAGGGGTCTCATACCCCTACACGTTTGTAAAATTATACAGTGTAAACCAAATTTACAATCACTTTTTTTTAATATCACAAGTTATTACAAAATGTTGCAATCTTAGTTACACAATGTAATCAAACTGGTCCCAAGCACAGAGAGGATCCTACGCCTCTGCCCAACTTGGGGCTGCAACACAAAATACAAAAAATCATTAAACAACATGCTTAAATGAACCCCGAGCATCACGTGCCGATGATGGGTTGTGAAATTCGAGTGGGCATTGCTCCTCCCACTCGGGCAGTAAAAGTACCTTCCACCCCCCTTTGATCGTCTTAAACTTTAAAACAGGCAGAATGGATTTACCGGCCAGCCTGCTCTGCCAGCCCCGAACCGTTCCCTTGTCCCTTTGTGGAGGCGGGGTACCCCTCACGTTTAAAATTACCTTGGCACATCCGAGACCGGGGAGTATGGGATCTCATGACTCCCAGTCCCTCCCCCTCCCGTCTTCCCTCGACTGGCTGCAGAAAATGATGGGTGCCTGTGTGGCGGCTCTCCCTGGCCCCACACTGATCCGGCCACCCACTCATCCTTCCCAGCCACACTTATCCTCTTTGCCCGTGGGCCCCCGGGTGAGTTCCTCCCTCCCCCGACCACACCCACGTGACTATTGGGTCTCCCCCTCCTCTATACGATCAGTCCCGGGCCATCACCACCCACCCCCTTGGAACGCATCCCTATGACAAGGCGCCCGCGCTTCCCCATCGTGACTCCTCAACAGCGAGGTCTCCCGCACGTGAACTTCGGTCAGGATAGTGCTGGGTTGGGGGCCGTGCCCCACCCAGCTGGAGCCATCTCCTCCCCGAAGGAGGAGTAGGCAAGTTCCTCCAGATCCTGTCTGGTTTTTCCCGAAGATCACTGCGGGGTCTCCTGGATTCGTTCAGTGGCGAGGTGATCCCCAACATTCCGTATCCGTATCTTCATTCGATGCCCAGCTCGGTCTGGGCAAACATGGCTGCTTCATTTTCCAATCTCCTGCAAAAACTTAAAAGGACATGCAGCCAGGTCTCACTGACCTGCTGCCTTAGGTGGAGACATGGTCGGGTCCCTTGACCTCGGACCAAAATACAAACATTCGGCACACATGTAAACTTAAACTCTTTAAACTACCAGTTAAATCAACAAAACTTAAAATACACCTTAAAGCAAGCTATATACACACACATAGCTATAATACAAATGCCGCCCATCTCCGGACGGCCAGGCTAATGTCTGGCACTGTCGCAGATTGCTGCTGGCTGCAGCAAAGCTGGACTGCCTCCTGTCTCTGGTCCCCCGCAGCTTATGGCTGTTGAGTGGGGGCCTCTGTTCTTTGGCTTCTCCCTGGTTCGCGAGACCGCCCTACTCCACTGTAAAGTGGGTGACCATGCTTTCTTAGGCTGGGGCACCCGCTGAGACCTTCTGAGGGGTGTCTCTCTGGGGGAAACTTTGGCTGGCGGACCCTGAGCTTGGGTCACAGCCCCAGCTGGCTGGGAACCTTCTCCCCCATGTCCAAATAGCCCACACTGTATAATGTACCTGGCAGCCTGCCGGTGCAAATCTCTCTCTGGGGTTGTCTGCTCTTCCCTGCCCACTCCTGTGCTGGGGGCAGGTATACTCTTACCACCCGCTGCTGGTGGCTGGAAATTTTCCTCCCCATGTATAAAACCTGGTGTCAGCTCCCTCCCTATGTCTCCTGCAAGAGGGATTGCTATCCCTGCCCCCGCAGGGTCCCACATCATGGGGGGGGGACCACTGTAGAAGCGGGCTGGGAAGCTGGTCCCTTTAAACAGGCCACAGTGCCTGTTTTTACAGGCAGTGAACTTGAACTTGCCTTGTACAATTTTTCTGAATTTCTCTGTGTCCCATCCCTGCCTGTAATCACTGCCACTGGCCCGGACCCATATGGGTCCCAGAAAGTGCCTGCACGTGCACTCTCTTTGACCAGCATACAGGCCAGTCATTGTGGGGAGGCAGAGGTGGGCGAGGGGGTTGCAGCACCATTGATGGCTGCTACCTTTCCTTGGTTGGTCAGGAGAGACCGCATTGCCTCCAGTAGTGACTCGACTGAGGCGGGGGAGATTCCTGTCTCTGCCCTTTGGGCTGGGGCTGGGGGATTCTTTCCCTTGCTATCCTTCCAGGGATTCTTACAGTCTTTTCTCCAGTGACCGTCTTTCCCACACCCATAGCAATTTAACCTAGCCTGGGAGGGACTGTTCCCCCCCTGGTGCCACTCTTTCTTATACTGAGCCCCAGGTTTAACCTTGTGGACCTCCTCCTGCTCTCTCTTCACACTCTTCCTAACCCAGCCACCTCTACCCCGATAGGTCAGCCTACATACTGCCGCTAAAATCCGCAGGGCTACCCACATACTGAAAATGAGAGAAACAAGAGCTGGTACTTTCTCCAGATCCAGACCACTTATTAAATCAAAAACTGCCTCCACTCCTACCTGGCTCGCCATTGTAAGGGTTGGGGGCTTCTTTAAACTGGTTTAAAGTAATTTTCCTGGTCTTGCAGCCTTTGTCTGCACCCATACCAATTCCAATAAAACCAATTTTAAAACAGCGGCTCCGAATCGCTACCCCTCCTTTAGTTCTGAGTGGAGGAACTTATAATTAATGATATTAAAACGGAACAAGTGGTTTGGATGAGAGAAAAAAATCAGGTTTTATTACCTAAATAAACTACAATCCAAAGAATAAACTATACCACACGAACACAGTTAATTACATTAAAACTATATAACAGGGAGTTGCAGAAGGCGAAAACGAGGGATAAAATGGCTACAATGTTATTTAAACAATCTTAGCAATACCCTAAAATCACCACCCCTTAACTCCTGCTAGGTTGCCTTGTTGAGGAGTCAGAACACTCTGCTCACCTGTGGTCCAGCGAAGTAAGAGAGAGAGCTGGCTTCTCAGCATCTATCTTTATACCTGGTGAGGCCCCTGCCGTACTGCCTTGCAAGGGCTGTGTGCAAAATTCCCCACCCAAAGGGTCCAATACACAAGAGAAAGCTGTGATTGGCTAACTCAGAGTGGTTGGACCGGATTAATGTGTCTTCCGGATATCCCTGGGCTGAAACAAAGAGAATGCAACAGCCCTATTGTCCAGTGCTGGGTGATTTAAAACCCATTCAATTCTTAAACGTTTCCCATTCAAGATACAAAAGTCTCTTCTGCAGTTTAGATGTATCCACTCGATATACAAACAAATGCTAATAGCATTCAATTGCTTTGTAAACGAAGCATTGTCCTGTGGTAACGTCTTGTAAACAGGCATCGATTGTCCTGCTGCAGGGGGGATGGGGACACATCTTTGGTTGGCTGCTCCATTGAACCTTACTGCCAGACACAGAAAGCTGCATTCCAAGTCTTCCGCCATGTGGTGACAGCCATTTTTATCCATGGAAATTTAAAAGCACAACGCCCAGGGATTCTTTAATCAAAAATTAATCTTCAGAACTGTAAATTATTGCAAATTCTTACATTCCTCTACACTGACCCATCAAACACTCCCAGGGCAGGTACAGCACAGGTTAGATACAGAGTAAAGCTCCCTCTACACTGTCCCATCAAACACTCCCAGGGCAGGTACAGCACGGGTTAGATACAGAGTAAAGCTCCCTCTACACTGTCCCATCAAACACTCCCAGGGCAGGTACAGCACGGGTTAGCTACAGAGTAAAGCTCTCTCTACAGTGTCCCATCAAACCCTCCCAGGGCAGGTACAGCACGGATTAGATACCGAGTAAACCTCCCTCTACACTGTCCCATCAAAAACTCCCATGGCAGGTACAGCACGGGTTAGATACAGAGTAATTCTCCCTCGAAATTGTCCCATCAAAAACTCCCAGGGCAGGTACAGCATGGGTTGATACAGAGTAAAGCTCTCTCTGCACTGTCCCATCAAACACTCCCAGGACAGGTACAGCACGGATTAGATACAGGGTAAAGCTCCCTTTAAACTGTCCCATTAAAAACTCCCATGGCATGTACAGCATGGGTTAGATACAGAGTAAAGCTCTTTCTACACTGTCCCATGAAACACTCCCAGGGCAGGTACAGCACGGGTTAGATACAGATTAAAGCTCCCTCTACACTGTCCCATCAAACACTCCCAGGGCAGGTACAGCACGGGTAAGATACAGATTAAAAATCCCTCTACACTGTCCCATCAAACACTCACAGGGCAGGTACAGCACGGGTTAGATACAGAGTAAAGCTCCCTCTACACTGTCCCAACAAACACTCCCAGGGCAGGTACAGCACGAGTTAGATACAGAGTAAAGCTCCCTCTACATTGTCACATCAAACACTGCCAGGGCAGGTACAGCACGAGCTGGATACAGAGTAAATCTCCCTCTACACTGTCCCATCAAACACTGCCATAGCAGGTACAGCACTGGTTAGATAGAAAGTTAAGCTCCCTCTACACAGTCCCATCAAACACTCCCAGTGCAGGTACAGCACGGATTAGATACAGAGTAAAGCTCCCTCTACATTGTCCCATTAAACACTCCCAGGACAGGTACAGCATGGGTTAGATACAGAATAAACCTCTCTCTACACTTTCACATCAAACACTCCCAGGGCAGGTACAGCACGGGTTAGATACAGAGCAAACCTCCTCTACACTATCCCATCAGCACTCCCAGGACAGGTATAGCATGGTTTAATTACACTGTAAAGCTCTCTCCACACTGTCACATCAAACAATCCCAGGACAGGTACAGCACAGATCAGTTACAGAGTAAAGCTCCCTCTACACTGTCCCATCAAACACTCCCAGGGCAGGTACAGTACGGGTTAGATACAGAGTAAAGCTTCCTCTACACTATCCCATCACACACTCCAAGGACAGGTACAGCATGGGTTAGATACAGAGTAAAGCCCCCTCTACACTGTCCCATCATGCACTCGCAGGACAGGTACAGCATGGGTTAGATACAGAGTTAACCTCCCTCGACACTGCCCCATCAAACACTCCCAAAACAGGTACAGCACGTATTAGATACAGAGTAAAGCTCCCTTTAAACTGTTCCATTAAACACTCCCATGGCATGTACAGCATGGGTTAGATACAGAGTAAAGCTCCGGAGACACTGTCCCATTAAACACTCCCAGGGCAGGCACAGCACGGGTTAGATACAGAGTAAAGCCCCCTCTAGACTTTCCCATTAAACACTCTCAGGGCAGGTACAGCACGGGTTAGATACAGAGCAGCAGGAGCAGCGGGAGCAGCGGAGGAGGAGCCCGGTATAAAAACCGGCGACCAGCGAGGCCCGAGAGCACTCGGAGCAGCGGGAGCAGCGGAGGAGGATTCTGGTATAAAAACCGGTGACCAGCGAGGCCCGAGAGCACTCGGAGCAGCGGGAGCAGCGGAGGAGGAGCCCGGTATAAAAACCGGTGACCAGCGAGGCCCGAGAGCACTCGGAGCAGCGGGAGCAGCGGAGGAGGAGGCCGGTGTAAAAACCGGCGACCAGCGAGGCCCGAGAGCACTCGGAGCAGCGGAGGAGGAGCCCGGTATAAAAACCGGCGACCAGCGAGGCCCGAGAGCACTCGGAGCAGCGGGAGCAGCGGAGGAGGAGCCCGGTATAAAAACCGGCGACCAGCGAGGCCCGAGAGCACTCGGAGCAGCGGGAGCAGCGGAGGAGGAGCCCGGTATAAAAACCGGCGACCAGCGAGGCCCGAGAGCACTCGGAGCAGCGGGAGCAGCGGAGGAGGAGCCCGGTATAAAAACCGACGACCAGCGAGGCCCGAGAGCACTCGGAGCAGCGGGAGCAGCAGAGGAGGAGCCCGGTATAAAAACCGGCGACCAGCGAGGCCCGAGAGCACTCGGAGCAGCGGGGAGAGAGGTAAAAAGAAATCAGTGTGTGACGTCATCAGGGAGCAGGTAAGTGATTGGTTGGTGAGTATTTCTCTTTTTTAAACTTTAACTCTGTAGTTTATAGTTACTAGGGTCTTTTCTGGTGTAGCAGGTACTGTTGGTAGACTATACAAGCGCCTTAGAGATATCTTTAATTGGTTATAGTAAATTAATTTAAATTAATTAAAGGGTAAGTCATGCCAGGAGAGCCCAGCCCCGTGATGTGCTCCTCCTGCTCCATGTGGGAATTCAGGGACACTGCCCCTGGTGACTACGTGTGCAGGAAATGCATCCATCTGCAGCTACTAGCAGACCGCATTGAGGAGCTGGAGCTGTGGGTGGATGGGTTGTGGAGCATTCACGATGCTGAGAAGTTCGTGGATAGCACGTTTAGTGAGTTGGTCACACCGCAGGGAAGGGCTGCACAGGAAGAAAGGAAAGGGGTGACCATCAGGCGGAGCAATAGAAGTAGGCAGGTAGTGCAGAAAACCCCTGTGACCATTCCCCTCTCAAACAAGTATACCGCTTTGGATACTGTTGAGGGGGATGACTCACCAGGGGAAGGCGGCAGCAGCCAGCTTCCTGGCACTGGGGGTGCTCCTGCTGCCCAGGAAGGGAGGAAAAAGAGTGGGAGAGCAATAGCGGTAGGGGATTCTATAGTAAGGGGAACAAATAGGCGTTTCTGTGGCCATAGACGTGAATCCAGGATGGTTTGTTGCCTCCCTGGTGCCAGGGTCAAGGATGTCACTGAGCGGCTGCAGGGCATTCTGGAGGGGGAGGGTGAACAGCCAGAGGTCGTGGTCCACATTGGTACCAACGACATAGGTAAAAAGAGGGATGAGGTCCTGCAGCAAGAATTTAGGGAGCTAGGGGCAAGATTAAGGAGCAGGACCTCAAAGGTTGTAATCTCTGGATTACTCCCGGTGCCACGTGCTAGTGAGTATAGGAATGGGAGGATAGAACAGATGAATGCGTGGCTAAAGGGATGGTGCAGGAGGGAGGGCTTTAGCTTCCTGGATCACTGGGTCTGCTTCTGCTTCTGGGACAGGTGGGACTTGTACAAGTCGGACGGTTTACACCTGAACCAGAGGAGAACCAATATCCTTGCGGGGAGGTTTGCTAGCACTGCTGGGGGGGGTTTAAACTAACTCGGATGGGGGATGGGATACAGAGTGGAGCTATAGTAGGGGGTGATGTACAGCCAAATACGGAGGAAAAAACAAGTCAGCAGGGAAGGCAGAGCAAAGATGTGAAGGCAAAAGGGAATATGGCAGGGCTGGAAGGCATTTATTTTAATGCAAGGAGTCTTGCAAATAAGGTGGATGAACTGAAGTTGTTGTTGAACACATGGGAGTACGATATTGTTGCTATCACGGAGACATGGTTGAGGGAGGGTCAGGACTGGCAGCTGAATATTCCGGGGTATAGAATCTTCAGGCGAGACAGAAGGGGGTGTAAAAGGGGAGGGGGTGTTGCAATAATAATTAAGGAGTCAATTACTGCTGTAAGGAGGGATGATATATTAGCGGGTTCCTCTAATGAGGCCATATGGGTAGAACTTAAAAACAAAAAGGGGTCAAGCACTTTGCTGGGAGTGTACTATAGGCCCCCAAACAGTCAGGGGGAGATAGAGGAACAGATATGTAGGCAAATCTCAGAAAAGTGTGAAAATAATAGGGTAATAATAGTGGGGGATTTCAACTTCCCCAATATAAATTGGGATAGTCAGAGTGTGAAAGGCTTAGAGGGTGCAGAATTCTTAAAGTGCATCCAGGAGAGCTTTTTGAGCCAACATGTAGAAAGTCCTACAAGAGAGGGGGCGGTACTGGACCTAATTCTAGGGAATGTAGCCGGGCAGGTGGTGGAAGTGACAGTAGGAGAGCATTTTGGTGACAGTGACCATAATTCGGTGAGATTTAAGGTGGTCATGGAAAAAGACAAAGACGGCCTGGAAATAAGGGTTCTAAATTGGGGGAAGGCCGATTTTAATAAGATAAGACAGGATCTGGCCAAAGTGGACTGGGAGCAGCTACTTATAGGAAAATCCACATCAAAACAGTGGGAGGCTTTCAGAAGGGAAATAGAGAGAGTACAACACCAACATGTTCCTGTAAAGGTCAAGGGTGGGACCAACAAGCAAAGGGAACCTTGGATGACAAGGGATATACAAAAATGCATTAGGAAAAAAAGGGGGGCTTTTGGCAGTTACAAAAGACAAAAGACGGAGGAAGCCCTAGAGGAGTATAAAAGGTGCAGGGGCATACTTAAAAAGGAAATTAGGAGAGCGAGGAGGGGCCATGAAATAACACTGGCGAGCAAAATAAAGGAAAATCCTAAGATGTTTTATAAGTATATTAAGGGCAAGAGGATAACCAGGGAAAGGGTAGGGCCCATTAGGGACCAAAGTGACAAGCTGTGTGTAGAGCCAGATGAAGTAGCTGGGGTTTTAAATGAATTTTTTGCCTCTGTGTTCGCTATGGAGAAAGACGATGTAGACATAGAAGTCGGGCAAGGGGACTGTGACATACTTGAACATATTAGCATCGAGAGGGAGGAGGTAATAGCGGTTTTAGCAGGCCAAAAAGTGGATAAATCCCCAGGCCCGGACGAGATGTATCCCAGGCTGTTGTGTGAGGCAAAGGAGGAGATTGCAGGGGCTCTGACACAAATTTTCAGAACCTCTCTGGCCACAGGGGATGTACCAGAGGACTGGAGAACAGCTAACGTAGTACCATTATTCAAGAAGGGTAGCAGGGATAAACCAGGGAATTACAGGCCAGTGAGCCTAACATCTGTGGTAGGGAAATTATTGGAAAAAATTCTGAGGGACAAAATTAGTCTCCACTTGGAGAGGCAAGGATTAATCGGGGATAGTCAGCATGGCTTTGTCAAGGGTAAATCATGTCTGACCAATCTGATTGAATTTTTCGAGGGGGTGACCAGGTGTGTGGATGAGGGAAATGCTGTGGATGTGGTTTACATGGACTTCAGTAAAGCTTTTGACAAAGTCCCGCATAGGAGACTGGTCAAGAAGGTAAGAGCCCATGGGATCCAGGGGGACTTGGCGCGTTGGATCCTAAACTGGCTGAGTGGCAGGAGGCAGAGGGTGATGGTCGAAGGTTGCTTTTGTGACTGGAAGCCTGTGTCCAGTGGGATACCTCAGGGATCGGTGCTGGGTCCCTTGCTGTTTGTGATCTACATTAATGATTTGGATGAGAATGTAAAGGGTATGATCAGTAAGTTCGCGGATGACACGAAAATTGGTGGGGTGGTAAATTGCGAGGAGGAAAGCCTCAGGCTACAGGACGATATTAATGGGTTGGTCAGATGGGCGGAAAAGTGGCAAATGGAATTTAACCCGGAAAAGTGTGAGGTGATGCATTTTGGACGGACAAATAAGGCAAGGGAATACACAATGAGTGGTAGGACCCTAGGAAGTACAGAGGGTCAGAGGGACCTTGGTGTACATGTGCATAGATCCCTGAAGGCAGCGGAACAGGTAGATAAGGTGCTTAAAAAGGCATATGGGATACTTGCCTTCATTAGCAGAGGCATAGAATATAAGAGCAGGGAGGTTATGATGGAGCTGTACAAAACGCTGGTGAGGCCACAGCTGGAGTACTGTGTGCAGTTCTGGTCGCCTCACTATAGGAAGGATGTGGTTGCTTTGGAGAGGGTGCAGAGAAGATTCACCAGGATGTTACCTGGGATGGAGCACCTCAGCTATGAAGAAAGACTCAACAGGCTGGGGTTGTTTTCCTTGGAGCAAAGGAGGCTGAGGGGGGACCTGATTGAGGTGTACAAAATGATGAGGGGCATAGATAGGGTAGATAAAGAGGAACTTTTCCCCTTAGTAGGGGGGTCAATAACAAGGGGGCATAGATTCAGGGTAAGGGGCAGGAGATTTAGGGGGGATTTGAGGAGGAACTTTTTCACCCAGAGGGTGGTTGGAAGCTGGAACTCACTGCCTGAAAGGGTGGTAGAGGCAGGAACCCTCACAACATTCAAGAAGCATTTGGATGGGCACTTGAAATGCCATTGCATACAAGGCTATGGACCAAATGCTGGAAAATGGGATTAGACTGGACAGGGATTGATGGACGGCGCAGACACGATGGGCCGAAGGGCCTCTTTCTGCGCTGTAAAACTCTATGACTCCATGACTCTATGACAGAGTAAAGCTTTCTCTACACTTTCCCATCAAACACTCCCAGGAGAGTTACAGCACGGATTAGATACAGAGGAAAGCATCATCTGCACTGTCCCATCAAACACTCCCAGGTCAGGTACAGCATGGGTTAGATACAGAATAAAGCTCCCTCTACACTGTCCCATCAAACACACCCAGGACAGCTACAGCACGGATTAGATAGAGTAAAGCTGCCTCTACACTGTCCTATCAAACACTCCCATGACAGGTACAGCACGGGTTAGATACAGAGTAAAGCTCCATCTACACTGTCCCATCAAACACTCCCAGAGCAGGTACAGCATGGGTTAGAAACAGTGTAAAGCTACCTCTACACTGTCCCATCAAACACTCCCATGGCAGGTACAGCACGGGTTAGATACAGAGTAAATCTCTCTCTACACTGTCCCATCAAACACTCCCAGGACAAGTACAGAACGGGTTAAATACAGAGTAAAGCTCCCTCTACACTGTCCCAACAAACACTCCCAGGGCAGGTACAACACGAGTTAGATACAGAGTAAAGCTCCCTCTAGAGTGTCCCATCAACACTCCCAGGACAGGTACAGCATGGGTTAGATACAGAGTAAAGCTCTCTCTACACTGTCCCATCAAACACTCCCAGGACAGGTACAGCACATATTAGATACGGAGTAAAGCATCCTTTAAACAATCCCATTAAACACTCCCATGGCATGTACAGCATGGGTTAGATACAGAGTAGATATCCGTCTACACTGTCCCATCAAACACTTCCAGGGCAGGTACAGCACTGGATAGATACAGAGTAAATCTCGCTCTACACTGTCCCATCACACACTCCCAGGACAGGTACAGCATGCGTTAGATGCAGAGTAAAGAACTCTCTACATTGTCCCATCAAAAACTCCCAGGGCAGGTACAGCACGGGTTAGATGCAGAGTAAAGCTCTCTCTACACTGTCCCATCAAACACTCCCAGGACAGCTACATCATGGGTTAGTTACAGAGAAAACTCTCTCTACACTGTCACATCAAACACTCCCAGGTCAGGTACAGCACGGTTTAGATACAGAGTAAAGCTCCCACTACAGTCTCCCATCAAACACTCCCATGGCAGGTGCAGCAAGGGTAAGATATAGAGTAAAGCTCTCTCTACAGTCTCCCGTCAAACAATCCCAGGACAGGTACAGCATGGGTTAGATACAGACTAAAGCTCCCTCTACACTGTCCCATCAACACTCCCAGGACAGGTACAGCACGGGTTAGATATAGAGTAGATCTCCGTCTACACTGTCCCATCAAACACTCCCAGGACAGGTACAGCACGGGTTAGGTGCAGAGTAAAGCTCTCTCTACACTGTCCCATCAAACACTCCCAGGACAGGTACAGCATGGGTTAGAAAAAGCTAAAGCTCTCTCTACACTGTCCCATCAAACACTCCCAGGACAACTGCAGAACGGGTTAGATACAGAGTAAAGCTCCCTCTACACTGTCCCAACAAACACACCCATGACAGGTACAGCATGGGTTAGATACAGAGTAAAGCTCCCTCTACACTGTCCCATCAAACAATCCCAGGACAGCTACAGCACGGTTTAGATACAGCATAAATCTCCCTCTACACTGTCCCATCAAACAATCCCAGGACAGCTACAGCACGGGTTAGATACAGAGTAAAGCGCTCTCTACACTGTCCCATCAAACAATCCCAGGGCAGCTACAGCACGGGTTAGATGCAGAGTAAAGCTCCCTCTACACTGTCCCATCGCACAATCGCAGGACAGGTACAGCTCGGGTTAGAGACAGAGTAAAGCGGCCTCTGCACTGTCCCATCAAACAATCCCAGGACAGGAACAGCACGGGTTAGCTACAGAGTAAAGCTCTCTCTACACTGTCCCATCACACACTCCCCAGGACAGGTACAGCATGGGTTAGATACAGACTAAAGCTCCCTCTATACTGTCCGATCAACACTCCCAGGACAGGTGCAGCACGGGTTAGATACAGAGTAAATCTCCCTCTACACTGTCCCATCAAACAATCCCAGGACAGGTACAGCACGGGTTAGCTACAGAGTAAAGCTCTCTCTACACTGTCCCATCAAACACTCCCAGGTCAGGTACAGCACGGTTTAGATACAGAGTAAAGCTCTGATGCGCTATCAATTACTCATAAAAGACTGAGAATTAAGAGAGTAACTAAAGGCTTTTATTAACAAAAGAATGAAGGTCTGCCTCGAGTGGTCGACCGGTCCAGAATACAAAGGGGCTGGGGAGCAATCACCTTTATACTAGGACTTGTGGGAGGAGTCAGCCGAGGCATGTCCAGGCATGTACACAGTGGAATACAAACAGTGGTTTACCACATTCACCCCTTGTTTAAAATTGAGTCTGGCGGGGTGAAGTGTATTAAAAGTTAGTGTATTGGAGTCTGTCCGGAGGTCTTGTCTGCCGCTGTGATCGGCGTGGCGACGGCAGGGGTAGTGGAGCTTCCGGCGTCGAGTCCCGCGTAGGCTGTGGCACAGGCGTGTCGTCCTCGTAGATGTCGAGCGGGTCGCTGGGCCCAGGCCTGCCGTCTGCCGGGGCTGGATATCGGATCGTGGGGGGGTGGTGATAGTGAGCAGTGGGTTACTGCGGCCCCCGAGGGTGCAAGGTCTCTTATGGAGACTGTGTCCTCCCGCCCGTCCGGGTATGCAATGTAAGCATACTGGGGGTTGGCGTGGAGGAGGTCGACCCTCTCGGCCAGGGGGTCCGTTTTATGGGTCCTCACGTGCCTTCTCAGTAGGACCGGCCCTGGGGACGTCAGCCATGGTGGTAGCGATGTCCCCGATGTGGACTTCCTTGGGAAGACAAACATTTTCTCATGAGGGGTGGCGTTTGTGGCAGTGCAGAGCAGTGACCGAATAGAGTGGAGTGCATCGGGGAGCACATCCTGCCAGCGGGAGGTTAGAAGGCCCCTAGACTTTAAGGCTAGCAGGGCGGCCTTCCAAACTGTCGCATTTTCTCTTTCCACCTGCCCGTTCCCCCGGGGGTTGTAACTGGTGGTCCTGCTTGTGGCAATACCCCTAGTTAGCAGGTACTGACGGAGTTCGTCGCTCATAAACGATGAGCCCCGGTCGCTATGGATATAGCTGGGGAAACCGAACAGGGTGAAGAGGTCGTTCAGACATTTAATGACCGTGGGACTGGTCATGTCCGGGCAGGGGATGGCGACCGGGAAACGGGAGTACTCATCAATAATATTGAGGAAGTACACATTGCGGTCGGAGGAGGGGAAGAGGCCGTTTAAAATCAACGCTCAGGCGCTCGAAGGGGCGAGTGGCTTTTATCAGGTGGGCCCTGTCTGGTCTATAAAAGTGCGGTTTGCACTCAGCGCAGACTTGGCAGTTCCTGGTCATGGTCCTGACCTCCTCAATAGAGTAAGGCAGGTTGCGGGCCTTGATGAAGTGGAAGAACCTGGTGACCCCCGGGTGGCAGAGGTCATTGTGGAGGGCCCGCAGTCTATCGATCTGCGTGCTGGCGCAGGTGCCACGCGATAGCGCATCCGGGGGTTCATTGAGCTTCCCGGGCCGGTACAAGATCTCGTAATTGTAGGTGGAAAGTTCGATTCTCCACCTCAAGATCTTGTCATTTTTGATTTTGCCCCTCTGCTTGTTGTTAAACATGAAAGCAACTGAACGTTGGTCAGTGAGCAGGGTAAATCGTTTTCCGGCCAGGTAGTGCCTCCAATGAAGCACAGCCTCCACAATCGCCTGGGCCTCCTTCTCAACAGTGGAGTGTCTGGTCTCCGGGCCTTGGAGGGTTCGTGAAAAGAAGGCCACGGGTCTCCTCGCCTGATTGAGGGTAGCGGCCAGGGCAAAGTCGGACGCATCGCTTTCCACCTGGAAGGGGATGGATTCGTCCACTGCGTGCATGGTGGCTTTGGCAATGTCTTCCTTGATACGGTGGAAGGCTAAGCGGGCCTCTGCCGTCAAGGGAAAAGAGGTGGACTTGATCAGCGGATGGGCCTTGTCCGCATAGTAGGGGACCCACTGGGCATAATAGGAGAAAAACCCTAGGCACCTCTTCAGGGCCTTGAGGCAGTGGGGCAGTGGGAGTTCCATAAGGGGATGCATCCGGTCGGGGTCGGGGCCGATGACTCTGTGTTCCACAACACAGCCAAGGATGGCGAGGCGGTTTGTGCAGAATATGCACTTCTCCTTGTTATATGTCAGGTTCAGGAGTTGGGCGGTGCGGAGGAATTTTTCGAGGTTTGCGTCATGGTCCTGCAAGTCACGGCCGCAGATGGTCACATTGTCCAGATATGGGAAAGTGGCCTGCAACGCATTTTGATCTACCATCCGGTCCATCTCCCTTTGGTGACGCCAAAGGGAACCCTAAGGAAGTGATAGAGGCGGCCGTTTGCCTCAAAGGCAGTATACTGGCGGCCCTCAGGGCGGATAGGGAGCTGGTGGTATGCTGATTTCAGGTCAATGGTCGAGAAGACGCGGTACTGCGCGATCTGGTTGACCATATCAGCTATGCGGGGGAGTGGGTAGGCGTCCAGCAGGGTGTAGCGATTTATTGTCTGGCTGTAGTCGATGACCAGGCGCTGCTTCTCGCCAGTCTTAACGACCACAACCTGGGCTCGCCAGGGGCTGGTGCTGCCCTCAATAATCCCTTCCTTCAGGAGCCGCTCCACTTCGGTTTTAATGAAAACCCTGTCCCCGGCACTGTATCGCCTGCTCTTTGTGGCGATGGGCTTACAGTCGGGGGTGAGGTTAGCAAACAGTGGGGGGGGGTGACTCTGAGTGTGGAAAGGTTGCAGCTGGTGCACGGCGGGCAATTTGGGAGCTGCTGGCTGTGGACTGTGAGTGGGGGTAGGGGTCCACCGTACGCCATCGTAACACTTTTAAGGTGGCACTGAAAATCTAACCCCAGCAGGACAGCAGCGCAGAGGTCGGGCAGGACCAGAAGTTTAAAATGATCGTACATGGTCCCGTCTACTACGAGTGTCACTACGCAGTAGCCGCCGATGTCCGCCGACTGGGACTCGGCGGCCATAGAAATCCGCTGGTGCGCAGGCAGGACTGGGAGAGAGCAACGCCACACCGTGTCGGGGTGGATGAAGCTCTCCGTGCTCCCAGAGTCAAAAAGGCAGATTGTATCGTGGCCATTTACCTTAATGTCCATTGTGGAACTGGCCAGCTGGTGCGGTCTCGCTTGGTCCAGTGTAACGGATGCCAGCGTAGGGGTCGGTGTGTCGCTGCGGGTATCAGATGAGGCGGTGTTGGGGGCCTGCTGCATTCCGGCTGTCGTCCAAGATGGCGGCATCCATGATCCCCATGTGGCTGGAGGCATCCAAAATGGCTGCTGTACCGGTGGTTCACACATGGCCGGGGAGGCCCAAGATGGCGGCCCGCATGGGCCACACGCGGCGCTGCTGGGGTTCGGGGTGGCTTTGACCCTGCAGACATTAGCGTAGTGTCCCTTCTTCCCGCAGCCCGAGCAGATCGCGTTTTTCGCCGGGCAGCGCGCTCTGGGGTGTTTTGCCTGGCCACAGAAGTAGCATTTCTGGCCTTGGGACACTGCTGCGGTAGTTGGGCCGTTGCTGGGGTGTGGCTGGGGTGGCACGGCGCTATGAGGCGTTCCTACCATGTCCCAGGCTGTCATTCCCCGCGGTGTCCACGGTGCAGAGGAGTAGGCATCCATGCCCCGGTAGGCTGCATCCAATGATAGTGCGAGTTCAGAGGCCTTGTTGAGGTCGAAGTCACTCTGCTCCAACAGTCGCTGTCGGGTGTAATTGGATCTGTGGCCCGCTACAAAAGCGTCCCGGATAAGTTCCTCTGTGTACACGGCGGCCTTTACATCCTTACAACCACAGGCCCAGCCAAGCACAGGCAGTGCCTGAAGGTATTCCACGGTCGATTCCCCAGGTTGTTGTTTACGACTCCCCAGAAGGTGCCTGGCATACACTTCATTCACTGGGCGCGTGTACTGGTCCTTGAGGAGCTTGATAGCGTCCGCGTACGAGGTCGCATCTTGGATGACCGAGTACACTCGGTGGTTCACTTTGGAGGTCAGGACATCCAGTTTGTCCTCGTCCGATTTGATTGCTGCGGAGGCAGTCAGGAATTTGTCAAAACACTTAAGCCAGTGAGTAAACTTGCTGGATGAGTCTGCCTCCCGATGATCTAAGTCCAGGCATGCTGGTGTGAGGATCTTCTCCGTTATAAAAATGTTGTTAATAAAATTGATGCACTATCAATTACTCATAAAAGACTGAGAGTTAAGAGAGTAACTAAAGGCTTTTATTAACAAAAGAATGAAGGTCTGCCTCGAGTGGTCGACCGGTCCAGAATACAAAGGGGCTGGGGAGCAGTCACCTTTATACTAGGACTTGTGGGAGGAGTCAGCCGAGGCATGTCCAGGCATGTACACAGTGGAATACAAACAGTGGTTTACCACAAGCTCCCACTACAGTCTCCCATCAAACACTCCCATGGCAGGTACAGCACGGATTAGATACAGAGTAAAGCTGCCTCTGCACTGTCCTGTCAAACATTCACATGGCAGGTACAGCACGGGTTAGATACAGAGTAAAGCTCCATCTACACTGTCCCATCAAACACTTCCAGGGCAGGTTCAGCACGGGTTAGATACAGAGTAAAGCTCCCTCTACACTGTCCCATCACACACTCCCACGACAGCTACATCATGGGTTAGTTACAGAGTAAAACTCTCTCTACACTGTCCCGTTAAACACTCCCAGGGCAGGCACAGCACGGGTTAGATACAGAGTAAAGCCCCCTCTAGACTGTCCCATCAAACACTCCCAGGGCAGGTACAGCATGGGTTAGAAACAGAGTAAAGCTCCCTCTACACTGTCCCATCACACAAACGCAGGACAGGTACAGCTCGGGTTAGATACAGAGTAAAACTCCCTCTACACTGTCCCATCAAACACTCTCAGGGCAGGTACAGCACGGGTTAGATACAGAGTAAAGCTCTCTCTACACTGTCCCATCAAATACGCCCAGGGCAGGTACAGCATGGGTTAGATACAGAGCAAAGCTCTCTCTACACTGACCCATCAAACACTCCCAGTACAAGTACAGAACGGGTTAGATACAGAGTAAAGCTCCCTCTACACTGTCCCATCAACACTCCCAGGACAGGTACAGCACGGGTTAGATACAGAGTAAATCGCCCTCTACACTGTCCCAACAAACAATCCCAGGACAGCTACAGCACGGGTTAGATACAGAGTAATGCTCTCTCTACACTTTCCCATCAAACACTCCCAGGACAGTTACAGCACGGATTAGATACAGAGTAAAGCAGCCTCTGCAGTGTCCCATCAAACAATCCCAGGACAGGTACAGCACGGGTTAGCTACAGAGTAAAGCTCTCTGTACACTGTCTCTTCACACACTCCCCAGGACAGGTGCAGCATGGGTTAGATACAGACTAAAGCTCCCTCTACACTGTCCCATCAACACTCCCAGGACAGGTACAGCACGGGTTAGATACAGAGTAAATCGCCCTCTACACTGTCCCAACAAACAATCCCAGGACAGCTACAGCACGGGTTAGATACAGAGTAATGCTCTCTCTACACTGTCCCATCAAACACTCCCAGGACAGGTACAGCACATATTAGATACGGAGTAAAGCATCCTTTAAACAGTCCCATTAAACACTCCCATGGCATGTACAGCATGGGTTAGATACAGAGTAGATCTCCGTCTACACTGTCCCATCAAACACTCCAAGGGCAGGTACAGCACTGGTTAGATACAGAGTAAATCTCGCTCTACACTGTCCCATCACACACTCCCAGGACAGGTACAGCATGGGTTAGATGCACAGTAAAGAACATTCTACACTGTCCCATCAAACACTCCCAGGACAGGTACAGCACGGGTTAGATACAGAGCAAAGCTCTCTCTACACTGACCCATCAAACACTCCCAGTACAAGTACAGAACGGGTTAGATACAGAGTAAAGCTCCCTCTACACTGTCCCAACAAACACTCCCAGGGCAGGTACAACACGAGTTAGATACAGAGTAAAGCTCCCTCTATACTGTCCCATCAAACACACCCATGACAGGTACAGCATGGGTTAGGTACAGAGTAAAGCTCCCTCTACACTGTCCCATCACACACTCCCAGGACAGGTACAGCACGGTTTAGATACAGAGTAAATCTCCCTCTACACTGTCCCATCACACACTCCCAGGACAGGTACAGCACGGTTTAGATACAGAGTAAATCTCCCTCTACACTGTCCCATCCAACACTCCCAGGGCAGCTACAGCACGGATTAGATACAGAGTAAAGCTCCCTCTACACTGTCCCATCAAACACTCCCAGGGCAGGTACAGCATGGGTTAGATACAGAGTAAAGCTCCCGCTACACTATCCCATCACACACTCCCAGTACAGGTACAGCACGGTTTAGATACAGAGTAAATCTCCCTCTGCACTGTCCCATCAAACAACCCCAGGACAGGTACAGCATGGGTTAGATGCAGAGTAAAGAACATTCTACACTGTCCCATCAAACACTCCCAGGACAGGTACAGCACGGGTTAGATACAGAGTAAAGCTCTCTCTACACTGTCCCATCAAACACTCCCAGGACAAGTACAGCACATATTAGATACGGAGTAAAGCATCCTTTAAACAGTCCCATTAAACACTCCCATGGCATGTACAGCATGGGTTAGATACAGAGTAGATCTCCGTCTACAGTGTCCCATCAAGCACTCCAAGGGCAGGTACAGCACGGGTTAAATACAGAGTAAAGCGCTCTCTACACTGTCCCATCCAACACTCCCAGGGCAGTTACAGCACGGATTAGATACAGAGTAAAGCTCCCTCTACACTGTCCCATCAAACACTCCCAGGGCAGGTACAGCACGGGTTAGATACAGAGTAAAGCTCCCTCTACACCATCCCATCACACACTCCCAGGACAGGTACAGCATGGGTTAGATACAGAGTAAAGCTCCCTTTACACTGTCCCATCAAACACTCCCGATGCAGGTACAGCACAGCTTAGCCACAGAGTAAAGCTCCCGCTACACTATCCCATCACACACTCCCAGTACAGGTACAGCACGGTTTAGATACAGAGTAAATCTCCCTCTGCACTGTCCCATCAAACAACCCCAGGACAGCTACAGCACCGGTTAGATACAGAGTAACGCTCTCTCTCCACTGTCCCATCAGCACTCCCAGGCCAGATACAGCATGGATTAGATGCAGAGTAAACCTCCTTCTACACTCTCCCATCAAACACTCCCAGGGCAGGTACAGCACGGGTTAGTTACAGAGTAAAGCTCTCTCTACACTGTCACATCAAACACTCCCAGGACAAGTACAGAACGGGTTAGATACAGAGTAAAGCTCCCTCTGCACTGTCCCATTAATCACTGCCATGGCAAGTACAGCATGGTTAGATACAGAGTAAAGCTCTCTCTACAGTCTCCCTTCAAACATATCCAGGGCAGCTGCAGCACGGGTTAGAAACAAAGTAAAGCTCCCTCTACACTGTCCCATCACACAATCCTAGGACAGGTACAGCACGGGTTAGATACAGAGTAAAACTCCCTCTACACTGTCCCATCAAACACTCTCAGGGCAGGTACAGCACGGGTTAGAAACAGAGTAAAGCTCTCTCTACACTGTCCCATCAAACACTCTCAGGGCAGGTACAGCACGCGTTAGAAACAGAGTAAAGCTCTCTCTACACTGTCCCATCAAACACTCTCAGGGCAGGTACAGCATGGGTTAGATACAGAGTAAAGCTCTCTCTGCACTTTCCCATCAAACACTCCCAGGACAGTTACAGCACGGATTAGATACAGAGTAAAGCGGCCTCTGCACTGTCCCATCAAACAATCCCAGGACAGGTACAGCACGGGTTAGCTACAGAGTAAAGCTCTCTCTACACTGTCCCATCACACACTCCCCAGGACAGGTACAGCATGGGTTAGATACAGAGTAAAGCTCCCTCTACACTGTCCCATCAAACAATCCCAGGACAGGTACAGCACGGGTTAGCCACAGAGTAAAGCTCTCCCTACACTGTCCCATCAAACACTCCCAGGGCAGGTACAGCACGGACTAGATACAGAGTAAAGCTCCCTCTACACTGTCCCATCAAGCACTCCCAGGACAGGTACAGCACGGGTTAGATACAGAGTAAATATCCCTCTAAACTGTCCCATCAAGCAATCCCAGGACAGCTGCAGCACGGCTTAGATACAGAGTAAAGCTCTCTCTACACTGTCCCATCAAACACTCCCAGGACAGGTACAGCACATATTAGATATGGAGTAAAGCATCCTTTAAACAGTCCCATTAAACACTACCATGGCATGTACATCATGGGTTAGATACAGAGTAAAGCTCCTTCTACACTGTCCCATGAAACACTCCCAGGGCAGGTACAGCACGGGTTAGATACAGATTAAAGCTCCCTCGACACTGTCCCATCAAACACTCCCAGGGCAGGTACAGCACGGGTTAGATGCAGAGTAAATCTCCCTCTAAACTGTCCCATCAAACAATCCCAGGACAGCTACAGCACGGGTTAGATACAGAGTAACACTCTCTCTACACTGTCCCATCAAACACTCCCAGGACAGGTACAACACATATTAGATACGGAGTAAAGCATCATTTAAACAGTCCCATTAAACACTCCCATGGCATGTACAGCATGGGTTAGATGCAGAGTAAACCTCTCTCTACACTTTCACATCAAACACTCCCAGGGCAGGTACAGCACGGGTTAGATACAGAGCAAACCTCCTCTACACTATCCCATCAGCACTCCCAGGACAGGTATAGCATGGTTTAATTACACTGTAAAGCTCTCTCCACACTGTCACATCAAACAATCCCAGGACAGGTACAGCACAGATCAGTTACAGGGTAAAGCTCCCTCGACACTGTCCCATCAAACACTCCCAGGGCAGGTACAGTACGGGTTAGATACAGAGTAAAGCTTCCTCTACACTATCCCATCACGCACTCCCAGGACAGGTACAGCATGGGTTAGATACAGAGTAAAGCTCCCTCTACACTGTCCCATCACGCACTCCCAGGACAGGTACAGCATGGGTTAGATACAGAGTTAACCTCCCTCGACACTGCCCCATCAAACACTCCCAAAACTGGTACAGCACGGATTAGATACAGAGTAAAGCTCCCTTTAAACTGTCCCATTAAACACTCCCATGGCATGTACAGCATGGGTTAGATACAGAGTAAAGCTCCGGAGACACTGTCCCAGTAAATACTCCCAGGGCAGGCACAGCATGGGTTAGATACAGAGTAAAGCCCCCTCTAGACTTTCCCATTAAACACTCTCAGGACAGGTACAGCACATATTCGATATGGAGTAAAGCATCCTTTAAACAGGCCCATTAAACACTCCCATGGCATGTACAGCACGGTTTAGATACAGAGTATAGCTCCCACTACAGTCTCCCATCAAACTCTCCCATGGCAGGTACAGCACGGGTTAGATACAGAGTAAATCTCGCTCTACACTGTCCCATCACACACTCCCAGGGCAGGCACAGCATGGGTTAGATACAGAGTAAAGCTCTCTCTACAGTCTCCCATCAAACACTCCCAGGGCAGGTACAGCACGGGTTAGATACAGATTAAAGCTTCCTCTACACTGTCCCATCAAACACTCCCAGGGCAGGTACAGCACGGTTTAGATACAGAGTAAAGCTCCTTCTACACTGTCCCATCAAACACTCCCAGGACAGGTACAGCATGGGTTAGATACAGAGTAAAACTCTCTCTACACTGTCCCACCAAACACTCCCAGGACAGGTATAGCATGGATTAGTTACAGTGTAAAGCTCTCTCGATAGTGTCCCATCAAACACTCCCAGGACAGGTACAGCACAGATTAGATACAGTGTAAAGCTCTCTCTGCACTGTCCCATCAAACACTCACAGGGCAGGTACAGCACGGGTTAGATACGGAGTAAAGCTCTCTCTGAACTGTCCCATCAAACACTCACACGGCAGATACAGCACGGGTTAGATACAGAGTAAAGATCCCTCTACACTGTCCCATCACACACTCCCAGGACAGGTACAGCATGAGTTAAATACAGACTAAAGCTCTCTCTACACTGTCCCATCAAACACTCCCAGGACAGGTACAGCATGGGTTGGATACAGAGTAAAGCACTCTCTACACTGTCCCATCAAACACTCCCAGGACAGTTACAGCATGGGTTAGATACAGAGTAAAGCTCTCTCTACACTGTCCCATCAAACAGTCCCATGGCAGGTACAGCACGGGTTAGATACGGAGTAAATCTCCCTCTACACTGTCCCATCAAACAATCCCAAGACAGGTGCAGCACGGGTTAGATACAGAGTAAAGCTCTCTCTACACTGTCCCATCAAACACACCCAGGACAGGTACAGCACGGATTAGATACAGTGTAAAGCTGCCTCTACACTGTCCCATTAATCACTCCCATGGCATGTGCAGCATGTGTTAGATACAGACTAAAGCTCAGTCTACACTGTCCCATCAAACACTCCCAGGGCAGGTACAGCATGGGTTAGATAGAGATTTAAGCTCCCTCTGCACTGTCCCATCAAACACTCCCAGGGCAGGTACAGCACGGGTTAGATACAGAGTAAAGCTCTTTCTACACTGCCCCATCATACAATCCCAGGACAGGTACAGCACGGGTTTGATACAGAGTAAAGCTCTCACCACAGTGTCCCATCAAACACACCCAGGACAGGTACAGCACGGATTAGATACAGCGTAAACTCCCTATATACTGTCCCATCAAGCACTCCCATGGCAGGTGCAGCACGGGTTAGATACAGAGTAATGCTCCCTCTACACTATCCCATCAAACACTCCCAGGGCAGGTACAGCACGGGTTAGATACAGAGTAAACCTCCCTCTACACTGTCCCATCAAACACTCCCAGGACAGGAACAGCACGGATTAGATACAGAGTAAAGCTCTCTCTACACTGTCCCATCAAACACTCCCAGGGCAGGTACAGCACGGGTTAGATACAGATTAAAGCTCCCTCTGCACCATCCCATCAAACACTCCCAGGGCAGGTACAGCACCGTTTAGATACAGAGTAAAGCTCCTTCTACACTGTCCCATCAAACACTCCCAGGGCAGGTACAGCACGGGTAAGATACAGAGTAAACCTCCCCCTACACTGTCCCATCAGCACTCCCAGAATAGGTATAGCATGGTTTAGTTACAGTGTAAAGCTCTCTCTACACTGTCCCATCAAACACTCCCAGGACAGGTACAGCACAGATTAGATACAGAGTAAAGCTCTCTCTACACTGTCCCATCAAACACTCCCAGGGCAGGTACAGCACGGGTTAGATACAGAGTAAAGCTCTCTCTACACTGTCCCATCACACACTCCCAGGACAGGTACAGCATGGTTTAGATACAGAATAAAGCTCCCTCTACACTGTCGCATCACACACTCCCAGGACAGGTACAGCATGACTCAGATACAGAGTAAAGCTCTCTCGACACTGTCCCATCAAACACTCCCAGGACAGGTACAGCACGGTTCAGATACAGAGTAAAGCTCCCTCTACACTCTCCCATCAAACACTCCCATGGCAGGTACAGCACGGGTTAGATACAGAGCAAAGCTCCCTCTACACTGTCCCATCAAACACTCCCAGGTCAGGTACAGCATGGGTTAGATACAGAGTAAAGCTGTCTCCACACTGTCCCATCAAACACACCCAGGACAGGTGCTGCACGGATTAGATACAGAGTAAATCTCTCTCCACATTGTCCCATCAAACACTCCCAGGGCAGGTACAGCACGGGATAGATAGAGAGTAAAGCACTCTCCACACTGTCCCATCAAACACTCCCAGGGCAGGTACAGCATGGGTTAGATACAGAGTAAAGCTCCCTCTACACTGTCCCATCAAACACTCCCAGGGCAGGTACAGCACAGGTTAGCTACAGAGTAAAACATCCGTTACACTATCCCATCACACACTCCCAGGACAGGTACAGCACGGATTAGACACAGAGAAAACCTTCCTCTACACTGCCCCATCAAACACTCCCAGGACAGGTACAGCATGGGTTACATACAGAGCAAAGATCTCTCTGCACTGTCCCATCAAACACACTCAGGACAGGAACAGCACGGATTAGATGCAGATTAAGCTCCCTCTACACTGTCCCATCAAACAGTCCCATGGCAGATACAGCTCGGGTTAGACAAGGAGTAAATCTCCCTCTGCACTGTCCCATCAAACGCTCCCAGGGCAGGTACAGCACGGGTAGATACAGAGTCGAGCTCTCTCTACACTGTCCCAACAAACACTCCCAGGGCAGGTACAGCACGGATTAGATACAGAGTAAACCTTCCTCTACACTGTCCCATCAAACACTCCCAGGACAGTTACAGCATGGGTTAGATACAGAGTAAAGCTCTCTCTACACTGTCCCATCAAACAGTCCCATGGCAGGTACAGCACGGGTTAGATACGGAGTAAATCTCCCTCTACACTGTCCCATCAAAGAATCCCAAGACAGGTGCAGCACGGGTTAGATACAGAGTAAAGCTCTCTCAACACTGTCCCATCAAACACACCCAGGACAGGTACAGCACGGATTAGATACAGCGTAAAGCTGCCTCTACACTGTCCAATTAATCACTCCCATGGCATGTACAGCATGTGTTAGATACAGACGAAAGCTCAGTCTACACTGTCCCATCAAACACTCCCAGGGCAGGTACAGCATCGGTTAGATACAGATTTAAGCTCCCTCTGCACTGTCCCATCAAACACTCCCAGGGCAGGTACAGCACGGGTTAGATACAGAGTAAAGCTCTCTCCACAGTGTCCCATCAAACACACCCAGGACAGGTACAGCACGGGTTTGATACAGCGTAAACTCCCTATATACTGTCCCATCAAGCACTCCCATGGCAGGTGCAGCACGGGTTAGATACAGAGTAATGCACCCTCTACACTATCCCATCAAACACTCCCAGGGCAGGTACAGCACGGGTTAGATACAGAGTAAACCTCCCTCTACACTGTCCCATCAAACACTCCCAGGACAGGAACAGCACGGATTAGATACAGAGTAAAGCTCTCTCTACACTGTCCCATCAAACACTCCCAGGGCAGGTACAGCACGGGTTAGATACAGATTAAAGCTCCCTCTGCACCATCCCATCAAACACTCCCAGGGCAGGTACAGCACCGTTTAGATACAGAGTAAAGCTCCTTCTACACTGTCCCATCAAACACTCCCAGGGCAGGTACAGCACGGGTAAGATACAGAGTAAACCTCCCCCTACACTGTCCCATCAGCACTCCCAGGATAGGTATAGCATGCTTTAGTTACGGTGTAAAGTTCTCTCTAAACTGTCCAATCAAACACTCCCAGGACTGGTACAGCAAGGGTTAGATACAGAGTAAAGCTTCCTCTACACTATCGCATCACACACTCCCAGGACAGGTACAGCATGGCTTAGATACAGAGTAAAGCTCCCTCTACAGTGTCCCATCAAACACTCCCATGGCAGGTACAGCACGGGTTAGATACAGAGTAAATCTTCCTCTACACTGTCCCATCAAACACTCCCAGGGCAGGTACAGCACGGGTTAGATACAGAGTAAACCTCCCTCTACACTGTCCCATCAGCACTCCCAGGACAGGTATTGCATGGTTTAGTTACAGTGTAAAGCTCTCTCTACACTGTCCCATCAAACACTCCCAGGACAGGTACAGCACAGATTAGATACAGAGTAAATCTCCCTCTACACTGTCCCATCAAACAATCCCAGGACAGCTACAGCACGGGTTAGATACAGAGTAAAGCACTCTCTACACTGTCCCATCAAACACTCCCAGGGCAGGTACATCACGGATTAGATACAGAGTAAAGCTCCCTCTACACTGTCCCATCAAACACTCCCAGGACAGGTACAGCATGGCTTAGATACAGAGTAAAGCTCCCTCTGCACTGTCCCATCAAACACTCCCGTGGCAGGCTCAGCACGGGTTAGATACAGAGTAAAGATCCCTCTACACTGTCCCAACACACACTCCCAGGACAGGTACATCATGGGTTAGTTACAGAGTAAACCTCCCTCCACACTGCTCCATCAAACACTCCCAGCTCAGGTACAGCATGGGTTAGATACAGAGCACAGCTCTCTCTACACTGTCCCATCAAGCACACCCAGGACAGGTACAGCACGGGTTAGATGCAGAGTAAAGCTGTCGCTACACTGTCCCATCAAACACTCCCAGGACAGGTACAGCATGGGTTAGATACAGATTAAAGCTCCCTCTGCACTGTCCCATCATAAACACCCAGGACAGGTACAGCATGGGTTAGATACACAGTAAAGCTCCCTCTACACTGTCCCATCACACTCTCCCAGGACAGGTACAGCACGGTTTAGATACAGAGTAAATCTCTCTCTACACTGTCCCATCAAACACTCCCAGGACAATTACAGAACGGGTTAGATACAGAGTAAAGCTCCCTCTACACTGTCCCATCTCACACTCCCAGGGCAGGTACAGCACGGATTAGATACAGAGTAAAGCTAACTCTACACTGTCCAAACAAACACTCCCAGGGCAGGTACAACACGAGTAAGATACAGAGTAAAGCTCCATCTACACTGTCCCATCAAACACTCCCAGGGCAGGTACATCACGGATTAGATACAGAGTAAAGCTCTCCCTGCACTGTCCCATCAAACACTCCCAGGGCAGGTACATCACGGATTAGATACAGAGTAAAGCTCCCCCTACACTATCCCATCAAACACTCCCAGGGCAGGTACAGCACGGGTTAGATACAGAGTAAAGCTCCCTCTACACTGTCCCATCAAACACTCCCATGGCAGGTTCAGCACGGGTTAGCTACAGATTAAAGCTCCCTCTACACTGTCCCATCAAACACTCCCAGGACAGGTGCAGCACGGGTTAGATACAGAGTAAATCTCCTTCTACACTGAACAATCATACAGTCCCAGGACAGGTACAGCACGGGTTTGATACAGAGTAAAGCTCTCTCCACAGTGTCCCATCAAACACACCCAGGACAGGTACAGCACGGATTAGATACAGCGTAAACTCCCTATATACTGTCCCATCAAGCACTCCCATGGCAGGTGCAGCACGGGTTAGATGCAGAGTAATGCTCCCTCTACACTATCCCATTAAACACTCCCAGGGCAGGTACAGCACGGGTTAGATACAGAGTAAACCTCCCTCTACACTCTCCCATCAAACACTCCCAGGGCAGGAACAGCACGGATTAGATACAGAGTAAAGCTCTCTCTACACTGTCCCATCAAACACTCCCAGGGCAGGTACAGCACGGATTAGATACAGAGTAAAGCTCCCTCTACACTGTCCCATCAAACACTCCCATGGCAGGCTCAGCACGGGTTAGATACAGAGTAAAGATCCCTCTACACTGTCCCAACACACACTCCCAGGACAGGTACATCATGGGTTAGTTGCAGAGTAAACCTCCCTCCACACTGCTCCATCAAACACTCCCAGCTCAGGTACAGCATGGGTTAGATACAGAGCACAGCTCTCTCTACACTGTCCCATCAAGTACACCCAGGACAGGTACAGCACGGGTTAGATGCAGAGCAAAGCTGTCGCTACACTGTCCCATCAAACACTCCCAGGACAGGTACAGCATGGGTTAGATACAGATTAAAGCTCCCTCTGCACTGTCCCATCATAAACACCCAGGACAGGTACAGCATGGGTTAGATACAGAGTAAAGCTCCCTCTACACTGTCCCATCACACTCTCCCAGGACAGGTACAGCACGGTTTAGATACAGAGTAAATCTCTCTCTACACTGTCCCATCAAACACTCCCAGGACAATTACAGAACGGGTTAGATACAGAGTAAAGCTCCCTCTACACTGTCCCATCTCACACTCCCAGGGCAGGTACAGCACGGATTAGATACAGAGTAAAGCTAACTCTACACTGTCCAAACAAACACTCCCAGGGCAGGTACAACACGAGTAAGATACAGAGTAAAGCTCCATCTACACTGTCCCATCAAACACTCCCAGGGCAGGTACATCACGGATTAGATACAGAGTAAAGCTCTCCCTGCACTGTCCCATCAAACACTCCCAGGGCAGGTACAGCACGGTTAGATACAGAGTAAAGCTCCCTCTACACTGTCCCATCAAACACTCCCTGGGCAGGTACATCACGGATTCGATACAGAGTAAAGCTCCCCCTACACTGTCCCATCAAACACTCCCAGGGCAGGTACAGCACGGGTTAGATACAGAGTAAAGCTCCCTCTACACTGTCCCATCAAACACTCCCATGGCAGGTTCAGCACGGGTTAGCTACAGAGTAAAGCTCCCTCTACACTATCCCATCAAACACTCCCAGGGCAGGTACAGCACGGGTTAGATACAGATTAAAGCTCCCTCTACACTGTCCCATCAAACACTCCCAGGACAGGTGCAGCACGGGTTAGATACAGAGTAAATCTCCTTCTACACTGAACAATCATACAGTCCCAGGACAGGTACAGCACGGGTTTGATACAGAGTAAAGCTCTCTCCACAGTGTCCCATCAAACACACCCAGGACAGGTACAGCACGGATTAGATACAGCGTAAACTCCCTATATACTGTCCCATCAAGCACTCCCATGGCAGTTGCAGCACGGGTTAGATGCAGAGTAATGCTCCCTCTACACTATCCCATCAAACACTCCCAGGGCAGGTACAGCACGGGTTAGATACAGAGTAAACCTCCCTCTACACTCTCCCATCAAACACTCCCAGGGCAGGAACAGCACGGATTAGATACAGAGTAAAGCTCTCTCTACACTGTCCCATCAAACACTCCCAGGGCAGGTACAGCACGGGTTAGATACAGATTAAAGCTCCCTCTGCACCATCCCATCAAACACTCCCATTGCAGGTACAGCACGGGTAAGATACAGAGTAAGCCTCCCCCTACACTGTCCCATCAGCACTCCCAGGATAGGTATAGCATGCTTTAGTTACGGTGTAAAGTTCTCTCTCAGCTGTTCAATGAAACACTCCAAGGACAGGTACAGCAAGGGTTAGATACAGAGTAAAGCTTCCTCTACACTATCCCATCACACACTCCCAGGACAGGTACAGCATGGCTTAGTTACAGTGTAAAGCTCTCTCTACACTGTCCCATCAAACACTCCCAGGACAGGTACAGCACAGATTAGATACAGAGTAAAGCTCTCTCTACACTGTTACATCAAACACTCCCAGGGCAGGTACAGCACGGGTTAGATACAGAGTAAAGCTCTCTCTACACTGTCCCATCAAACACTCCCAGGGCAGGTACAGCACGGGTTAGATGCAGAGTAAAGCTCCCTCTTCACTATCCCATCACACACTCCCAGGACAGGTACAGCATGGTTTAGATACAGAGTAAAGCTCCCTCTACACTGTCGCATCACTCACTCCCAGGACAGGTACAGCATGGGTTAGATACAGAGTAAAGCTCTCTCTACACTGTCCCATCAAACATTCCCAGGACAGGTACAGCACGGTTTAGATACAGAGTAAAGCTCCCTCTACACTCTCCCATCAAACACTCCCATGGCAGGTACAGCACGGGTTAGATACAGAGTAAAGCTCCCTCTACACTGTCCCATCAAACACTCCCAGGTCAGGTACAGCATGGGTTAGATACAGAGTAAAGCTGTCTCTACACTGTCCCATCAAACACACCCAGGACAGGTGCTGCACGGAATAGATACAGAGTAAATCTCTCTCCACATTGTCCCATCAAACACTCCCAGGGCAGGTACAGCACGGGATAGATCGAGAGTAAAGCTCTCTCCACACTGTCCCATCAAACACTCCCAGGGCAGGTGCAGCATGGGTTAGATACAGAGTAAAGCTCCCTCTACACTGTCCCATCAAACATTCCCAGGGCAGGTACAGCACAGGTTAGCTACAGAGTAAAGCATCCGTTACACTATCCCATCACACACTCCAAGGACAGGTACAGCACGGATTAGACACAGAGTAAAACTTCCTCTACACTGTCCCATCAAACACTCCAAGGACAGGTACAGCATGGGTTAGATACAGAGTAAAGATCCCTCTACACTGTCCCATCAAACACACTCAGGACAGGAACAGCACGGATTAGATGCAGAGTAAAGCTCCCTCTACACTGTCCCATCAAACAGTCCCATGGCAGGTACAGCACGGGTAAGACACGGAGTAAATCTCCCCCTGCACTGTCCCATCAAACGCTCCCAGGGCAGGTACAGCACGGATTAGATACAGAGTAAACCTCCCTCTGCACTGTCCCATCAAACACTCCCAGGACAGGTACAGCATGGGTTAGATACAGAATAAAGCTCTCTCTACACTGTCCCATTAATCACTCCCATGGCATGTACAGCATGTGTTAGATACAGAGTAAAGCTCCGTCTACACTGTCCCAGCAAACACTCCCGGGGCAGGTACAGCACGGGTTAGATACAGATTAAAGCTTCCTCTACACTGTCCCATCAAACACTCCCAGGGCAGGTACAGCACGGTTTAGATACAGAGTAAAGCTCCTTCTACACTGTCCCATCAAACACTCCCAGGACAGGTACAGCATGGGTTAGATACAGAGTAAAACTCTCTCTGCACTGTCCCATCAAACACTCCCAGGGCAGGTACAGCACGGGTTAGATACAGAGTACACCTCACTCTACACTGTCCCATCAAACACTCCCAGGGCAGGTATAGCATGGTTTAGTTATAGTGTAAAGCTCTCTCGATAGTGTCCCATCAAACACTCCCAGGACAGGTACAGCACAGATTAGATACAGTGTAAAGCTCTCTCTGCACTGTCCCATCAAACACTCACAGGGCAGGTACAGCACGGGTTAAATACGGAGTAAGGCTCTCTCTGCACTGTCCCATCAAACACTCCCACGGCAGATACAGCACGGGTTAGATACAGAGTAAAGATCCCTCTACACTGTCCCATCACACACTCCCAGGACAGGTACAGCATGAGTTAAATACAGACTAAAGCTCTCTCTACACTGTCCCATCAAACACTCCCAGGACAGGTACAGCATGGGTTGGATACAGAGTAAAGCACTCTCTACACTGTCCCATGAAACACTCCCAGGACAGGTACAGCACGGGTAGATACAGAGTAAAGCTCTCTCTACACTGTCCCATCAAACACTCCCAGGGCACGTACAGCACGAGTAAGATACAGAGTAAAGCTCCATCTACACTGTCCCATCAAACACTCCCAGGACAGTTACAGCATGTGTTAGATACAGAGTAAAGCTCTCTCTACACTGTCCCATCAAACAGTCCCATGGCAGGTACAGCACGGGTTAGATACGGAGTAAATCTCCCTCTACACTGTCCCATCAAACAATCCCAAGACAGGTGCAGCACGGGTTAGATACAGAGTAAAGCTCTCTCTACACTGTCCCATCAAACACACCCAGGACAGGTACAGCACGGATTAGATACAGCGTGAAGCTGCCTCTACACTGTCCCATTAATCACTCCCATGGCATGTACAGCATGTGTTAGATACAGACTAAAGCTCCGTCTACACTGTCCCATCAAACACTCCCAGGGCAGGTACAGCATGGGTTAGATACAGATTAAAGCTCCCTCTGCACTGTCCCATCAAACACTCCCAGGGCAGGTACAGCACGGGTTAGATACAGAGTAAAGCTCCTTCTACACTGCCCCATCATACAATCCCAGGACAGGTACAGCACGGGTTTGATACAGAGTAAAGCTCTCTCCACAGTGTCCCATCAAACACACCCAGGACAGGTACAGCACGGATTAGATACAGCGTAAACTCCCTATATACTGTCCCATCAAGCACTCCCATGGCAGGTGCAGCACGGGTTAGATACATAAGAACGTAAGAACATAAGAAATAGGAGCAGGAGTAGGCCAATCGGCCCCTCGAGCCTGCTCCACCACTCAATAAGATCATGGCTGATCTGATCCTAACCTCAAATCTTCTATCACTCTGCATCCACCCTAACCCATGTGATCTCCCGGGAGAGGCGAAAAACCAGATAAAGACCCAATGGCAAATTTGGGAGAAAAAAATCTGGGAAATTCCTCTCCGACCCATCTAGGCGATCGAAATTCTTCCAGGAGATCACTCTGTCCCTATATTTTCTACAGCACTTACCTTCTGTAAAGGCGATCTCCACCCCAGCCAGGGACAAGAATAAAACCATCTCCTGAAATCTAACAGAATTAGAACACAGTAGGAGCAGAACAAGGCTACATGGCCCCTGGGCCCGCTCCACTACCCATAGGGCCATGACCCTTCCGAACCCAGACTCATGTCCAATTTCCTGCCCGCTCCCCGTCACCCTTTATTCCCTTTACTTCTAGGAAACTATCTATTTCTGTTTTAAATTTATTTAATGATGTAGCTTCCACAGCTTTCTGGGGCAGCAAATTCCACAAACCTACCACCCTCTGAGTGAAGAAGTTTCTCCTCATCTCAGTTTTGAATGAGCAGCCCCTTATTTTAAGATTATGCCCCCTAGTTCTAGTTTCACCCATCATTGGGAACATCCTCACCGCATCCACCCGATCAAGCCCCTTCACAATCTTATATGTTTCAATAAGATCGCCTCTCATTCTTCTGAACTCCAATGAGTAGAGTCCCAATCTACTCAACCTCTCCTCATATGACCACCCCCTCATCCCCGGGATTAACCGAGTGAACCTTCTTTGTACTGACTCGAGAGCAAGTATGTCTTTTCTTAAGTATGGACACCAAAACTGTATGCAGTATTCCAGGTGCGACCTCACCAATACCTTGTACAACTGCAGCAATACCTCCCTGTTTTTATATTCCAACCCCCTAGCAATAAAAGCCAACATTCCATTGGCCTTCTTAATCACTTGCTGCACCTGCATACTAACTTTTTGAGTTTCGTGCACCAGGACCCCCAGATCCCTTTGTACTACAGTACTTTCCAGTTTCTTGCCATTAAGATAATAACTTGCTCTATGATTTTTCCTGCCAAAGTGCATAACCTCACACTTTCCAGTATCGTATTCCATCTGCCAAATCTCTGCCCACTTACTTAGCCTGTCCATGTCCCTTTGCAGGTTTTTTATGTCCTCCTCACTCACTACTTTCCGTCCCATCTTTGTATCATCTGCAAACTTTGATATGTTACACTCGGTCCCCTCCTCCAAATCGTTAATATAGATTGTAAAGAGTTGGGGACCCAGCACTGACCTCTGCGGAACACCACTAGTTACTGGTTGCCAATCTGAGAACGAACCATTTATCCCAACTCTCTGCTTTCTGTTAGAGAGCCAATCCTCCACCCACGCCAGAATATTACCCCCAATCCCGTGAATTTTTATCTTGAGCAATAATCTTTTGTGTGGCACCTTGTCAAATGCCTTTTGGAAGTCTAAATACACTACGTCCACTGGTTCCCCTTTATCCACCCTGTATGTTACTTCCTCAAAAAACTCAAGCAAATTTGTTAAACATGACTTCCCCTTCATGAAACCATGCTGAGTTTGCCCTATTAAATTATGTTTATCCAAATGTCCCGTTACTGTCTCCTTAATAATGGACTCTAACATTTTACCAACCACAGATGATCGGCTAACAGGTCTATAGTTTCCAGCCTCCTGCCTACTACCCTTTTTAAATAAGGGTGTTACATTAGCAGTTTTCCAATCAGCCGGGACCTTTGCTGATTCCAGTGAGTTTTGGAAAATTATTACCAATGCATCCACAATCCCTACCGCTACTTCCCTCAAGACCCTGGGATGCAAGCCATCAGGTCCAGGGGATTTATCCGCCTTGAGTCCCATTATTTTACCAAGTACCACTTCCTTAGTGATTTTAATTGTATTTAGTTCCTCCCCACCTAGAGCCCCCTGTTTGTCCAGTGTTGGGATATTCTTAGTGTCCTCTACTGTAAAGACTGATACAAAATAATTGTTCAGTGTTTTTGCCATCTCCATGTTTGCTCCCTCTACACTATCCCATCAAACACTCCCAGGGCAGGTACAGCACGGGTTAGAAACAGAGTAAACTTCCCTCTACACTGTCCCATCAAACACTCCCAGGACAGGAACAGCACGGATTAGATACAGAGTAAAGCTCTCTCTACACTGTCCCATCAAACACTCCCAGGGCAGGTTCAGCACGGGTTAGATACAGATTAAAGCTCCCTCTGCACCATCCCATCAAACACTCCCAGGGCAGGTACAGCACCGTTTAGATACAGAGTAAAGCTCCTTCTACACTGTCCCATCAAACACTCCCAGGGCAGGTACAGCACGGGTAAGATACAGAGTAAACCTCCCCCTACACTGTCCCATCAGCACTCCCAGGATAGGTATAGCATGCTTTAGTTACGGTGTAAACTTCTCTTTAAACTGTCCAATCAAACACTCCCAGGACAGGTACAGCAAGTGTTAGATACAGAGTAAAGCTTCCTCTACACTATCCCATCACACACTCCCAGGACAGGTACAGCATGGCTTAGATACAGAGTAAAGCTCCCTCTACAGTGGCCCATCAAACACTCCCAGGGCAGGTACAGCACGGGTTAGATACAGAGTAAAGCTCTCTCTACACTGTCCCATCAAACACTCCCAGGACAGGTACAGCACAGATTAGATACAGAGTAAAGCTCTCTCTACACTGTCCCATCAAACACTCCCAGGGCAGGTACAGCACGGGTTAGATACAGAGTAAAGCTCTCTCTACACTGTCCCATCAAACACTCCCAGGGCAGGTACAGCATGGGTTAGATACAGCGTAAACTCCCTATATACTGTCCCATCAAGCACTCCCATGGCAGGTGCAGCACGGGTTAGATACATAAGAACGTAAGAACATAAGAAATAGGAGCAGGAGTAGGCCAATCGGCCCCTCGAGCCTGCTCCACCACTCAATAAGATCATGGCTGATCTGATCCTAACCTCAAATCTTCTATCACTCTGCATCCACCCTAACCCATGTGATCTCCCGGGAGAGGCGAAAAACCAGATAAAGACCCAATGGCAAATTTGGGAGAAAAAAATCTGGGAAATTCCTCTCCGACCCATCTAGGCGATCGAAATTCTTCCAGGAGATCACTCTGTCCCTATATTTTCTACAGCACTTACCTTCTGTAAAGGCGATCTCCACCCCAGCCAGGAACAGGAATAAAACCATCTCCTGAAATCTAACAGAATTAGAACACAGTAGGAGCAGAACAAGGCTACATGGCCCCTGGGCCCGCTCCACTACCCACAGGGCCATGACCCTTCCGAACCCAGACTCATGTCCAATTTCCTGCCCGCTCCCCGTAACCCTTTATTCCCTTTACTTCTAGGAAACTATCTATTTCTGTTTTAAATTTATTTAATGATGTAGCTTCCACAGCTTTCTGGGGCAGCAAATTCCACAAACCTACCACCCTCTGAGTGAAGAAGTTTCTCCTCATCTCAGTTTTGAATGAGCAGCCCCTTATTTTAAGATTATGCCCCCTAGTTCTAGTTTCACCCATCATTGGGAACATCCTCACCGCATCCACCCGATCAAGCCCCTTCACAATCTTATATGTTTCAATAAGATCGCCTCTCATTCTTCTGAACTCCAATGAGTAGAGTCCCAATCTACTCAACCTCTCCTCATATGACCACCCCCTCATCCCCGGGATTAACCGAGTGAACCTTCTTTGTACTGACTCGAGAGCAAGTATGTCTTTTCTTAAGTATGGACACCAAAACTGTATGCAGTATTCCAGGTGCGACCTCACCAATACCTTGTACAACTGCAGCAATACCTCCCTGTTTTTATATTCCAACCCCCTAGCAATAAAAGCCAACATTCCATTGGCCTTCTTAATCACTTGCTGCACCTGCATACTAACTTTTTGAGTTTCGTGCACCAGGACCCCCAGATCCCTTTGTACTACAGTACTTTCCAGTTTCTTGCCATTAAGATAATAACTTGCTCTATGATTTTTCCTGCCAAAGTGCATAACCTCACACTTTCCAGTATCGTATTCCATCTGCCAAATCTCTGCCCACTTACTTAGCCTGTCCATGTCCCTTTGCAGGTTTTTTATGTCCTCCTCACTCACTACTTTCCGTCCCATCTTTGTATCATCTGCAAACTTTGATATGTTACACTCGGTCCCCTCCTCCAAATCGTTAATATAGATTGTAAAGAGTTGGGGACCCAGCACTGACCTCTGCGGAACACCACTAGTTACTGGTTGCCAATCTGAGAACGAACCATTTATCCCAACTCTCTGCTTTCTGTTAGAGAGCCAATCCTCCACCCACGCCAGAATATTACCCCCAATCCCGTGATTTTTTATCTTGAGCAATAATCTTTTGTGTGGCACCTTGTCAAATGCCTTTTGGAAGTCTAAATACACTACGTCCACTGGTTCCCCTTTATCCACCCTGTATGTTACTTCCTCAAAAAACTCAAGCAAATTTGTTAAACATGACTTCCCCTTCATGAAACCATGCTGAGTTTGCCCTATTAAATTATGTTTATCCAAATGTCCCGTTACTGTCTCCTTAATAATGGACTCTAACATTTTACCAACCACAGATGATCGGCTAACAGGTCTATAGTTTCCAGCCTCCTGCCTACTACCCTTTTTAAATAAGGGTGTTACATTAGCAGTTTTCCAATCTGCCGGGACCTTTGCTGATTCCAGTGAGTTTTGGAAAATTATTACCAATGCATCCACAATCCCTACCGCTACTTCCCTCAAGACCCTGGGATGCAAGCCATCAGGTCCAGGGGATTTATCCGCCTTGAGTCCCATTATTTTACCAAGTACCACTTCCTTAGTGATTTTAATTGTATTTAGTTCCTCCCCCCCTAGAGCCCCCTGTTTGTCCAGTGTTGGGATATTCTTAGTGTCCTCTACTGTAAAGACTGATACAAAATAATTGTTCAGTGTTTTTGCCATCTCCATGTTTGCTCCCTCTACACTATCCCATCAAACACTCCCAGGGCAGGTACAGCACGGGTTAGAAACAGAGTAAACTTCCCTCTACACTGTCCCATCAAACACTCCCAGGACAGGAACAGCACGGATTAGATACAGAGTAAAGCTCTCTCTACACTGTCCCATCAAACACTCCCAGGGCAGGTTCAGCACGGGTTAGATACAGATTAAAGCTCCCTCTGCACCATCCCATCAAACACTCCCAGGGCAGGTACAGCACCGTTTAGATACAGAGTAAAGCTCCTTCTACACTGTCCCATCAAACACTCCCAGGGCAGGTACAGCACGGGTAAGATACAGAGTAAACCTCCCCCTACACTGTCCCATCAGCACTCCCAGGATAGGTATAGCATGCTTTAGTTACGGTGTAAACTTCTCTTTAAATTGTCCAATCAAACACTCCCAGGACAGGTACAGCAAGTGTTAGATACAGAGTAAAGCTTCCTCTACACTATCCCATCACACACTCCCAGGACAGGTACAGCATGGCTTAGATACAGAGTAAAGCTCCCTCTACAGTGTCCCATCAAACACTCCCAGGGCAGGTACAGCACGGGTTAGATACAGAGTAAAGCTCTCTCTACACTGTCCCATCAAACACTCCCAGGACAGGTACAGCACAGATTAGATACAGAGTAAAGCTCTCTCTACACTGTCCCATCAAACACTCCCAGGGCAGGTACAGCACGGGTTAGATACAGAGTAAAGCTCTCTCTACACTGTCCCATCAAACACTCCCAGGGCAGGTACAGCATGGGTTAGATACAGAGTAAAGCTCCCTCTACACTGTCCCATCAAACACTCTCAGGGCAGGTACAGCACGGGATAGATACAGAGTAAAGCTCTCTCCACACTGTCCCATCAAACCCTCCCAGGGCAGGTACAGCATGGGTTAGATACAGAGCAAAGCACTCTCTACACTGTCCCATGAAACACTCCCAGGACAGGTACAGAGCGGATTAGATACAGAATAAAGCTCCCACGACACTGTCCCATCAAACACTCCCAGGGCAGGTACAGCACATGTTAGCTACAGAGTAAAGCGTCCGTTACACTATCCCATCACACACTCCCAGGACAGGTACAGCATGGGTTAGATACAGAGTAAAGCTCTCTCTACACTGTCCCATCAAACACTCCCATGGCAGGTGCAGCACGGGTTAGATACAGATTAAAGCTCCCTCTACACTGTCCCATCAAACACTCCCAGGGCAGGTACAGCACCGGTTAGATACAGAGTAAAGCTCCTTCTACACTGTCCCATCAAACACTCCCAGGCAGGTACAGCACGGGTTAGATACAGAGTGAAGCTCCCTCTACACTGTCCCATCAATCACTCACAGGACAGGTCCAGCATGGGTTAGATACAGAGTAAACCTCTCTCTAAACTTTCCCATCAAAAACTCCCATGGCATGTACAGCATGGGTTAGATACAGAGTAAATCTCTGTCTACACTGTGCCATCAAACACTCCCAGGGCAGGTACAGCGCAGGTTAGATAAAGAATAAAGCTCCCTCTGCACTGTCCCATCAAACACTCCCAGGGTTGGTACAGCACGGGTTAGATACGGAGTAAAGTTGTAATCTCTGGATTACTCCCCGTGCCACGTGCTAGTGGGTATAGGAATAGGAAGATAGAACAGATGAATGCGTGGCTAAAGGGATGGTGCAGGGGGGAGGGCTTTAGTTTGCTGGATCACTGGGTCTGCTTCTGGGAAAGGTGGGACTTGTACAAGTCGGGCGGTTTACACCTGAACCAGAGGGGAACCAATATCCTTGCGGGGAGGTTTGCTAGCACTGCTGGGGGTTGTTTAAACTAACTTGGCAGGGGGATGGGGTACAGAGTGGAGCTATAGTAGGGGGTGATTTACAGCCAAATACAGAGGAAAAAACAAGTCAGCTGGGAAGGCAGAGCAAATATGTGAAGGCAAAAGGGAATATGGCAGGGCTGGAAGGCATTTATTTTAATGCAAGGAGTCTTGCAAATAAGGTGGATGAACTGAAGTTGTTGTTGAACACATGGGAGTACGATATTGTTGCTATCACAGAGACATGGTTGAGGGAGGGTCAGGACTGGCAGCTCAATATTCCGAGGTATAGAATCTTCAGGCGAGACAGAGGGGGGTGTAAAAGGGGAGGGGGTGTTGCAATATTAATTAAGGAGTCAATTACTGCTGTAAGGAGGGACGATATATTAGCGGGTTCCTCTAATGGGGCCATATGGGTAGAACTTAAAAACAAAAAGGGGGCAAGCACTTTGCTGGGAGTGTACTATAGGCCCCCAAACAGTCAGGGGGAGATAGAGGAACAGATATGTAGGCAAATCTCAGAGAAGTGCGAAAATAATAGGGTAATAATAGTGGGGGATTTCAACTTCCCCAATATAAATTGGGATAGTCAGAGTGTGAAAGGCTTAGAGGGTGCAGAATTCTTAAAGTGCATCCAGGAGAGATTTTTGAGCCAACATGTAGAAAGTCCTACAAGAGAGGTGGCGGTACTGGACCTAATTCTGGGGAATGTAGCCGGGCAAGTGGTGGAAGTATCAGTAGGAGAGCATTTTGGCGACAGTGACCATAATTCGGTGAGATTTAAGGTGGTCATGGAAAAAGACAAAGATGGCCTGGAAATAAGGGTTCTAAATTGGGGGAAGGCCGATTTTAATATGATAAGGCAGGATCTGGCCAAAGTGGACTGGGAGCAGCTACTTATAGGAAAATCCACATCAAAACAGTGGGAGACTTTCAGAAGGGAAATAGAGAGAGTACAGCGCAAACATGTTCCTGTAAAGGTCAAGGGTGGGACCAACAAGCAAAGGGAACCTTGGATGACAAGGGATATACAAAAATGCATTAGAAATAAAAGGGGGGCTTTTGGCAGTTACAAAAGACTAAAGATGGAAGAAGCCCTAGAGGACTATAAAAAGTGCAGGCGCATACTTAAAAAAGAAATTAGGAGGGTGAGGAGGGACCATGAAATAACACTGGCGAGCAAAATAAAGGAAAATCCTGAGATGTTTTATAAGTATATTAAGGGCAAGAGGATAACCAGGGAAATGGTAGGGCCCATTAGGGACCAAAGTGGCAATCTGTGTGTAGAGCCAGATGATGTAGGCGGGGTTTTAAATGAATTTTTTGCATCTGTGTTCACTATGGAGAAAGACGATGCAGACATAGAAATCGGGCAAGGGGACTGTGACATACTTGAACATATTAGCATCGAGAGGGAGGAGGTGCTAGCGGTTTTAGCAGGCCAAAAAGTGGATAAATCCCCAGGCCCGGACGAGATGTATCCCAGGCTGCTGTGGGAGGCAAAGGAGGAGATTGCAGGGGCTCTGACACAAATTTTCAGAACCTCTCTGGCCACAGGGGATGTACCAGAGGACTGGAGAACAGCTAATGTAGTACCATTATACAAGAAGGGTAGCAGGGATAAACCAGGGAATTACAGGCCAGTGAGCCTAACATCTGTGGTAGGGAAATTATTGGAAAAAATTCTGAGGGACAAAATTAGTCTCCACTTGGAGAGGCAAGGATTAATCGGGGATAGTCAGCATGGCTTTGTCAAGGGTAAATCATGTCTGACAAATCTGATTGAATTTTCCGAGGGGGTGACTAGGGGGGTGGATGAGGGAAATGCTGTGGATGTGGTTTACATGGACTTCAGTAAAGCCTTTGACAAAGTCCCGCATAGGAGACTGGTCAAGAAGGTAAGAGCCCATGGGATCCAGGGTGCCTTGGCGCGTTGGATCCTAAACTGGCTGAGTGGCAGGAGGCAGAGGGTGATGGTCGAAGGTTGCTTTTGTGACTGGAAGCCTGTGTCCAGTGGGGTACCTCAGGGATCGGTGCTGGGTCCCTTGTTGTTTGTGATCTACATAAATGATTTGGTTGAGAATGTAAAAGGTATGATCAGCAAGTTCGCAGATGACACGAAAATTGGTGGCGTGGTCAATTGCGAGGAGGAAAGCCTCAGGCTACAGGACGATATAAACGGGTTGGTCAGGTGGGCGGAAAAGTGGCAAATGGAATTTAACCCTGAAAAGTGCGAGGTGATGCATTTTGGACGGACAAATAAGGCAAGGGAATACACAATGAGTGGTAGGACCCTAGGAAGTACAGAGGGTCAGAGGGACCTTGGTGTACATGTACATAGATCCCTGAAGGCAGCAGAACAGGTAGATAAGGTGGTTAAAAAGGCATATGGGATACTTGACTTCATTAGCCGAGGCATAGAATATAAGAGCAGGGAGGTTATGATGGAGCTGTACAAAACGCTGGTGAGGCCACAGCAGGAGTACTGTGTGCAGTTCTGGTCGCCTCACTATAGGAAGGATGTGATTGCTTTGGAGAGGGTGCAGAGAAGATTCACCAGTATGTTACCTGGGATGGAGCGCCTCAGCTATGAAGAAAGACTAAACAGGCTGGGGTTGTTTTCCTTGGAGCAAAGAAGGCTGAGGGGGGACCTGATTGAGGTATACAAAATGATGAGGGGCATAGATAGGGTAGACAAAGAGGAACTTTTCCCCTTAGTAGGGGGGTCAATAACAAGGGGGCATAGATTCAGGGTAAGGGGCAGGAGATTTAGAGGGGATTTGAGGAGGAACTTTTTCACCCAGAGGGTGGTTGGAATGTGGAACTCAATGCCCAAAAGGGTGGTAGAGGCAGGAGCCCTCACGACATTCAAGAAGCACTTGGATGAGCACTTGGAATGCCATTGCATACAAGGCTATGGACCAAATGCTGGAAAATGGGATTAGACTGGACAGGGATGGATGGGCGGCGCAGACAGGATGGGCCGAAGGGCCTCTTTCTGTGCTGTAAACTCTATGACTAAAGCTCCCTCTACACTGTACCATCAAACACTCCCAGGGCAGGTACAGCATGGGTTAGATACAGAGTACACCTCACTCTACACTGTCCCATCAAACACTCCCAGGACAGGTATAGCATGGTTTAGTTGCAGTGTAAAGCTCTCTCGATAGTGTCCCATCAAACACTCCCAGGACAGGTACAGCGCAGATTAGATACAGAGTAAAGCACTCTCTGCACTGCCCCATCAAACACTCACAGGGCAGGTACAGCACGGGTTAGATACGGAGTAAAGCTCTCTCTGCACTGTCCCATCAAACACTCCCACGGCAGGTACAGCACGGGTTAGATACAGAGTAAAGATCCCTCTACACTGTCCCATCAAACACTCCCAGGACAGGTACAGCATGGGTTGGATACAGAAAAAAGGACTCTCTACACTGTCCCATGAAACACTCCCAGGACAGGTAGAGACGGATTAGATATAGAGTAAAGCTCCCTCTACACTCTCCCATCAAACACTCACAGGACAGGTACAGCACTGGCTGGATACAGAGTAAATCTCCCTCTACACTGCCCCATCAAACACTCCCAGGACAGGTACAGCATGGGTTGGATACAGAAAAAAGGACTCTCTACACTGTCCCATGAAACACTCCCAGGACAGGTAGAGACGGATTAGATATAGAGTAAAGCTCCCTCTACACTCTCCCATCAAACACTCACAGGACAGGTACAGCACTGGCTGGATACAGAGTAAATCTCCCTCTACACTGCCCCATCAAACAATCCCAGGACAGGTGCAGCACGGGTAGATACAGAGTAAAGCTCCCTCTACACTCTCCCATTAAACACTCCCAGGGCAGGTACAGCACGGATTAGATACAGAGTAAACCTTCCTCTACACTGTCCCATCAAACACTCCCAGGACAGGTACAGCATGGGTTAGATACAGAGTAAAGCTCTCTCTACACTGTCCCATCAAACACACCCAGGACAGGTACAGCACGGATTAGATACAGCGTAAACCTGCCTCTACACTGTCCCATTAATCACTCCCATGGCATGTACAGCATGTGTTAGATACAGAGTAAAGCTCCGTCTACACTGTCCCATCAAACACTCCCAGGGCAGGTACAGCACGGGTTAGATACAGAGCAAAGCTCCCTCTACACTGTCCCATCAAACACTCCCAGGAAAGGTACAGCATGAGTTAGATACAGAGTAAACCTATCTCTACAATTTCCCATCAAACACTCCCAGGGCAGGTACAGCACGGGTTAGATACAGAGTAAACCTCCCACTACACTGTCCCATCAGCACTCCCAGGACAGGTATAGCATGGTTTATTTGCAGTGTAAAGCTCTCTCTACACTGTCCCATCAAACACTCGCAAGACAGGTACAGCACAGATTAGATACAGAGTAAAGCTCCCTTTAAACTGTCCCATTAAACACTCCCATGGCATGTACAGCATGGGTTAGATACAGAGTAAATCTCTGTCTACACTGTCCCATCAAACACTCCCAGGGCAGGTACAGCACAGGTTAGATACAGATTAAAGCTCCTTCTACACTGTCACATCAAACACTCACAGGGCAGGTACAGCACGGGTTCGATAAAGAATAAAGCTCCCTCTACACTGTCCCATCAAACACTCCCAGGGTAGGTACAGCACAGGTTCGAGACAGAGTAAAGCTCCCTCAACACTGTCCCATCAAACACTCCCAGGGCAGGTAAAGCACGGGTTAGATACAGAGTAAATCTCCCTCTACACTGTCCCATCACACACTCCCAGGACAGGTACAGCATGGGTTAGATACAGAGTAAAGCTCTCTCTACACTGTCCCATCAAACACTCCCACGACAGGTACAGCATGGGTTGGATACAGAATAAAGATTTCTGTACACTGTCCCATCAAACACTCCCAGGGCAGGTACAGCACGGATTAGATACAGAGTAACCCTTACTCTACACTGTCCCATCAAACACTCCCAGGACAGGTACAGCATGGGTTAGATACAGAGTAAAGCTCCTTCTACACTGTCCCATCAAACACTCCCAGGGCAGGTATAGCATGCCTTAGTTACAGTGTAAAGGTCTCTCTACACTATCCCATCAAACACTCCCAGGGCAGGTACAGCACGGGTTAGATACAGAGTAAAGCTCCCTCTACACTGTCCCATCAAACACTCCCAGGGCAGGTACAGCACGGGTTAGATACAAAGTAAACCTCTCTCTACACTTTCCCATCAAACCCTCCCAGGGCAGGTACAGCACGGGTTAGATACAGAGTGAACCTCCCGCTACACTGTCCCATCAGCACTCCCAGGACAGGTATAGCATGGGTTAGATACAGAGTAAAGCGCCCTCTATACTGTCCCATCACACACTCCCAGGACAGGTACAGCATGAGTTGGATACAGAGTAAAGCTCCCTCTATACTGTCCCATCACACACTCCCAGGACAGGCACAGCATGAGTTGGATACAGAGTGAAGCTCTCTCTACACTGTCCCATGAAACATTCCCAGTGTGGTGTATGTGCCTTTAAGAGCCTCCTGTGTACTGTAATGCCGGTAATGGCCACTCGGGCTATATAAGCCTGTGTGGTGTCTTGTATCTGTTAGTTCACCTCCAGACTTTGTTCAGTAAACACCTGTGAAACCAACTCCTGCATTTTGTGTCTCCATTAACACACGGATACAACAGTGGCGACGAATTGGAAACGGACTTACCTGCAATTCGGCAGCACCTCAAGGAGATCGATTCCTCAGACGAAAGTCGAAGAAAAACAAGAAATAAAAAAAAAAACTGTGGTTTCACCAGCTAGCCGAGCTGGTGGCATGTACTGCAATAATCCTTCCTGGGCGGCGGGCTGGGGCTCCATCGGCTGGCTCTGCAGCGGGGCCGAGCAGCGAAGGCGGAGGCAAACAGGGACAGAGGGTGGAGCACTCGGGAGACGGCCGGCGCTGCAAAACAGGTCAGCGTTCAAACCAAGCAGAGGGAGGGAAATGTCCCAGAGAGTCCGGCGGGAACGAGTCTCCACCTATGAAAAATACCTCTATAAATAAAAACCGCGGAGAACAGCATTGTCAGCAGCGGCAGGAAAGCGCGGGAGGCGCCATTTTTTTTCTGCGGGGAAGAAAGTAAAGCGCGGGAGGCGCCATTTTTTTTCAGGGTGCCTAAGACTGGCAATATTACTGCTTTCGATAGCGATATAGAGGATTGGACCACATATGTGGAAAGAGTGGAGGTATATTGCACAGCAAGGGCATACGGGCTGTTACGAAACTTAATCACTCCAGCCAAACCGAAGGACAAGAATTTTAAGGGGATTGTTGATACCCTACAGGAGCACTTAAACCGAACACCGCTGCTGATAGCGGAACGATTCAAATTCTTCAGAAGGAATCAGCACAAGAATGAAAGTAACGCTGATTACCTCACCGAATTAAGGAAGCTGTCAAAGCACTGCCAATTCAGGCCAGGACTGGCAGATTCTCTTCGAGACAAATTCGTCTGCGGTCTCCTAAGTGAAGGAACACAGAAAAGGCTACTTTCTGAGAAAGATTTGACACTAGACAAGGCTTTTAGTGTGGCTGTATCATACGAAGCAGCCGCAAGAGGAGCTGCAGAGATACAGCAAAAGCCACAGGACTTCGGCACCCATGAAATGACACAGGGTTTCGAGAGATGTTATCGCTGCGGCAGATCCACCCATGACCAGAGGGACTGCTGGTTCAAGGACAAAGCATGCAGGCAATGCGGAAAGATTGGACACATTGCATGTGTATGCCGATCTGGAAACAAAAAATCCACGGACAGGAAAAAAATCAATAAGGAAAAGTACAGAAAGGTACAAATGATGACGGACAGTAGCTCCGAAGACCAGAAGAGTGATAGCGACTCCGGAAATAAGAGACTAAGCTGTCTCAAATTACACAATGTAATTGCCAAAGAAGATTACCAGACCATTTGGGTTACCCTCACGATAGCGGGGTCCCCAGTTAAAATGGAGCTAGATACAGGATCAGTTCTGACCGTCATAAGTCGACGGGATTACGAGCGGCTATTTCCGCATATACCTTTGAAAGACACATCCATTATCTTGAAAACATATACGGGGCAGAAAGTATACTCCAAAGGGAAAATAAGGGTGCCTGTTATGTACTACGGCAAGGAAATACAGAAGTTGTATTTATACGTTCTGCAAGATGGTGGTCCACCGCTGTTAGGACGGGAATGGATCAGGAAGATACGTTTAGACTGGCACTCCATCCAGGCACTGACGGTGACCAGTAAGAAAAAAAATGATGATGACGTCATACCTGAACGATTAAAAGACATCTTGGCCAACGCCAAGGAAGTGTTTCAACAGGAACTAGGAACCTTGAAAGGCGTCACCACCTCAATAAAAGTGGAAGATGCGGCAATTCCCAAGTTTTTTAAGGCAAGGCCGGTGCCATACGCAATTTGTCCAGCAGTCGTGGCAGAGCTGGAGAATTTGGAAAAGGCAGGCAAATTACCCAAGATAGATTGGAGTGAGTGGGCAACACCCATCGTCCCGGTCATGAAGAAAACGTTGAATAATGATAAATCTGAAGAACAGAGAAAAATTTGCATCTGTGGGGACTTCAAGGTGACTGTAAACCCGGTCCTTCACACGGTACAGTAGCCTCTTCCGAGGATAGAAGATATTTTCGCCTCCCTATCCGGAGGGAAACGTTTCACCAAAATTGACTTGGCACAGGCATATCTACAGATGGAGGTTGAAGAGGCCTCTAAAAAGTATCTCACGATAAATACACACAAAGGCCTGTACCAGTACAATCGACTGGTTTTCGGAGTAGCATCAGCTCCAGCTATCTGGCAAAGCGCTATGGAGCAAGTCCTCCAAGGGATTCCGGGGACTCAATGCTACCTAGACGACATCCTTGTAACAGGAGAAAATGACAACGAGCACCTTGCCAATTTGGAGCAGGTGCTCACTAGGCTGAGAGAACGGGGCCTACGAGCAAATCGCCCCAAGTGCGAATTTTTCCAGAAACAAATATCATATTGTGGCCACATAATTAACGAGGAAGGGTTGCATAAGTCACCTGAAAAAATTGAAGCGGTCATTGATGTAATAAAAAGTCTCACACATCAAGGAACTTTAAAGTAAGCTTTAAGCAACTTATAATTAAACTATATACAAGAGCGGTCTTCACCATGCCTCTAGGAGAAGCCCTCCTATCATGCTAAGCAGTTCAGTATTTATACTAGTCCAAACACAGGAAGTGACGTATGCACAGGAAGTGATGTATACACAGAGTTCACAGTTCACAGTTCACAGGAAGTGATGTGCACATAACTTCCTCCAGAAGTTATTTATTATTATCACATTCTTCCCTCCTGCGAGATTAGAAGGCTGTGGTCTTCCTTTTATTCCGCAGCCGCCGAACGAGGAAGAGTCGCACCCGTTTGGGTTCCCATCGTAGAGGGTCACTGGTCCGCTTACATGCTGTTGGCCATTGGTCAGAGTCTGTGTGGCTTGGATTACCCTGTGAAGGGTCGGGGAGATCATGGCTTCGTGTATGAGTCCCAATAGGTGCAGAGTCGGTCTGTCTCTGTTCAGAGGGAGGTGCAGAGCTGGTCTGTGGCGGATCAGTACTTTGGTGTGCGGTACTGGGAGGGTCGCAACTTTGAGTACGGGGTTCTACCGGCACCAAGCTAGTTGGTGTCAGATCAGGATCCTGGAGAGGGGTACCCGGTAGGTTCCAAGAGGCTCCTGGTAAAATACCATCACTCGATGTCCCACTAGGTTTTGGTGGGCAGGGAGCCAGATCCCGTAATGATACGGTAGATTCTCGGCCGTCGGGATATCCTATGTATGCATAGGTGGGGTTGGCATCGGTTAGTTCAACCTCGTCTATGAGAGGGTCATTTTTAGATGTCCGAACGTATCTTCGGAGTAGTACAGGTCCAGGAGTAGTTAGCCATGACGGGAGGGATGTCCCATAAGATGAGCGACGCTGGAATCCAAAGAGCCGCTCATGAGGTGTAGTATTTGTGGCTGTAGAAAGAAGGGACCATATAGAGTGCAATGCATCCGGAAGCACTGCTTCCCATTGCTGGTTTGGTAGGCCCCGAGATCTTAAAGCAAGATGTATGGAATTCCAGATGATACCGTTATACCTCTCTACCTGCCCATTTCTGATGGGATGATATGGCGTCGTTTTGCTTGTAGCAATTCCCCATTCTGAGAGGTAGTCCTTGAGTTCCCTTGACATAAAGGATGGACCCCGATCCGAGTGAATGTAAGCCGCCATGCCACAGAGAGAAAATACTTGCTCAAGGCAGCAGATTACTGTGGACGCCAGCATATTGGAGCAGGGGAAGGTAAATGGAAAACGTGAATATTCATCAATCATGGTGAGCAAATACGTGCTCCGAGTAGAAGAGGGCACTGGGCCCTTAAAATCGATGCTAAGTCATTGCATCAGTTGGGTTGCGTGTATGAGCATACCATCTGAGGGGCGGAAGAACTGAGGTTTTAATTCTGCACAAAGCCGGCATTCTGAGCACATTTTCTTTACATCTCCAGTAGAAAAAGGGAGATTCCGTGATCGTACAAAATGTAGCATGCGCATAACGCCAGGATGACACAATCCATTATGGACATCTATGAGAGTAGAGGACGACATAGTGGAGCAGAATGCTCGTGTGAGGGTATCCGGGGCCACATTTTCCTTGCCAGGTCGATAGTGAATGGTGTAACCAAAAGAGGCCAGTTCCATCCTCCAAAGCTGTATTTTATTATTCTTAATTTTGGTTCGTTTTCGATTATCGAGCATGAAGGCGACTGATCGCTGGTCCGTGATTAATGTAAAGTGCTGGCGAGATAGGAAATGGTTCCATTTCCGTACTGCCTCTATGATGGCTGTGGCTTCCTTCTCAACCGGAGGATAATGTAGCTCGGCATCTTGTAAGGTCCTGGACATAAATGCTACAGGACGACCTTCCTGATTTAGAGTAGCCGAGATCGCCACCTCCGAGGCATCACATTCAACTATGAAAGGGAGATTCTCATCGATGGAGTGAAGAGCCGCTTTCTCCAACTGTTTTTTGAGAAGGTTAAAGGCTGCAACAGCCGCTGTTTCCAATGGAAATGATCTAGCATGCAGCAAGGGTTGGGTTTTGTCTGAAAAATGAGGAATCCATTTAGCGTAGTATGCAAACAGACTGAGAGCCCGATGTAAAGAAGCCGGAGTCTTAGGTGACGGGAGCTCTTGGAGCGGGTGAAGTCTTTCTGGGTCTGGCTTAATGATACCGTTGCCTACGCAGTAGCCAAGGATGTTGATGGTCGGTTGCGACTCAACAGATTTAGATTCATTCAAAGTTAAGTTACGGTGATGGAGAGCATCCCGAAATTTTTGGAGGTTGGCGTCGTGTTCCTGTTGATCGTGACCTGCAATAGTAATGTTATCAAGATAGGGAAAAGTGTCCCTTAAGTTTTCCTGCTTAACCAGGCCATCCATTTCCCGTTGGAAGACAGCCACTCCATTAGTATCCCCGAATGGGAGGCGACGAAATTGGTACAGCCGTCCATTAGCCTCAAAGGCCGTGTACTGCTTATCTGAGACCTTCAAGGGTGCCTGATGATAGGCACTTTTCAAATCGTAAGTTGAGAACACTTTGTATTCGGCCAGTTTATTAACCATATCATCAATGCGTGGCAATGGGTAGGCGTCCAAGTCAGTATATTGATTGATGGTTTGCGAATAATCAATGCATAATCGTTGTTTGTGAGGTTTTAGAGGGTTCTTGACAATGACGATTTGAGCCCGCCAGGGCGACGAACATGGTTCGATGATATCCTCTGCTAAAAGTCGAGAGATTTCAGCCTCAATAAAAGATTGGTCTTCCTGACTAAAGCGCCGCGATTTCGTTATTATTGGTTTGCATCGAGGAGGAATACTGGCAAATAATGAGGGTTCATCAAGTGAAGCTGCTGATAATGCACAAAACGGTAATTTAGACAGTATATTAGAAATAGTAAGTCCAGGTTTGGATCCGCCGAACTCAATGGTGATTTCTTATGCTGTTTTTGAAAATCCAGCCCTAAGATGAGATCACTACATAAGTCCTTGAGCACCGAAAGTCGGGTGGAGGGATACATGCGACCATTAAGTGTCATATCAATAATACAAAAGCCGGAGATTCTGGTATTAAGTGATGACTGAGCCATCGCAATTGCCTGGTCCGATGGGAAGATATGTAGTTTCAATTTCGCAAGAATCTGTTCTCTAATGAAACTATCAGTACTTCCTGAGTCAATTAAGGCATCTAAGGTATGCCCATTAATTGAAACTTTTGTAGCTGCATGAAGCAGGTTCTGTGGGCAAGCAGCTGTAATTGGTGTGGTTGCACAGAGAGTGGCTGAAACTCTAGGTGTGCTTCTTCGGGAGAGAGCTCGAGAGGAAGCTTGATAGGTCCTAGCCGGAGCATCTTGATAGGCCCTAATTGGGGCAGTTCGGTAGGCCTTAGCTGGATAGGCCCTCGTAGAGGCTCTTGATTGGCAAACTTTTGCAAAGTGTCCCTTTTTATCGCAATGACTGCAGATCGCATTGCGAGCAGGGCAGAATTTCCTAGGGTGAAAAGAATCTCCACAAAAGAAGCATTCCTTCCTAGATTGCCAAGAGGCTGCTAAAGTGGGGTCATCCTCCTCTTCTTCATCAGAATTATCATCAGGATTAGATTCCTCCATGATAGAGTTCACCTGAGGCCACTTGAATCGTCTGGTTGAAGTTACAGCAGCAGATCGAGATCTGGGCAGCTGATAGAGGTCTGCATTTTTCTTTGCCAAATCCAGAGAACAAGCCAGGTCAAAAGCCTTTTGTAGCTCAAGTGTTTTACTTTCTAGCAGACGCTGGCGTATAAATGGAGAGGCAATCCCGCAGATGAAAGCATCACGAATCATTTCTACACGGTACAGCTCAGCTGAGGCTGCCTGAAAGTTACAATCTACGCTGAGCCTGCGAAGTTCTTGAAGGAATTCGTTAATCGATTCCCCTGGCCCTTGTCGGGCTGTGGCCAGTAGATGTCGAGCATAGACCTCATTTGCGGTCTTGGCATATAGTTTTTTTAAGTGCCCGGATCACCTCATCGTAATTATCCCATTCATCAACATATTCAAACACTGTTGGGGTCACATAGTTGATAAGTATCCTCAGTTTAGTAGAAGCATTCGCTTTACATTCATCAAGAAAATTCTCAAAAGTACGGTACCAATGCTTCCATACCCTGCCAGCTGCTGGTGCATTTGGGTCCAAGTCCAGACGAGTAGGTTTAAGGATGTTTTCCATGATGGGTGGTTCCCTGGATCCTTAACTCCGAGTTTGTCCGAAGGTTTAGTATTTGTGAGTGTAAATATTAAGTTGCTTAAATTGATGTAAGAAAAAGTCTCACACATCAAGGAACTTTAAAGTAAGCTTTAAGCAACTTATAATTAAATTATATACAAGAGCGGTCTTCACCATGCCTCTAGGAGAAGCCCTCCTATCATACTGAGCAGTTCAGTATATATACTAGTCCAAACACAGGAAGTGACGTATGCACAGGAAGTGATGTATACACAGAGTTCACAGTTCACAGTTCACAGGAAGTGATGTGCACATAACTTCCTCCGGAAGTTATTTATTATTATCACAGTCACAAAAGCCCCAGCACCTGAAAATGTATCACAATTAAGGTCGTTCCTGGGATTGATAAATTACTATCATAAATTTTTACCGAACTTGTCAACTCTTCTGCACCCTCTTAATGAACTGCTACAAACGGGAGTAATTTGGAAATGGAGCGAAGACTGTAAACGTGCCTTCCATAAATGCAAAAGCTTGATCACGTCCAAGGAAGTTTTGGCTCATTACAACCCATCACTGCCAATCAGACTGGCGTGCGATGCATCCCCTTATGGCGCAGGAGCGGTATTATCGCATAGATTCCCTGATGGCTCGGAGCGGCCCATAGCTTTTGCGTCACGCTCATTGAACTCAGCTGAGCGTAACTATGCCCAGATCGACAGGGAAGCACTCAGCCTGGTATGGGGAGTGAAGAAATTCAACCATTACCTACACGGACAAAAATTTACCTTGTTGACTGACCATCAACCCCTTGTCTCCATATTCAACCCTAAAAAGTGTGTTCCCATTATGACAACGCAAAGGCAACAGAGGTGGTCCCTTTTCCTAGGGGCACACCAATATGACATAGAATACAAAGGATCAAAACAGCATGGGAATGCTGACAGTTTATCGCGCCTACCATTGCCAACGGTAGAAGAGGCACCTACAGTGGACCCAGTGGAGATGTTCCACTCAACCATAGTGGAATGTCTACCAGTAACAAATTCTGCCATTGAAAAGGAAACGAGAAATGACCCGACTCTCTCATGACTCTACGATTTAACGGTGAAGGGATGGCCAGCACATGGCGAAGCACTGTTGCCAGCATTCTCGCAAAGAAGAGAACAGCTGTCAGTGTGCCGAGGAACCTTGATGTGTGGATCCAGAGTGGTGATTCCACCCAAACTCCAGGATAAAGTGCTAAAGGAGCTTCACGAGGGGCATCTGGGTGGAGTGAAAATGAAGAACCTAGCCAGAGCATTTGTGTGGTGGCCAGGTATCGATGGAGACATCGAAGAAATGACCAAGAGCTGCCTAGGATGCCAGAAGGTCCAAAACGCACCACCACAAGCCCCTCTACATCCATGGGAGTGGCCCTCATCTCCATGGCAAAGGGTACACATCGACTTCGCTGGTCCATTTATGGACTCAATGTTCTTAATCGTGGTTGATGCACACTCCAAGTGGCCGGAGGTAATAAAGGTGTCCTCCACCACCACGGAAAAAACCATCACAGTATTAAGGACCATATTTGCCAGGAATGGGCTGCCTGAACAGATCTGTTCTGATAATGGACCGCAATTTGAGTCCGAAGAATTCAGGAAGTTCTTAAAAAACAATGGGGTTAAGCACTACACGTCTGCCCCATACCATCCCGCCACCAATGGATTGGCTGAGAGTTTTGTCCAGACCTTCAAGAAGGCCATAAAGGCCATGGGTAATGAAGACATAAATCTACAGCATAAGGTAGATAACTTCTTGTTTGCAGACAGGAATGCAACACATGTGGTTACAAAACAAACTCCCGCCATGATGTTCTTCAATAGAAGCCTAAGATGCCGGCTGGATTTGATCAAGCCAAACATCAGAAGGGACGTGGAGAACCGACAATTTCAAGGCATGAATGAAAGGCAAACTAGAATCTTCCAGATAGGTCAACAAGTTTTGGCCCAGGACTACCGTACCAAGAAATGGCAGCCTGGAACTATCTGCACACGACTAGGACCGCTGATGTATACCGTGGACATTGGAGAAAACATAATAAGGCACCATGCTGACCAAATCATAGAGTCATCCAAAAAGGGACAACCTACACCACAACTCTATGCGCCTAATGATGAAGCAGAGATACCCATAGTATCTACCTCCGATCTGGTGATACTGGAACCAGATGAACCCGAAACTGGCATTCAAGCCGAATCGACCTTGCCAAAAGAACCTACTACACCACCGAAAACTACTACACCACCGAGGCATTATCCGGACCGAGTCAGGAAGCCTCCAGAGAGACTCACTTATAATTGATTAACAGCAGCAAATGTGTAGATTATTGTTCTTGTAAACATGTTAATTAATGAGTACTTAAAATGTTATGTACTGGTTGTGTAAAAGGGGAGGAATTGTGGTGTATGTGCCTTTGAGCCCCCTGTGTACTGTAATGCCGGTAATGGCCACTCGGGCTATATAAGCCTGTGTAGTGTCTTGTATCTGTTAGTTCACCTCCAGACTTTGTTCAGTAAACACCTGTGAAACCAACTCCTGCATTCCGTGTCTCCATTAACACATGGATACAACACCCAGGACAAGTACAGAACGGATTAGATACAGAGTAAAGCTCCCTCTACACTGTCCCATCAAACACTCCCAGGGCAGGTACAGCACAGGTTAGCCACAGAGTAAAGCTCCCGCTACACAATCCAATCCAATGTAGTGGTAGGGGATAGTATCGTTAGGGGGATAGATAGAGTTCATGCAGCCGAGAGCGAGAGTCCCGAAGGCTGTGTTGCCTGCCCGGTGCCAGGGTTAAGGACATCTCCTCTGGACTGGAGAGAAACTTGGAGTGGGAGGGGGAGGATCCAGTTGTCGTGGTCCATGTTGGTACCAACGACATAGATAGGACAAGGAAGGAGGTTCTGCTGAGGGAGTTTGAGCAGCTAGGGGCCAAATTAAAAAGCAGAACCACAAGGGTAATATACTCTGGATTATTACCTGAGCCACGAGCAAATTTGGCTAGGACAAATAAAATTAGAGAGTTAAATGCGTGGCTCAAAGACTGGTGTGGGAGAAATGGGTTTTGCTTCCTGGGACACTGGCACCAGTACTGGGGCAGGAGGGAGCTGTTCCATTGGGACGGGCTTCACTTGGCCAGTGCTGGGACTAGAGTCCTGGCGGATCATATAACTAGGGCTGTAGAGAGGGCTTTAAACTAACTAGTCGGGGGGAGGTTCCTGGAGAGCAAATAATAAAAATGACAACAGAGAAGGTCATAGACTTAGGTAGCAGTGGGGAAATTAAGAACCAGAGCGTGTCAGGAAGGGGCAGAAGGTATGGAGTAAAAGGTAAAGTAATAAAAAGGGCAAAAGCAGGAACTAAGTGTCACAAAACATCTTTGAAAGTTCTCTATCTGAATGCACGTAGCATTCGTAACAAAATAGACGAGTTAATGGCACAAATAACTACATATGGGTATGATCTTGTGGCCATTACAGAAACATGGCTGCAGGGTGAAAATGCCTGGGAATTAAACATACCAGGTTATTTAACGATCAGGAAGGACAGGCAGGAAGGAAGGGGAGGTGGGGTGGCTATGTTAATAAAGGAAGGAATCACTGTAATACAGAGAAATGATATTGGGTCAAAAGATCAGGATAATGAAACAGTTTGGGTGGAGGTAAGGAATAATAAGGGGAAAGAACCACTAGTGGGCGTAGTCTATAGGCCTCCGAACAGTGGCAACTCTGTTGGACAGAGTATGAATCAGGAAATAGTTGAGGCTTGTAATAAGGGAACATTTATAATTATGGGGGATTTTAATTATCATATTAATTGGACAAATCAAATTGGGCAGGGCTGCCTTGAGGATGAGTTCATTGAGTGTATTAGGGATGGGTTTCTTGAGCAGTATGTAACTGAACCGACCAGGGGGCAAGCAACCTTAGATCTGGTCCTGTGTAATGAGACAGGATTAATTAAAAATGTCCTAGTAAAGGATCCCCTTGGAATGAGTGACCATAACATGGTTGAATTCCATATTCAATTAGAGGGTGAGAAGGTTGGATCTCAAACAAGTGTGCTAAGCTTGAATAAAGGAGACTATGAAGGTATGAGAGCGGAATTGAGTGGAGTGGATTGGGAACATAGATTAAAGGGTAAGACGATACATGATCAGTGGTGTACATTTAAGGAGTTATTTTACAACTTCCAAAAAATATATATTCCACTGAGAAGAAAAGGGTGTAAAAGAAAAGACAGCCATCCGTGGCTAAGTAAAGAAGTTAAGGATAGTATTCGACTAAAAACAAGGGCAGATAAGGTAGCCAAATCTAGTGGGAGGATAGAGGATTGGGAAAACTTTAAAAGACAGCAAAAAGTAACAAAAAGATTGATTAAGAAAGGGAAGATAGATTATGAAAGTAAATTAGCAAAAAATATAAAAACATATAGTAAGAGTTTTTATAGTTATATAAAAAGAAAAAGGGTGGCTAAAGCAAATGTTGGTCCCTTAGAGGATGAGACCGGGAAATTAATGGTGGGAAATATGGAGATGGCAAAAACACTGAATGAATATTTTACATCAGTCTTTACAGTAGAAGACACTAAGAATATCCCAACACTGGACAAACAGGGGGCTAAAGGGGGGGGATGAGCTAAACACGATCAAAATCACTAAGGAAGTGGTACTCGGTAAAATAATGGGACTCAAGGCGGATAAATCACCTGGACCTGATGGCTTACATCCTAGGGTCTTGAGGGAAGTGGCGGTCGGGATTGTGGATGCATTGGTAATAATTTTCCAAAACTCCCTGGACTCGGCAAAGGTCCCGGCAGACTGGAAAACTGCTAATGTAACACCCTTATTTAAAAAGGGCAGTAGACAGAAGGCTGGAAACTATGGACCGGTTAGCCGAACATCTGTGGAAGGTAAAAAGTTGGAGTCCATTATTAAGGAGACAGTAACAGGACATTTGGATAATCATAATTTAATAGGACAAAGTCAGCATGGTTTTATGAAGGGGAAGTCATGTTTGACAAATTTGCTGGAGTTCTTTGAGGAAGTAACATATAGGGTGGATAAAGGGGAACCAGTGGACGTAGTGTATTTAGACTTCCAAAAGGCATTTGACAAGGTGCCACACAAAAGATCATTGCGTAAGATAAAAAATCACGGGATTGGGGGTAATATTCTGGCATGGATAGAGGATTGGCTATCTAACAGAAGGCAGAGAGTTGGGATAAATGGTTCATTCTCACACTGGCAATCAGTAACTAGTGGTGTTCCGCAGTGGTCAGTGCTGGGTCCCCAACTCTTTACAATCTATATTAACGATTTGGAGGAGGGGACCAAGTGTAACATATCAAAGTTTGCAGATGATACTAAGATGGGAGGGAAAGTAGTGAGTGAGGAGGACATAAAAAACCTGCAAGGGGACATCGACAGGCTAAGTAAGTGGGCAGAGATTTGGCAGATGGAATACAAGACTGGAAAGTGTGAGGTTATGCACTTTGGCAGGAAAAATCGTACAGCAAGTTATTATTTTAATGGCAAGAAACTGGAAAGTACTGAAGTACAAAAGGATCTGGGGGTCCTGGTGCACGAAACACAAAAGGTTGGTATGCAGGTGCAGCAAGTGATTAAGAAGGCCAATGGAATGTTGGCTTTCATTGCTAGGGGGATAGAATATAAAAATACGGAGGTATTGCTTCAGTTGTACAAGGTATTGGTGAGACCGCACCTGGAATACTGCGTACAGTTTTGGTGTCCATACTTAAGAAAGGACATACTTGCTCTCGAGTCAGTACAAAGAAGGTTCACTCGGTTAATCCCGGAGATGAGGGGATGGACATATGAGGAGAGGTTGCGTTGATTGGGACTCTACTCATTGGAGTTCAGAAGAATGAGAGGCGACCTTATTGAAACATATAAGATTGTGAAGGGGTTGGATCGGGTGGATGCGGGGAAGATGTTCCCGATGATGGGTGAAACTAGAACAAGGGGGCATAGTCTTAGAATAAGGGGCTGCTCTTTCAAAACTGAGATGAGGAGGAACTACTTCACTCAGAGGGTGGTAGGTCCATGGAATATGCTGCCCCAGAAAGCTGTAGAAGCTACATCATTACATAAATTTAAAACAGAAATAGACAGTTTCCTAGAAGTAAAGGGAATTAAGGGTTACGGGGAGCGGGCAGGAATTTGGACATGAGTCTAGGTTCGGATCGGTCATGGCCCTGTGGGTAGCGGAGCAGGCCCAGGGGCCATGTAGCCTGATCCTGCTCCTATTTCGTGTGTCTAATTCTGTTAGATTCAGGAGGTGGTTCTGTGATAGTGGATTGGCGGTTAGGATCAGATCAGCCAAGATCTTATTGAATGGTGGAGCAGGCTCGAGGGGCCGATTGGCCTACTCCTGCTCCTATTTCTTATGTTCTTATGTTCTTAATCACACACTCCCAGGACAGGTACAGCATGGGTTAGATACAGAGTAAAGATCCCTCTACACTGTCCCATCAAACACTAACAGGACAGGTACAGCACTGGTTAGATACAGAGTAAATCTCCCTCTACACTGTCCCATCAAACACTCCCAGGACAGTTACACCATGGGTTAGATAGAGAGTAAAGATCTATCTACACTGTCCCATCAAACACACTCAGGACAGGTACAGCACGGATTAGACACAGAGTAAAGCTCCCTCTACACTGTCCCATCAAACAATCCCACGGCAGGTACAGCACGGGTTAGATACAGAGTTAATCTCCCTCTACACTGTCCCATCAAACAATCCCAGGACAGGTACAGCACGGGTTAGATACAGAGTAAAGCTCTCTATACACTGTCCCATCAAACACACGCCGGACAGGTACAGCATGGATTAGATACAGCGTAAAGCTACCTCTACAGTGTCCCATCAAGCACTCCCAGGACAGCTACAGCACGGATTAGATACAGAGTAAAGATACCTTTAAACTGTTACATTAAACACTCCCATGGCATGTACAGCATGGGTTAGATGCAGAGTAAAGCTCCGTCTACACTGTCCCATCAAACACTCCCAGGGCAGGTACAGCACGGGTTAGATACAGGTTAAAGCTCCCTCTACACTCTCCCATCAAACACTCCCAGGGCAGATACAGCACGGGTTAGATACAGAGTAAACCTCCCTCTACACTGTCCCATCTGCACTCCCAGGACAGGTATAGCATGCTTTAGTTACAGTGTAAAGCTCTCTCTACACTGTCCCATCAAACACTCCCAGGACAGGTACAGCACAGATTAGATACAGAGTAAAGCTCCCTCTACACTGTCCCATGAAAGACTCCCAGGGCAGGTACAGCACGGCTTAGATACAGAGTAAAGCTCCCTCTGCACTGTCCCGTCAAACACTCCCAGGACAGGTACAGCATGGGTAAGACACAGAGTAAACCTCCCTCTACACTGTCCCATCAGCACTCCCAGGACAGGTATATCATGGTTTAGTTACAGTGTAAAGCTCTCTCTACACTGTCCCATCAAACACTCACGGGACAGGTACAGAACAGATTAGATACAGAGTAAAGCTCCCTCTACATTGTCCCATCAAACACTCCTAGGGCATGTACAGCACGGGTTAGATACAGAGTAAAGCTCTCTCTACACTGTCCAATCAAACACTCCCAGGGCAGCTACAGCACGGGTTAGATACCGAGTAAAGCTCCTTCTACACTGTCCCATCACACACTTACAGGACAGGTACATCATGGGTTTGATACAGAGTAATGCTCCCTCTACACTGCCCCATCAAACACTCCCAGGACAGGTACCGCACGGGTTAGATACAGAGTAAAGCTCCCTCTACACGGTCCCATCAAACACTCCCAGGGCAGGTACAGCACAGATTAGATACAGAGTGAACCTCCCTCTACACTGTCCCATCAAACACTCCCAGGACAGGTGCAGCATGGGTTAGACACAAAGTAAACCTCTCGCTACACTTTCCCATCAAACACTCCCAGGGCAGGTACAGCACGGGTTAGATACAGAGTAAACCTCCCTCTACACTGTCCCATCAGCACTCCCAGGACAGGTATAGCATGGTTTAGTTACAGTGTAAAGCTCTCTCTACACTGTCCCATCAAACACTCCCAGGACAGGTGCAGCACAGATTAGATACAGAGTAAAGCTCCCTCTACACTGTCCCATCAAACACTCCCAGGGCAGGTACAGCACGGTTTAGATACAGAGTAAAGTTCCAGCGACACTGTCCCATCAAACACTCCCATGGCAGGTACAGCACGGGTTAGATACAGAGTAAAGCACCCTCTACACTGTCCAATCAAACACTCTCAGGGCAGGGACGGCACGGGTTAGGTACAGAGTAAAGCCCTCTCCAGACTGTCCAATCAAACACTCCAAGGACAGGGACAGCACGGATTAGATACAGAGTAATGCTCCCTCTACACTGTCCCATCAAACACTCCCAGGGCAGGCACAGCACGGGTTAGATACAGAGTAAACCTCCGTCTACACTGTCCCATAAAACACCCCCAGGACAGGTACAGCATGGGTTAGATACAGAGTAAAGCTCTCTCTGTACTGTCCCGTCAAACACTCCCAAAACAGGTATAGCACGGATTAGATACAGAGTAAAACTCCCTTTAAACCGTCCCATTAAACACTCCCAGGGCAGGTACAGCACGGTTTAGATACAGAGTAAAGCTCTCTCTACACTGACCCATCAAACACTCCCAGGGCAGGTACAGCATGGGTTAGAAACAGAGTAAAGTTCCCTCTACACTGTCCCATCAAACCCTCCCAGGGCAGGTACAGCACGGGGTAGATACAGAGTAAAGCTCCCTCTACACTGTCCCATCACACACTCCCAGGACAGGTACAGCATGGATTAGATACAGAGTAAAGCTCATTCTACACTGTCCCATCAAACACACCCAGGACAGGTACAGCATGGTTTAGATACAGAGTAAAGCTCCCTCTACATTCCCCATCAAACACTCCCATGGCAGGTACAGCACGGGTTAGGTACAGAGTATCGCTCTCTCTATACTGTCCCATCAAACACTCCCAAGGCAGCTACAGCATGGGTTAGATACAGAGTAAAGCTCTCTCTACACTGTCTCATCACACACTTACAGGACAGGTACATCATGGGTTAGATACAGAGTAATGCTCCCTCTACACTGCCCCATCAAACACTCCCAGGACAGGTAGTGCACGGGTTAGATACAGAGTAAAGCTCCCTCTACACGGTCCCATCAAACACTCCCATGGCAGGTACAGCACGGGTTAGATACAGAGTTAATCTCCCTCTACACTGTCCCATCAAACAATCCCAGGACAGGTACATCAGGGGTTAGATACAGAGTAAAGCTCTCTCTACACTGTCCCATCAAACACACGCAGGACAGGTACAGCACGGATTAGATACAGCGTAAAGCTCCCTCTACACTGTCCGATCAAACACTCACAAAGCAGGTGCAGCACGGGTTAGATACAGAGTAAACCTCCTTCTACAGTGTCCCATCAAGCACTCCCAGGACAGGTACGGCACGGATTAGATACAGAGTAAAGCTGCCTTTTAACTGTCCCATTGAACACTCCCATGGCATGTACAGCATGGGTTAGATACAGAGTAAAGCTCCGTCTACATTGTCCCATCAAACACTCCCATTGCAGGTACAGCACGGGTTAGATACAGAGTAAAGCTCGCTCTACACTGACCCATCAAACAATCTCAGGGCAGGTACAGCACGGGTTAGATACAGAGTAAAGCTCGCTCTACACTGACCCATCAAACAATCTCAGGGCAGGTACAGCACGGGTTAGATTCAGAGTAAAGCTCCCTCTACACTGCCCCATCAAACAATCCCAGGACAGTACAGCACGGGGCGGATGCAGAGTAAAGCTCTCTCTACACAGTCCCATCAAACACTCTCAGGGCAGGTACAGCACGGGTTAGATACAGAGTAAAGATCTCTCTACACTGTCCCATTAAACACGCCCAGGGCAGGTACAGCTAGGGTTAGATACAGAGTTAAGCTCTCTCTACCCTGTCCCATCAAACACTCCCAGGACAGGTACAGCACGGATTAGATACAGAGTAAAGCGCCCTCTACACTGTCCCATCAAACACTCCCAGGGCAGGTACAGCACAGAGTAGCTACAGAGTAAAGCTCTCTCTACACTGTCCCAAACACTCCCAGGACAGGTACAGCACGGATTAGATACAGATTAAAGCTCCCTCTACACTGCCCCATCAAACACTCACAGGACAGGTACAGCACGGGTTAGATATAGAGTAAAGCTCCTTCTGCACTGTCCCATCAAACAGTCCCAGGGCAGGTACAACACGGGTTAGATACAGAGTAAAGCTCCCTCTACACTATCCCATCACACACTCCCAGGACAGGTACAGCATGGGTTAGGTACAGAGTAAACCTCTCTCTACACTTTCCCATCAAACACTCCCAGGGCTTGTACAGCACGGGTTAGATACGGAGTAAACCTTCCTCTACACTGTCCCATCAGCACTCCCAGGACAGGTGTAGCATGGTTTAGTTACAGTGTAAAGCTCTCTCTACACTGTCCCATCAAACACTCCCAGGACAGGTACAGCACAGATTAGGTACAGAGTAAACCTCCCTCGACACTGTCCCATCAAACACTCACAGCGCAGGTACTGCACGGGTTAGATACAGAGTAAAGCTCCCTCTGCACTGTCCCATCAAACACTCCCAGGACAGGTACAGCACGGGTTAGATACAGAGTAAAGCTCCCTCTGCACTAACCCATTACACACTCCCAGCACAGGTACCGCATGGGTTAGATACAGAGGAAAGCTCCCTCTACGCTCTCCCATCAAACACTCCCATGGCAGGTACAGCACGGGTTAGATACAGAGTAAAGCTCCCTCTACACTGTCCCATCAAACACTCTCAGGGCAGGTACAGCACGGGTTAGATACAGAGTAAACCTCCCTCTACACTGTCCCATCAAACACTCCCAGGACAGGTACAGCATGGGTTAGATACAGAGTAAAGCTCTCTCTACACTGTCCCATCAAACACTCCCAAAACAGGTATAGCACAGATAAGATACAGAGTAAAGCTCCCTTTTATCTGTCCCATTATCACTCCCATGGCATGTACAGCATGGGTTAGATACAGAGTAAAGCTCCATCTACACTGTCCCATCAAACACTCCCAGGTACAGCGCGGGTTAGATACAGAGTAAAGATCCCTCTACACTGTCCCATCAAACACTCCCAGGACAGGTACAGCATGGGTTAGATACAGAGTAAACCTCTCTCTGCACTGTCCCATCAAACACTCCCAGGGCAGGTACAGCACGGGTTAGATACAGAGTACACCTCACTCTACACTGTCCCATCAAACAATCCCAGGGCAGGTACAGCACGGGTTAGATACAGAGTAAAGCACCCTCTGCACTGTCCCACCACACACTCCCCGGACAGGTACAGCATCGGTTAGATGCAGAGTAAAGCTCTCTCTACACTGACACATCAAACACTCCCATGGCAGGTACAGCACGGGTTAGATACAGAGTAAAGCTCCCTCTGCACTGCCCCATCAAACACTCTCAGGGCAGGGACAGCATGGGTTAGATACAGAGTAACGCTCCCTCTACACTGTCCCATCAAACACTCCCAGGGCAGCTACAGCATGGGTTAGATACAGAGTAAAGCTCTCTCTACACTGTCCCATCAAACACTCCCAGGGCAGGTGCAGCATGGGTTAGGTACAGAGTAACGCTCTCTCTACACTCTCCCATCAAACACTCCCAGGGCAGCTACAGCATGGGTTAGATACAGAGTAAAGCTCTCTCTACACTGTCTCATCTAACACTCCCAGGCAGGTACAACACGGGTTAGCTACAGAGTAAAGCTCCCACTACACTGTCCCATCACACACTTCCAGGACAGGTACATCATGGGTTAGATACAGAGTAAAGCTCCCTCTACACTGTCGCATCAAACAATCCCAGGACATGTACAGCACAGGTTAGATGCAGAGTAAAGCTCTCTCTACACTATCCCATCAAACACTCCCAGGGCATGTCCAGCACGGATTAGATACAGAGGAAATCTCCCTCTACACTGTCTCATCAAACACTCCCAGGACAAGTATAGCATGAGTCAGATACAGCGGAAATCTCTCTCCACACTGTCCCATCAAACACTCCCAGGACAGGTACAGCACGCATTAGATGCAGAGTAAAGCTCCCTCTACACTGTCCCATCACACAATCCTAGCGCAGGTACAGCACGGGTTAGATGCAGAGTAATGCTCCCTCTATACTGTCCCATCAAACAGTCCCAGGGCAGGTACAGCACGGGTTAGATACAGAGTAAAGTTCTCTCTGCACTGTCCCATCAAACACTCCCAGGGCAGGTACAGCACGGGTTAGATAAGGAGTCAAGCTCTCTCTACACTGTCCCATCAAACACTCCCAGGGCAGGTACAGCACGGGTTAGATACAGAGTACACCTCACTCTACACTGTCCCATCAAACAATCCCAGGGCAGGTACAGCACGGGTTAGATACAGAGTAAAGCACCCTCTGCACTGTCCCACCACACACTCCCCGGACAGGTACAGCATCGGTTAGATACAGAGTAAAGCTCTCTCTACACTGACACATCAAACACTCCCATGGCAGGTACAGCACGGGTTAGATACAGAGTAAAGCTCCCTCTACACTGCCCCATCAAACACTCTCAGGGCAGGTACAGCATGGGTTAGATACAGAGTAACGCTCCCTCTACACTGTCCCATCAAACACTCCCAGGGCAGGTGCAGCATGGGTTAGGTACAGAGTAACGCTCTCTCTACGCTCTCCCATCAAACACTCCCAGGGCAGCTACAGCATGGGTTAGATACAGAGTAAAGCTCTCTCTACACTGTCCCATCAAACACTCCCAGGGCAGGTGCAGCATGGGTTAGGTACAGAGTAACGCTCTCTCTACACTCTCCCATCAAACACTCCCAGGGCAGCTACAGCATGGGTTAGATACAGAGTAAAGCTCTCTCTACACTGTCTCATCTAACACTCCCAGGCAGGTACAACACGGGTTAGCTACAGAGTAAAGCTCCCGCTACACTGTCCCATCACACACTTCCAGGACAGGTACATCATGGGTTAGATACAGAGTAAAGCTCCCTCTACACTGTCGCATCAAACAATCCCAGGACATGTACAGCACAGGTTAGATGCAGAGTAAAGCTCTCTCTACACTATCCCATCAAACACTCCCAGGGCATGTCCAGCACGGATTAGATACAGAGGAAATCTCCCTCTACACTGTCTCATCAAACACTCCCAGGACAAGTATAGCATGGGTCAGATACAGCGTAAATCTCTCTCCACACTGTCCCATCAAACACTCCCAGGACAGGTACAGCACGCATTAGATGCAGAGTAAAGCTCCCTCTACACTGTCCCATCACACAATCCTAGCGCAGGTACAGCACGGGTTAGATGCAGAGTAATGCTCCCTCTATACTGTCCCATCAAACAGTCCCAGGGCAGGTACAGCACGGGTTAGATACAGAGTAAAGTTCTCTCTGCACTGTCCCATCAAACACTCCCAGGGCAGGTACAGCACGGGTTAGATAAGGAGTCAAGCTCTCTCTACACTGTCCCATCAAACACTCCCAGGGCAGGTACAGCACGGGTTAGATACAGAATAAGGATCCCTCTACACTGTCCCATCACACACTCCTAGCTCAGGTACAGCACGGGTTAGATACAGAGTAAAGCTCCCTCTACACTGTCCCATCAAACACTCCCAGGACATGTACAGCACGGGTTAGATACAGAGTAAAGCTCCCTCTACACTGTCCCATCAAACACTCCCAGGGCAGGTGCAGCACGGGTTGGATACAGAGTAAAGCTCCCTCTACACTGTCCCATCAAACACTCCCAGGCCAGCTACAGCACAGGTTATGTGGTGTATGTAACCGTTCCACCTTTAAGAGAACTATTTTAAGAGATGCACTACTTTATCTTGGCTGCTGTATACTGTAATACCGGTGGTGACCACACTGGTATATAAGTGCTGTGTAATGACATTTTGGGTAGTTCAGCCCTGACCTTCGACTAGTAAAGACCTGTTAAAATTTATTCTTGTGGTCTGTGTAGTAATTCTCACTATAACACACAGACTTAACAGTGACGACGAGTACGATCTTACCCTGCGGCAGAGATACATCCAAGGCAGTTTGACGGGCGTTGAGAGGAGGCATCCGCCCTCATCATCCTGCTGAGAAAAGACGCGGGTCTGAAGAGCAAAGGAAGAATCCTGACACGAAGCCTTCCATCAGCAACAGGCAGTGATCATCCCTTCTATCACGGTGGTGGGTAAGCCGATCAGCGACGAGCAGCAAGTCGGCCACGTTGGCTGTGAAGTAGGGGAGGGAAAAACGGAGGATATAAGGGCGGAGAACTCGACCACGGCCAGGGAAAAGAGCCGGTCAGAAGTCGGGGCCAGAGGCGCTCAGACTGGGGCAGCGTAAGGCATGGGAGCCGCGGTGAATGCAAACGCAGCCGGTGTAAAAGACCGGGCTGCAAGCGGGCTGGGAGACGCAACAGCGTCGAGAGAGAGCTCGACCGCGACCGGTGAAAAAGGCCGGGCAGCTACCAAGGCTGCGAGGCGCAGCGACCGGGACAGCGTAAGGTGCGGGAGAAAATTTAAAAAAACGCGGAGAACTCAGCCGCAGCCGGGGGAAAGGACCGGACTGCAAGAGGGGCTGGGAGGCACGATTTGAGAACTGCTGGGGAGGGCGAACGCAGCAATACGGCAATCACCATTACAGCCAGCGGGGGAGAAAATCAAACGCGGGAAGCCGCCATTTTCGTAGGCGGGGGAAGAAGACAAGCGCGGGAAACCGCCATTTTGAAAAAAAAATAAAAGAAAAATTTATTTTTGTTTCTCAAGAAGATTGCGAGGATGCCTAAGCATGGTAACATCAACGATTTCGATTCCGATGTTGAAGATTGGGCCACGTATGTAGAACACATAGAGATTTATTGTAAGGCAAATAAAATATCAGATGAAGATAAAGCACTAACCTTACTAAAATCAATGGGTGCGAAGACATACGGGCTATTGAAGCATCTTCTATCACCAGCTAAACCGGCGGATCAGGCTTTCGCTAAGATTGTTGCTGTCCTGAGAAATCATTTGAACCCCACACCGCTGATGTTAGCGGAACGATTTAAATTTTATGCGAGAACGCAACTGAAAGAGGAAAGCAACGCGGAGTATTTAATTGAACTGCGTAAGCTAGCAAAATACTGTCAGTTTGGGGAAGGACTGACAGAGGCACTGAGAGACAAATTCGTGTGTGGATTGTCGAAAGAAGGAACACAAAAGCGGCTGCTTGAAGAGAATGATCTTACACTTGATAAGGCTGTCACTATTGCAGCATCGCATGAAGCCGCAGCGAGAGGCACTGCGGAAATGCAGCTGAAGGCAGCGGTACTCAGCGTAGATCAAATGGCTTTGGGTACAACGAAATGTTATCGTTGTGGAAAGACAACACACGATCAGAACCAATGCTGGTTTAAAAACCAGGAATGTAGAAAATGTGGCAAGCTTGGTCACAGAGCTAAAGTATGCCGGTCAGGAAAGAAGACCAGCAACAAAAAGTCACCGCAGGAAAAGTGCAGAAAGGTACATAAGGTGGCTGAGAAGAGTTCGGATGAACAGAATTCGGATTCAGACTCCAACAGCAAGGAACTGGGTAGTCTGAGAATTCACAATGTGAGTAAGGAAGCTGACCTACAAACTATCTGGGTCACACTGCAGATAGCAGGAGTCCAAGTGAAGATGGAATTGGACACCGGATCGGCGTTGACGGTCATGAATAAGCAAGATTACAAAAGGTTATTCACACATATTCCCCTACGGGATACGGAGATAGTATTGCAGACATACACGGGGCAAAGAGTATACCCCATCGGAAAGATAAAAGTCAAGGTGATACACAAGGGCAAAGAACACCAAGGAATGGTCTTATATGTACTACCTGAGGGAGGTCCACCACTTCTGGGACGGGAGTGGATCAGGAAAATAAATATGGACTGGCACTCCCTAAAAGCAATAACGGTAGATTCCGGAAAAAAAGATGACAAACCTGAACGATTGTCCAGAATATTGGATGAGGCTAAAGAGGTGTTCCAACAGGGACTGGGAACACTGAGAGGAATTAAGGCAAAAATCAAGATTGCAGAACATGCAAACCCAAAATTTTTCAAAGCCAGACCGGTACCTTATGCAATACGACCTGCTGTGGAAGCTGAGCTGGAAGGGCTTGAACATTCAGGAGTACTGTCTAAGGTGGACTGGAGTGAGTGGGCCACACCCATTGTTCCCGTCATGAAGCGTTCATCGAGTAACAAGCCAGGGGAACCGGGGAAGGTCCGCATCTGTGGAGACTTCAAGATCACAGTTAATCCGGTGCTTCACACGGTGCAATATCGGCTTCCGCGGATTGAGGATATCTTTGCTTCATTGTCTGGCGGGAAACACTTCACCAAGATAGACCTGGCGCAAGTGTACTTACAGATGGAAGTTGAGGAAGAGTCGCGCCAATATCTCACAATCAACACGCACAGAGGCTTGTATCGATATAATAGACTGGTTTTTGGAGTGGCTTCGGCTCCAGCAATTTGGCAGAGGGCCATGGAGCAGGTATTACAGGGAATTCCAAGCACTCAATGTTACTTGGACGATATCCTGATTACAGGAGATGACGATGAGGAACACCTTGCAAATTTGAAACTGGTGCTCACCAGGTTGAAGGAATATGGCCTTCGAGTTAATCGCCAGAAATGTGAGTTCTTTCAGAAACGGATCTCGTACTGTGGTCATGTTATTGACCAGGAGGGGCTGCACAAGTCACCTGACAAGATCGAAGCTGTTGTGAAGGCTCCCGCTCCGGAAAATGTATCCCAGTTGAGGTCGTTCCTAGGGTTGATTAACTATTACCATAAGTTTCTGCCAAATCTATCCACGGTGCTGCACCCACTGAATGCTCTTTTGCAGAAAGAAGTACCATGGAAGTGGAGTGAGGACTGTAAGAAGGCCTTTCACAAAAGCAAGGCATTGATCACCTCAGAGGAAGTGTTGGCTCACTTCAACCCAACGCTACCTATTCATTTAGCTTGTGATGCTTCTCCTTATGGTATTGGAGCAGTACTCTCACACAAGTTGCCAAATGGCTCGGAAAGGCCAGTCGCATTTGCATCCAGATCATTGGCCTCCGCTGAGCGCAACTATGCTCAGATAGATAGGGAGGCTCTCAGCCTTGTGTGGGGAGTAAAGAAGTTTAATCATTACCTGCAGGGCAAGAAGTTTACACTGCTGACAGACCACCAGCCGTTGGTATCCATATTCAACCCTAAAAAGGGCGTTTCCATTATGACAGCGCAAAGGCTACAGAGGTGGTCCCTTTTCCTAGGGGCACACCAATATGAAATAGAATACAAAGGATCAAAACAGCATGGGAATGCTGACGGTTTATCGCGCCTACCGTTGCCAACGGTAGAAGAGGCGCATACAGTGGACCCAGTGGAGATGTTCCACTCAACCATAGTGGAATGTCTACCAGTAACAAATTCTACCATTGAAAAGGAAACAAGAAATGACCTGACTCTCTCACGAGTCTACGATTTAACGGTGAAGGGATGGCCAGCACATGGCGAACCACTGTTGCCAGCATTCTCGCAAAGAAGAGAACAGCTGTCAGTGTGCCGAGGAACCTTGATGTGTGGATCCAGAGTGGTGATTCCACCCAAACTCCAGTATAAAGTGCTAAAGGAGCTTCACGAGGGGCATCTGGGTGGAGTGAAAATGAAGAACCTAGCCAGAGCGTTTGTGTGGTGGCCGGGTATCGATGGAGACATCGAAGAAATGACCAAGAGCTGTCTAGGATGCCAGAAGGTCCAAAACGCCCCACCACAAGCCCCTCTACATCCATGGGAGTGGCCCACATCTCCATGGCAAAGGGTACATATCGACTTTGCTGGTCCATTTATGGACTCAATGTTCTTAATCGCGGTGGATGCACACTCCAAGTGGCCGGAGGTAATAAAGATGTCCTCCACCACCACGGAAAAAACCATCACAGTATTAAGGACCATATTTGCCAGGAATGGGCTGCCGGAACAGATCCGTTCTGATAATGGACCGCAATTTGTGTCCGAAGAAATCAGGAAGTTCTTAAAAAACAATGGGGTTAAGCACTACACGTCCGCCCCATACCATCCCGCCACTAATGGATTAGCTGAAAGGTTTGTCCAGACCTTCAAGAAGGCCATAAAGGCCATGGGTAATGAAGACATAAATCTACAACATAAGGTAGATAACTTCTTGTTTGCGTACAGGAATGCAACACATGCGGTCACAAACCAAACTCCCGCCATGATGTTTTTCAATAGAAGACTAAGATGCCGGCTGGATTTGATCAAGCCAAACATCAGAAGGGACGTAGAGAACTGGCAATTTCAAGGCATGAATGAAAGGCCAACTAGAACCTTCCAGATAGGTCAACAAGTTTAGGCCCGGGACTACCATACCGAGAAATGGCAGCCTGGAACTATTTGCACATGACTAGGACCGCTGATGTATACCGTGGACATTGGTGAAAGCATAATAAGGCGCCATGCTGACCACATCATAGAGTCATCCGAAAAGGGACAACCTACACCACAACTCTATACGCCTAATGATGAAGCAGAGATACACATAGTATCTACCTCCGATCCGGTGATGCTGGAACCAGATGAACCCGACACTGGCCTTCAAGCCAAATCGACCTTGCCAAAAGAACCTACTACACCACCGAAAACTACTGCACCACCGAGGCGTTATCCGGACCGAGTCAGGAAGCCTCCAGAGAGACTGAATCTGTGAAATGTTTTTACATGAAGTTGTGTATATATGTTATTATGTTATGTTTAATGGGGAATATATACTGTTAAGCTAAAAAGGGAGGATTGTGGTGTATGTAACCGTTCCACCTTTAAGAGAACTATTTTAAGAGATGCACGACTTTATCTTGGCTGCTGTATACTGTAATACCAGTGGTGACCACACCGGTATATAAGTGCTGTGTAATGATTTATTGGGTAGTTCAGCTCTGACCTTCGACTAGTAAAGACCTGTTAAAATTTACTCTTGCGGTCTGTGTAGTAATTCTCACTATAACACACAGACTTAACAGGTTAGATACAGAGTAAAGCCCCCTCTACACTGCCCCATCAAACACTCCCAGGGCAGGTACAGCACGGGTTAGATGCAGAATAAAGCTCCCTCAACACTGTCCCATCAAACCCTCCCAGGGCAGGTACAGCACGGGGTAGATACAGAGTAAAGCTCCCTCTACACTGTCCCATCAAACCCTCCCAGGGCAGGTACAGCACGGGGTAGATACAGAGTAAAGCTCCCTCTACACTGTCCCATCAAACCCTCCCAGGGCAGGTACAGCACGGGGTAGATACAGAGTAAAGCTCCCTGTACACTGTCCCATCAAACACTCCCAGGACAGGTACAGCACGGGTTAGATACAGAGTAAAGCTCCCTCTACACTGTCCCATCAAACACTCCCAGGGCAGGTACAGCACAGGGTAGCTACAGAGTAAAGCTCCCGCTATACTGTCCCATCAAACACTCCCAGGACAGGTGTAGCATGGATTAGTTATAGTGTAAAGCTCTCGCTACACTGTCCCATCAAACACTCCCAGGACAGGTACAGCACAGATTAGATACAGAGTAAAGCTCCCTCTACACTGTCGCATCAAACACTCACAGGGCAGGTGCAGCACAGGTTAGATACAGAGTAAAGCTCCCTCTGCACTGTCCCATCAAACACTCCCAGGACAGGTACAGCACGGGTTAGATAGAGAGTAAATCTCCCACTGCACTATCCCATTACACACTCCCAGCACAGGTACGGCATGGGTTAGATACAGAGTAAATCTCCCTCTACACTGTCCCATCACACACTCCCAGGACATGTACAGCACGGCTTAGATACAGAGTAAAGCTCCCTCTACACTCTCCCATCAAACACTCCCATGGCAGGTACAGCACAGGTTAGATACAGAGTAAAGCTCCCTCTACACTGTCCCATCAAACACTCTCAGGGCAGGTACAGCACGGGTTAGGTAGAGAGTAAAGCTCTCTCTACACTTTCCCATCAAACACTCCAAGGACAGGTACAGCATGGATTAGATACAGAGTAATGCTCCCTCTACACTGTCCCATCAAACACTCCCATGGCAGGTACAGCACGGGTTAGATACAGAGTAAAGCTCCCTCTACACTGTCCCATCAAACACTCTCAGGGCAGGTACAGCACGGGTTAGGTAGAGAGTAAAGCTCTCTCTACACTTTCCCATCAAACACTCCAAGGACAGGTACAGCACGGATTAGATACAGAGTAATGCTCCCTCTACACTGTCCCATCAAACACTCCCAAAACAGGTATAGCACGGATAAGATACAGAATAAAGCTCCCTTTTATCTGTCCCATTAAACACTCCCAGGGCAGGTACAGCATGGGTTAGATACAGAGTAAAGCTCCATCTACACTGTCCCATCAAGCACTCCCAGGGCAGGTACAGCATGGGTTAGATACAGAGTAAACCTCTCTCTACACTGTCCCATCAAACACTCCCAGGGCAGGTACAGCACGGGTTAGATACAGAGTACACCTCACTCTACACTGTCCCATCAAACACTCCCAGGGCAGGTACAGCACGGGTTAGATACAGAGTAATGCACCCTCTACACTGTCCCACCATACACTCCCAGGACAGGTACAGCATCGGTTAGATACAGAGTAAAGCTCTCTCTACACTGTCCCATCAAACACTCCCAGGACGGGTACAGCATGGTTTAGATACAAAGTAAAACTCCCTCTACACTCTCCCATCAAACACTCCCATGGCAGGTACAGCACGGGTTAGATACAGAGTAAAGCTCCCTCGACACTGCCCCATCAAACACTCTCAGGGCAGGTACAGCATGGGTTAGATACAGAGTAACGCTCCCTCTACACTGTCCCATCAAACACTCCCAGGGCAGGTGCAGCATGGGTTAGGTACAGAGTAACGCTCTCTCTACACTGTCCCATCAAACACTCCCAGGGCAGCAACAGCATGGGTTAGATACAGAGTAAAGCTCCCTCTACACTGTCCCATCAAACACTCTCAGGCAGGTACAGCACGGGTTAGCTACAGAGTAAAGCTCCTGCTGCACTGTCCCATCACACACTTCCAGGACAGGTACATCATGGGTTAGATACAGAATAATGCTCCCTCTACACTGTCCCATCAAACACTCCCAGGACAGGTACAGCACAGGTTAGATGCAGAGTAAAGCTCTCTCTACACTGTCCCATCAAACACTCCCAGGGCAAGTAAAGCATGGGTCAGATACAGCATAAATCTCTCTCCACACTGTCCCATCAAACACTCCCAGGACAAGTACAGCACGGATTAGATACAGAGTAAATCTCACTCTACACTGTCCCATCACACTCTCCTAGTGCAGGTACAGCACGGGTTAGATGCAGAGTAATGCTCCCTCTATACTGTCCCATCAAACAGTCCCAGGGCAGGTACAGCACGGGTTAGATACAGAGTAAAGTTCTCTCTACACTGTCCCATCAAACACTCCCAGGGCAGGTACAGCACGGGTTAGATAAGGAGTAAAGCTCTCTCTGCACTGTCCCATCAAACACTCCCAGGGCAGGTACAGCACGGGTTAGATACAGAATAAGGATCCCTCTACACTGTCCCATCACACACTCCTAGCTCAGGTACAGCACAGGTTAGATACAGAGTAAAGCTCCCTCCACACTGTCCCATCAAACACTCCCAGGACATGTACAGCACGGGTTGGATACAGAGTAAAGCTCCCTCTACACTGTCCCATCAAACACTCCCAGGCCAGCTACAGCACAGGTTAGATGCAGAGTAAAGCCCCCTCTACACTGTCCCATCAAACACTCCCAGGGCAGGTACAGCACGGGTTAGATACAGAATAAAGCTCCCTCTACACTGTTCCATCAAATCCTCCCAGGGCAGGTACAGCACGGGGTAGATACAGAGTAAAGCTCCCTCTACACTGTCCCATCAAACACTCCCGGGGCAGGTACAGCACGGGGTAGATACAGAGTAAAGCTCCCTGTACACTGTCCCATCAAACACTCCCAGGACAGGTACAGCACGAGTTAGATACAGAGTAAAGCTCCCTCTGCACTGTCCCATCAAACACTCCCAGGACAGGTACAGCACGGATTCGATACAGAGTAAAGCTCCCTCTACACTGTCCCAACAAGCTCTCCCAGGGCAGGTACAGCACGGATTAGATATAGTGTAAAGCTCCCTCGACACTGTCCCATCAAACACTCCCAGGTCAGGTACAGCACGGGTTAGATACAGAGTAAAGCTCCCTCTACACTGTCCCATCAAACACTCCCAGGTCAGGTACAGCACGGGTTAGATACAGAGCAAAGCTCCCTCTGCACTGTCCCATCAAACACTCCCAGTGCAGGTACAGCACGGGTTAGATACAGAGTAAAGCTCCCTCGACACTGTCCCATCAAACCCTCCCAGGGCAGGTACAGCACGGGGTAGATACAGAGTAAAGCTCCCTGTACACTGTCCCATCAAACACTCCCAGGACATGTACAGCACGGGTTAGATACAGAGTAAAGCTCCCTCTACACTGTCCCATCAAACACTCCCAGGGCAGGTACAGCACAGGGTAGCTACAGAGTAAAGCTCCCGCTATACTGTCCCATCAAACACTCCCAGGACAGGTGTAGCATGGATTAGTTACAGTGTAAAGCTCTCGCTACACTGTCCCATCAAACACTCCCAGGACAGGTACAGCACAGATTAGATACAGAGTAAAGCTCCCTCTACACTGTCCCATCAAACACTCCCAGGACAGGTACAGCACGGGTTAGATAGAGAGTAAATCTCCCACTGCACTATCCCATTACACACTCCCAGCACAGGTACGGCATGGGTTAGATACAGAGTAAATCTCCCTCTACACTGTCCCATCACACACTCCCAGGACATGTACAGCACGGCTTAGATACAGAGTAAAGCTCCCTCTGCACTCTCCCATCAAACACTCCCATGGCAGGTACAGCACAGGTTAGATACAGAGTAAAGCTCCCTCTACACTGTCCCATCAAACACTCTCAGGGCAGGTACAGCACGGGTTAGGTAGAGAGTAAAGCTCTCTCTACACTTTCCCATCAAACACTCCAAGGACAGGTACAGCACGGATTAGATACAGAGTAATGCTCCCTCTACACTGTCCCATCAAACACTCCCATGGCAGGTACAGCACGGGTTAGATACAGAGTAAAGCTCCCTCTACACTGTCCCATCAAACACTCTCAGGGCAGGTACAGCACGGGTTAGGTAGAGAGTAAAGCTCTCTCTACACTTTCCCATCAAACACTCCAAGGACAGGTACAGCACGGATTAGATACAGAGTAATGCTCCCTCTACACTGTCCCATCAAACACTCCCAAAACAGGTATAGCACGGATAAGATACAGAATAAAGCTCCCTTTTATCTGTCCCATTAAACACTCCCAGGGCAGGTACAGCATGGGTTAGATACAGAGTAAAGCTCCATCTACACTGTCCCATCAAGCACTCCCAGGGCAGGTACAGCATGGGTTAGATACAGAGTAAACCTCTCTCTACACTGTCCCATCAAACACTCCCAGGGCAGGTACAGCACGGGTTAGATACAGAGTACACCTCACTCTACACTGTCCCATCAAACACTCCCAGGGCAGGTACAGCACGGGTTAGATACAGAGTAATGCACCCTCTACACTGTCCCACCATACACTCCCAGGACAGGTACAGCATCGGTTAGATACAGAGTAAAGCTCTCTCTACACTGTCCCATCAAACACTCCCAGGACGGGTACAGCATGGTTTAGATACAAAGTAAAACTCCCTCTACACTCTCCCATCAAACACTCCCATGGCAGCTACAGCACGGGTTAGATACAGAGTAAAGCTCCCTCGACACTGCCCCATCAAACACTCTCAGGGCAGGTACAGCATGGGTTAGATACAGAGTAACGCTCCCTCTACACTGTCCCATCAAACACTCCCAGGGCAGGTGCAGCATGGGTTAGGTACAGAGTAACGCTCTCTCTACACTGTCCCATCAAACACTCCCAGGGCAGCAACAGCATGGGTTAGATACAGAGTAAAGCTCCCTCTACACTGTCCCATCAAACACTCTCAGGCAGGTACAGCACGGGTTAGCTACAGAGTAAAGCTCCTGCTGCACTGTCCCATCACACACTTCCAGGACAGGTACATCATGGGTTAGATACAGAATAATGCTCCCTCTACACTGTCCCATCAAACACTCCCAGGACAGGTACAGCACAGGTTAGATGCAGAGTAAAGCTCTCTCTACACTGTCCCATCAAACACTCCCAGGGCAAGTAAAGCATGGGTCAGATACAGCATAAATCTCTCTCCACACTGTCCCATCAAACACTCCCAGGACAAGTACAGCACGGATTAGATACAGAGTAAAGCTCCCTCTACACTGTCCCATCACACTCTCCTAGCGCAGGTACAGCACGGGTTAGATGCAGAGTAATGCTCCCTCTATACTGTCCCATCAAACAGTCCCAGGGCAGGTACAGCACGGGTTAGATACAGAGTAAAGTTCTCTCTACACTGTCCCATCAAACACTCCCAGGGCAGGTACAGCACGGGTTAGATAAGGAGTAAAGCTCTCTCTGCACTGTCCCATCAAACACTCCCAGGGCAGGTACAGCACGGGTTAGATACAGAATAAGGATCCCTCTACACTGTCCCATCACACACTCCTAGCTCAGGTACAGCACAGGTTAGATACAGAGTAAAGCTCCCTCCACACTGTCCCATCAAACACTCCCAGGACATGTACAGCACGGGTTGGATACAGAGTAAAGCTCCCTCTACACTGTCCCATCAAACACTCCCAGGCCAGCTACAGCACAGGTTAGATGCAGAGTAAAGCCCCCTCTACACTGTCCCATCAAACACTCCCAGGGCAGGTACAGCACGGGTTAGATACAGAATAAAGCTCCCTCTACACTGTTCCATCAAATCCTCCCAGGGCAGGTACAGCACGGGGTAGATACAGAGTAAAGCTCCCTCTACACTGTCCCATCAAACACTCCCGGGGCAGGTACAGCACGGGGTAGATACAGAGTAAAGCTCCCTGTACACTGTCCCATCAAACACTCCCAGGACAGGTACAGCACGAGTTAGATACAGAGTAAAGCTCCCTCTGCACTGTCCCATCAAACACTCCCAGGACAGGTACAGCACGGATTCGATACAGAGTAAAGCTCCCTCTACACTGTCCCAACAAGCTCTCCCAGGGCAGGTACAGCACGGATTAGATACAGTGTAAAGCTCCCTCGACACTGTCCCATCAAACACTCCCAGGTCAGGTACAGCACGGGTTAGATACAGAGTAAAGCTCCCTCTACACTGTCCCATCAAACACTCCCAGGTCAGGTACAGCACGGGTTAGATACAGAGCAAAGCTCCCTCTGCACTGTCCCATCAAACACTCCCAGTGCAGGTACAGCACGGGTTAGATACAGAGTAAAGCTCCCTCGACACTGTCCCATCAAACCCTCCCAGGGCAGGTACAGCACGGAGTAGATACAGAGTAAAGCTCCCTGTACACTGTCCCATCAAACACTCCCAGGACAGGTACAGCACGGGTTAGATACAGAGTAAAGCTCCCTCTACACTGTCCCATCAAACACTCCCAGGGCAGGTACAGCACAGGGTAGCTACAGAGTAAAGCTCCCGCTATACTGTCCCATCAAACACTCCCAGGACAGGTGTAGCATGGATTAGTTACAGTGTAAAGCTCTCGCTACACTGTCCCATCAAACACTCCCAGGACAGGTACAGCACAGATTAGATACAGAGTAAAGCTCCCTCTACACTGTCGCATCAAACACTCACAGGGCAGGTGCAGCACAGGTTAGATACAGAGTAAAGCTCCCTCTGCACTGTCCCATCAAACACTCCCAGGACAGGTACAGCACGGGTTAGATAGAGAGTAAATCTCCCACTGCACTATCCCATTACACACTCCCAGCACAGGTACGGCATGGGTTAGATACAGAGTAAATCTCCCTCTACACTGTCCCATCACACACTCCCAGGACATGTACAGCACGGCTTAGATACAGAGTAAAGCTCCCTCTGCACTCTCCCATCAAACACTCCCATGGCAGGTACAGCACAGGTTAGATACAGAGTAAAGCTCCCTCTACACTGTCCCATCAAACACTCTCAGGGCAGGTACAGCACGGGTTAGGTAGAGAGTAAAGCTCTCTCTACACTTTCCCATCAAACACTCCAAGGACAGGTACAGCACGGATTAGATACAGAGTAATGCTCCCTCTACACTGTCCCATCAAACACTCCCATGGCAGGTACAGCACGGGTTAGATACAGAGTAAAGCTCCCTCTACACTGTCCCATCAAACACTCTCAGGGCAGGTACAGCACGGGTTAGGTAGAGAGTAAAGCTCTCTCTACACTTTCCCATCAAACACTCCAAGGACAGGTACAGCACGGATTAGATACAGAGTAATGCTCCCTCTACACTGTCCCATCAAACACTCCCAAAACAGGTATAGCACAGATAAGATACAGAATAAAGCTCCCTTTTATCTGTCCCATTAAACACTCCCAGGGCAGGTACAGCATGGGTTAGATACAGAGTAAAGCTCCATCTACACTGTCCCATCAAGCACTCCCAGGGCAGGTACAGCATGGGTTAGATACAGAGTAAACCTCTCTCTACACTGTCCCATCAAACACTCCCAGGGCAGGTACAGCAAGGGTTAGATACAGAGTACACCTCACTCTACACTGTCCCATCAAACACTCCCAGGGCAGGTACAGCACGGGTTAGATACAGAGTAATGCACCCTCTACACTGTCCCACCATACACTCCCAGGACAGGTACAGCATCGGTTAGATACAGAGTAAAGCTCTCTCTACACTGTCCCATCAAACACTCCCAGGACGGGTACAGCATGGTTTAGATACAAAGTAAAACTCCCTCTACACTCTCCCATCAAACACTCCCATGGCAGGTACAGCACGGGTTAGATACAGAGTAAAGCTCCCTCGACACTGCCCCATCAAACACTCTCAGGGCAGGTACAGCATGGGTTAGATACAGAGTAACGCTCCCTCTACACTGTCCCATCAAACACTCCCAGGGCAGGTGCAGCATGGGTTAGGTACAGAGTAACGCTCTCTCTACACTGTCCCATCAAACACTCCCAGGGCAGCTACAGCATGGGTTAGATACAGAGTAAAGCTCCCTCTACACTGTCCCATCAAACACTCTCAGGCAGGTACAGCACGGGTTAGCTACAGAGTAAAGCTCCTGCTGCACTGTCCCATCACACACTTCCAGGACAGGTACATCATGGGTTAGATACAGAATAATGCTCCCTCTACACTGTCCCATCAAACACTCCCAGGACAGCTACAGCACGGGTTAGATACAGAGTAAAGCTCCCTCTACACTGTCCCATCAAACAATCCCAGGACAGGTACAGCACAGGTTAGATGCAGAGTAAAGCTCTCTCTGCACTGTCCCATCAAACACTCCCAGGGCAAGTATAGCATGGGTCAGATACAGCGTAAATCTCTCCACACTGTCCCATCAAACACTCCCAGGACAAGTACAGCACGGATTAGATACAGAGTAAAGCTCCCTCTACACTGTCCCATCACACTGTCCCAGGGCAGGTACAGCACGGGTTAGATACAGAGTAAAGTTCTCTCTACACTGTCCCATCAAACACTCCCAGGGCAGGTACAGCACGGGTTAGATAAGGAGTAAAGCTCTCTCTGCACTGTCCCATCAAACACTCCCAGGGCAGGTACAGCACGGGTTAGATACAGAATAAGGATCCCTCTACACTGTCCCATCACACACTCCTAGCTCAGGTACAGCACAGGTTAGATACAGAGCAAAGCTCCCTCTACACTGTCCCATCAAACACTCCCAGTGCAGGTACAGCATGGGTTAGATACAGAGTAAAGCTCCCTCTACACTGTCCCATCAAACACTCTCGGGCAGGTACCTGGACATGTTACTGAGACCTTCCCTGGACACCCAGGCTAGGAGAAGTACTTTGGCCGGTCTGGAGTTCTGCGGCTGGTCCATGAAAGTAACTGTAGGTATCAGACCTGAAATAATCGGGAGTAATAATCAGTTGTCAGCTGTGGCTCAGTGGGTAGCACTTTTGCTTCTGAGTCAGAAGGTTGTGGGTTCAAGTCTCAGTCCAGACACCTCAGCACACAAAGCTAGGCTGACACTGCAGTGCAATGCTGAGGGAGTGTGGCACTGTCAGAGGTGCCGTCTTTCAGATGAGACGTTACACCGAGGCAGAAAGGTCCCATGATGCTATTATCAAAGAAGAACAGGGGCGTTATCCCTGGTCAATATTTATCCCTCAATCAACATCACTAAAACTGAATGGCCCTGAAATTCGGGTCCCAACGCGTGAGTACGCACGGGGTACTCACGCGTGGACCCGATGGAAGTGCCGGTTTCTTGCATGCACGGCAAACTGGCACTTCCGATCCTCTGAACGAAGGGGTTCAGAGTTTGCGCGCGGGAGTCTGTGCGTGCGCTTTGAACTTAGGTTTTTTTTTTTTTTTTTTTTTAAACAGGTTTTTCCATGAGGGTAAGTATTTAGATTTTAGAAATGTAAAAACCAGATGTAAGGACTGCATTTTAAAAGGTAAGTGGTCAATTAATTAAAATTAAAACATTTTTTCCACAGGGTATTATTTTTAAATACTTTAAAGCAAGGTAAGTTTATTTTTAGCCCCGTTTTTTTATAAAATTACTTTTTTCAAAAATTTTAATTGTTTAATAGTTATTTAATGTAATTTTATAGTTTATTTAAAAAGTGTGGGGTTTTTTTCAATTTATTTGAAGGTTAACTACTGTTTTGGGCCCTCAGCATTCATACGTTTTGACAGGTCTTTCTGTCAATCTTATGAATGGGCTTTTCCCTCCTCCGATTGGCTGCCCATGGCTCACGTGATCCCAGGGGACGCATCGCACTAACTACGCCCCTGGGGCACGCAAGCACAGCGCGCCGGCCTCTGGGCCAGGCCCCGGAGAGGAATTCCACGCAGGCCCAGAGCTCAACTGCCGGCGCGCTAGGTCAGTGTAGGTCGGGGGCTTGCACCCGCGGGAAGCCCCCGACATGAATTTCTGGGCCAATATCTGGTCGTTATCACAGTGCTGTCTGTGGGACCTTGCTCCGAGCAAATTGGCTGCCGCGTTTCCTACATTACAACAGTGACTCCACTTCAGAAGTACCTGATTGGCTGTAAAGCGCTTTGAGACATCCGGTGGTCATGAAAGGTGCTATATAAATGCAAGTCTTCTTCTTCTCGAGTCAAAAGGTTGTGGGTTCAAGTCCCACTCCAGAGACCTGAGCACACAAAGCTAGGCTGACACTACAGTGCAGTGCTGAGGGTGTGCGGCACTGTCGGAGGAGCTGCCTTTCGGATCAGTTGTTGAACTGAGGCGCCATCAGCCCTCAACCAACATCACTAAAACAGATTGCCTGGCCATTATCACATTGCTGTTCATGGCAGCTTGCTGTGCGCAAATTGGCTGCTGCATTTCCTACAACAGTGAATGTACTTTGATGTTGTTGTACTTCATTGGCTGTAAGGCACTTTGGGCCATCCTGAGGTCAAGTGAGGTGCTACATAAACACAAGTCTTTAATTAACAAAGGAGAAATGGCCCAAAAAAGGAACAGTCGGTAACAGGACAACAATTAGTCTCCTCTTATTATGTGAGAAATCAAGGTCTCGACACACTGCGTGTTTGAAACAAAACTGATTTATTTGTCAGCTATTAAACTCCAGCCCAGTTACAGAGGAAACAAAGCCCAATTGTCAGAATGAACATGGTTCAGTCCTGGATGTGATTAACAGCAGCAATAACAGCAGAATCCAACCCCTGCAGTCACTTGTGAACTTGCTGGTGTGTCAGCAGGCTGGCTGAACGAATGAATCCCTTCCCACACACGGAGCAGGTGAACAGCTTCTCCCCAGTGTGAACTCGCTGGTGTGTTAGCAGGCTGGATGACTGAGTGAATCCCTTCCCACACACGGAGCAGGTGAACGGCCTCTCCCCAGTGTGAACTCGCTGGTGTGTCGGCAGGCTGGATGACTGAGTGAATCCCTTCCCACACACGGAGCAGGTGAATGGCCTCTCCCCAGTGTGAATTCGCTGGTGTCTCAGCAGGCAGGATGACTGAGTAAATCCCTTCCCACACACGGAGCAGGTGAATGGCCTCTCCCCAGTGTGAATTCGCTGGTGTGTCAGCAGGCTGGATGAATTTGTGAATCTCTTCCCACACACGGAGCAGGTAAACGGCCTCTCCCCAGTGTGAATTCGCTGGTGTGTCAGCAGGGTGGCTGAACAAATGAATCCCTTCCCACACACGGAGCAGGTGAACGACTTCTCCCCAGTGTGAATGCGTTGGTGTTTCCTCAGATCTCTTCTGCTTTTAAAGCTCTTCTCACAGACAGAGCATTTAAACGGTCTCCTGTTGGTGTGAACAAGTTGGTGTTCAGTGAGGTGGGATGAGCAAGTGAATCCCTTCCCACACACGGAGCAGGTGAACGGCCTCTCCCTGGTGTGACTGCGTTGATGAGTTTCCAGCTCGGACGGGCACCTGAATCCCTTCCCACATTCCCCACATTTCCACGGTTTCTCCGTGGTGCAGGTGTCCTTGTGTCTTTCCAGGTTGGATGATCAGTTGAAGCCTCGTCCACACACAGAACACGTGTACGGTTTCTCCCCGCTGTGAACGGTGCGATGTTTTTTCAGGCTGTGTAACTGGTTAAAGCTCTTTCCACAGTCAATGCACTGGAACACTCTCACTCGGTTGTGTGTGTCTCGATGCTTTTCCAGTCACACTGATGTTTGAAATCTTTTCCCACAGACAGAACAGAGAAAGATTTCTCCTTCCACAATCAAAGGCCGATGATATCCAGGTCCTGATGAATCGAGTGACTCTGTCAGATCTTGACGTGATGTTTGGTTTGAGTTTCCCGTCTGCAAATCCTCCCCTTCTAATATCCTGTAAAAGGAGTTTACAAAGTAATCACTGTAAATACAGGATAGAAATTCAGAACAGACAATTCTAGTTTCCATGCAACATTCTTTCATAAGAACATAAGAAATAGGAACAAACAGTATAAAAAGACCAGGCTAGTGCGAGCAAGCACTGAGTGTGAGTCAGCAGAGAGTGCTGTGAGTTTGTGTAAGTGTGAGAGTTCTTTAATTGTTATTTCTCTTTAAATCATTCTTGATAAGATTACTTAAGCAGTTTAAGTAAAGCGGAAAAGTTAAATATTTGGGATTCTGTTGGTTTAAGAAGAGTAAAACAAGGTTACACTGCAGGAGGAGTAAATTGGCACAGCAGGCAGTGGAAACCAGTTTTCTAACCAATCAGCAGGGGTGACTCATTTGGCTGTAAACAAACAGTATAAAAAGACCAGTGCTGGTGCGAGCAAGCACCTAGTGCGAGTCATCAGAGAGTGCTGTGAGTTTGGGTAAGTGTGAGTTAGGGTAAGTGGGGTGTTAGGTGCTCTTTTCAAACTTTAACTCTGTGGGTTGTAGTTAATAAGGCCTTTCAGGTGCAGAGTGACTGTTGGTAAACCATTTAACTGGTGTAATTAGAGGGATTGATTTAATTTAAATCCAATTAATTAAAGGGGATACTAGCATCTAAAATCGGGCAGCGGGTGTCCATAACTAACAATAAAAAAATGTAATTAATTACATAGAATGGAGCAGGTGATGTGTTACTGTTGCGAGATGTGGGAGCCGGTGGACCCCATTGAGGCTCACGGTGATTACGTCTGTGACAAGTGTCTGCTGCTGCAGGAACTCCAGCTCCGTGTTGATGAACTGGCGTCTGAGCTTCAGACACTGCGACACATCAGGGAGGGGGAGAAGTACCTGGACTCTGTGTATCAGGAGGTGGTCACACCTATGAAGTTAATTAATTCAGATGTAGCCCATGGTCAGGGACAGGACGGTGTGACTATGAGTGAGGCAGGTACGGGTTCCAGGAGGTAGAGCTGGAGGAGCCGCAGCCCTTGCTCTTGACCAACAGGTTCGAGGTTCTTACTCCCTGTGGGGACAGGAGCAGGGACTGCAGGGAGGATGAGCAACCTGGCCACAGCACCGTGGAACGGGGGGCCATTCAAGAGGGGGGAGTAAATAGAAATGTTGTAGTGGTAGTGGATAGTATTATTAGGGGGATAGATCGAGTTCTCTGCAGCCGAGAGCGAGAGTCCCGAAGGCTGTGTTGCCTACCTAGTGCCAGGATTAAGGACATCTCCTCTGGGCTGGAAAGAAACTTGCAGTTGGAGGGGGTGGATCCAGTTGTCGTGGTCCATGTTGGTACAAACGACGTAGATAGGACTAGGAAGCCGGTTCTGTTAAAGGAGTATGAGCAGCTAGGGGTCAAATAAAAAACAGAACCTCAAGGGTAATAATCTCTTACCTGAGCCACGAGCGAATTTGGCTAGGACAAATAAAATTAGAGAGTTAAATGCGTGGCTCAAAGACTGGTGTGGGAGAAATGGGTTTTGCTTCCTGGGACACTGGCACCAGTACTGGGGCAGGAGGGAGCTGTTCCGTTGGGACGGGCTTCACTTGGCCAGTGCTGGGACTAGAGTCCTGGCGGATCATATAACTAGGGCTGTAGAGAGGGCTTTAAACTAACTAGTGGGAGGGAGGTTCCTAGAGTGCAAATAATAAAAATGACAACAGAGAAGGTCATAGACTTAGGTAGCAGTGGGGAAATTAAAAACCAGAGCGTATCAGGAAGGGGCAGAACGTATGGAGTAAAAGGTAAAGTAATAAAAAGGGCAAAAGCAGGAACTAAGTGTCACAAAACATATTTGAAAGTTCTCTATCTGAATGCACGTAGCATTCGTAACAAAATAGACGAGTTAATGGCACAAATAACTACATATGGGTATGATCTTGTGGCCATTACAGAAACATGGCTGCAGGGTGACAATGCCTGGGAATAAAACATACCAGGTTATTTAACGATCAGGAAGGACAGGCAGGAAGGAAGGGGAGGTGGGATGGCTATGTTAATAAAGGAAGGAATCACTGTAATACAGAGAAATGATATTGGGTCAAAAGATCAGGATAATGAAACAGTTTGGGTGGAGATAAGGAATAATAAGGGGAAAAAAACACTAGTGGGCGTAGTCTATAGGCCTCCGAACAGTTGCAACTCTGTTGGACGGAGTATCAATCAGGAAATAGTTGAGGCTTGTAATAAGGGAGCATCTATAATTATGGGGGATTTTAACTATCATATTAATTGGACAAATCAAATTGGGCAGGGCTGCCTTGAGGATAAGTTCATTGAGTTTATTAGGGATGGGTTTCTTGAGCAGTATGTAACTGAACCGACCGGGGGCAAGCAACCTTAGATCTGGTCCTGTGTAACGAGACAGGATTAATTAAAAATGTCCTAGTAAAGGATCCCCTTGGAATGAGTGACCATAACATGGTTGAATTCCATATTCAATTAGAGGGTGAGAAGGTTGGATCTCAAACAAGCGTGCTAAGCTTGAATAAAGGAGACTATGAAGGTATGAGAGTGGAATTGTGTAGAGTGGATTGGGAAAATAGATGAAAGGGTAAGACGATACATGATCAGTGGTGTACATTTAAGGAGTTATTTTACAACTTCCAAAAAATATATATTCCACTGAGAAGAAAAGGGTGTAAAAGAAAAGACAGCCATCCGTGGCTAAGTAAAGAAATTAAGGATAGTATTCCACTAAAAACAAGGGCATATAAGGTAGCCAAATCTAGTGGGAGGACAGAGGATTGGGAAAACTTTAAAAGACAGCAAAAAATAACAAAAAGATTGATTAAGAAAGGGAAGATAGATTATGAAAGTAAATTAGCAAAAAAATATAAAAACAGATAGTAAGAGTTTTTATAGTTATATAAAAAGAAAAAGGGTGGCTAAAGTAAATGTTGGTCCCTTAGAGGATGAGACTGGGAAATTAATGGTGGGAAATATGGAGATGGCAAAAACACTGAATGAATATTTTGTATCAGTCTTTACAGTTGAAGACACTAAGAATATCCCAACACTGGACAAACAGGGGGCTATAGGGGGGGAGGAGCTAAACACGATCAAAATCACTAAGGAAGTGGTACTCGGTAAAATAATGGGACTCAAGGCGGATAAATCACCTGGACCTGATGGCTTACATCCTAGAGTCTAGAGGGAAGTGGCGGTAGGGATTGTGGATGCATTAGTAATAATTTTCCAAAATTCCCTGGACTCAGCAAAGGTCCCGGCAGACTGGAAAACTGCTAATGTAACACCCTTATTTAAAAAGGGCAGTAGACAGAAGGCTGGAAACTATAGACCGGTTAGCCTAACATCTGTGGTAGGTAAAATTTTGGAGTCCATTATTAAGGAGACATTAACAGGACATTTGGATAATCATAATTTAATAGGACAAAGTCAGCATGGTTTTATGAAGGGGAAGTCATGTTTGACAAATTTGCTGGAGTTCTTTGAGGAAGTAACATATAGGGTGGATAAAGGGCAACCAGTGGACGTAGTGTATTTAGACTTCCAAAAGGCTTTTGACAAGGTGCCACACAAAAGATTATTGCTTAAGATAAAAAATCACAGGATTGGGGGTAATATTCTGGCATGGATAGAGGATTGGCTATCTAACAGAAGGCAGAGAGTTGGGATAAATGGTTCATTCTCAGACTGGCAATCAGTAACTAGTGGTGTTCCGCAGGGGTCAGTGCTGGGTCCCCAACTCTTTACAATCTATATTAACGATTTGGAGGAGGGGACCGAGTGTAACATATCAAAGTTTGCAGATGATACTAAGATGGGAGGGAAAGTAGTGAGTGAGGAGGACATAAAAAACCTGCAAGGGGACATAGACAGGCTAAGTAAGTGGGCAGAGATTTGGCAGATGGAATACAATACTGGAAAGTGTGAGGTTATGCACTTTGGCAGGAAAAATCATAGAGCAAGTTATTATCTTAATGGCAAGAAACTGGATTGTACTGAAGTACAAAGGGATCTGGGGGTCCTGGTGCACGAAACTCAAAAGGTTAGTATGCAGGTGCAGCAAGTGATTAAGAAGGCCAATGGAATGTTGGCTTTCATTGCTAGGGGGATTGAATATAAAAATAGGGAGGTATTGCTTCAGTTGTACAAGGTATTGGTGAGACTGCACCTGGAATACTGCATACAGTTTTGGTGTCCATACTTAAGAAAAGACATACTTGCTCTCGAGTCAGTACAAAGAAGGTTCACTCGGTTAATCCCGGGGATGAGGGGATGGACATATGAGGAGAGATTGGGACTCTACTCATTGGAGTTCAGAAGGATGAGAGGCGATCTTATTGAAACATATAAGATTGTGAAGGGGTTGGATCGGGTGGATGCGGGGAGGATGTTCCCGATGATGGGTGAAACTAGAACTAGGGGGCATAGTCTTAGAATAAGGGGCTGCTCTTTCAAAACTGAGATGAGGAGGAACTACTTCACTCAGAGGGTGGTAGGTCCATGGAATATGCTGCCCCAAAAAGCTGTAGAAGCTACATCGTTACATAAATTTAAAACAGAAATAGACAGTTTCCTAGAAGTAAAGGGAATTAAGGGTTACGGGGAGCAGGCAGGAATTTGGACATGAGTCTAGGTTCGGATCGGACATGGCCCTGTGGGTAGCGGAGTGGGCCCAGGTGCCGTGTAGCCTGATCCTGCTCCTATTTCGTGTGTCTAATTCTGTTAGATTCAGGAGATGGTTCTGTGATAGTAAATTGGCGGTTAGGACCAGATCAGCCATGATCTTATTGAATGGCAGAGCAGGCTCGAGGGGCCGATTGGCCTACTCCTGCTCCTATTTCTTATGTTCTTATGAGTGGGCCATTTGAGCCTGCTCCGACATTCAATAAGATCAGGGCTGATCTTCTACCTCATCTCCACTTTCCTGCACTATCCCCATATCCCTTGAATCCCTTAATATTCAAAAATCTATTGATCTCTAATTTCAATATACTCAATGACTGAGCCTCCACAGGCCTCTGGGATAGAGAATTTCCAAAGATTCTCCAGCCTCTGAGTGAAGGAAATTCTCCTCATCTCAGTCCTAAATGGCCGACCCCTTATTCTGAGATTCTGACCCCTGGTTCTAGACTCCCCAGCCAGGGGAAACATCCTCCCTGCATCTACCCTGTCAAGTCCTTAAGAATTTTGTATGTTTTAATAAGATCACTTCTCATTCTTCTAAACTCTAGAGAATATAGGCCTAGTCTACTCAATCTCTCCTCATAGGACAATATCCCCCCATCCCAGGAACCAGTCCTGGTGAACCTTCGTTGCACTCCCTCTATGGCAAGTATATCGTTCCTTAGGTAAGGAGACCAAAACTGTGCATAATACTCCATGTGTGGTCTCCCCAGGGCCCCAGTAAGACGTCTTTACTCTTATACTCAAATCCTCTTGTAACAAAGGCCAACATACCATTTGCCTTCCTAATTGCTTGCTGTACCTGCATGTTATCTTTCAGTGACTCATGGACAAGGACAAACAGGTCCCTCTGAACACCAACATTTCCCAATCTCTCACCATTTAAAAAATACTCTGCTTTTCTATTCTCCGACCAAAGTGGATAATTTCACATTTCTCCACATTATATTCCATTTGCCATGTTCTTGCCCACTCACTTAGCCTGTCTATATCCCCTTGAAGCCTCCTTGCATCCTCCTCACAGCTTACATTCCCACCCAGTTTTGTATCATCAGCAAACTTGGAGATATTACATTTAGTCCCCTCATCCAAATCATTGATGTAGATTGTGAATAGTTGAGGCCCAAGCACTGAACCTTACAGTAGCCCACTAGCTACAGCCTGCCAACCTGAAAATGACCTGCTTATTCCTTCTCTCTGTTTTCTGTCCGTTAACCAATCCTCAATCCATGCTAGGATATTACCCCCAATCCCATGAGCCCTAATTTTGTTTAACAACCTCTTGTGTGGGACTTTATCAAAGGCCTTCTGAAAATCCAAATACACCACATCCACTGGTTCCCCCTTATCTATTGTTAGTTACAACCTCAAAAAATTCTAACAGATTTGTCAAACACGATTTCCCTTCCATAAATCCATGTTGACTCTGCCCAATCCTGTCATTATTTTCTAAGTGCCCTGTTACCATGTTCTTAATAATAGATTCTAGCATTTTCCCTACTACTGATGTCAGGCTAACTGGTCTGTAGTTCCCCGGTTTCTCTCTCCCTCCTTTCTTAAACAGTGAGGTTACATTTGCTAACTTCCAATCTGCGGGAACCGTTCTAGAATCTATGGAATTTTGAAAAATGACAACCAATGCATCCACTATCTCTATAGCCACCTCTTTCAAAACCCTAGGGTGTAGGCCATCAGGTCCAGGGGATTTATCGGCTTTCAGTCCCATTAATTTCTCCAGTACTACTTTTTTATTAATACTAATTTCTTTCTGTTCCTCATTCTCGTTAGACCCTTGGAACTTCATTATTTCTGGGAAGTTTTTTGTGTCTTCTTCTGTGAAGACAGACACAAAGTATTTGTTTAATTTCTCTGCCATTTCCTTTTTCCCCATTATAATTTCTCCTGTCTCAGCCTGTAAGGGACCCACATTTTTGCTAATCTTTTCCTTTTTACATATCTATAGCAGCTTTTACACTCTGTTTTAATGTCTCTCGCTAGTTTACTCTCATTCTATTTTCCCTTTCTTTATCAATTTCTTGGTCCTCCTTTGCTGAATTCTAGAATCCTCCCAATCCTCAGGCTTACAACTCCTTTTGGCAACATTATACGCCTCTTCCTTTGATCTAATACTATCTTTAACTGCTATTGTTAGCCACGGTTGGACCTCTTTCCTATGGGGTTTTTGTGCCTTAAAGGCCTGTGTCCCTGACAACTACGTGTGCAGGAAGTGCACCCAGCTGCAGCTACTGACAGACCGCATTGCAGCGCTGGAGCTGCGATTGGATGCATACTGGAGCATTCACGATGCTCGGGACATCGTGAATAGCATGTTTGGGGAGTTGGACACACCACAGGTAGAGGTTGGACAGGAAGAAAGGGAACGGGTGACCAACAGGCAGAGTACTAGGCGCAGGCAGGTAGTGCAGGGGTCCCCTGTGGCCATCCCCCTCTCCAACAGATACACCACTTCGAGTACTGTTGGGGGGGATGGCTTATCAGAGGAAGGCAGCAGCAGCCAACTTCCTGGCACCAGGGGTGGCTCTGCTGCACAGAATGGGAGGAAAAAGAGTGGTAGAGCTATAATAATAGGGGATTCAATTGCAAGGGGAATAGATAGGCGTTTCTGCGGCCGCAAACGAGACTCCAGGATGGTGTGTTGCCTCCCTGGTGCAAGGGTCAAGGATGTCTCCGAGCGGCTGCAGAACATCTTGGAAGGGGAGGATGAACAGCCAGTTGTTGTGGTGCATATAGGCACCAACGATGTAGGTAAAAAGTGGGATGAGGTCCTAAAAGCAGAATATAGGGAGTTAGGAGATAAATTAAAAAACAGGACCTCAAAAGGTAGTAATCTCAGGATTGCTACCAGTGCCACGTGCTAGTCAGAGTAGAAATAGAAGGATACTGCAGATGAATACGTGGCTAGAGGAATGGTGCCAGGGGGAGGGATTCAAGTTCCTGGGACATTGGAACCGGTTCTGGGGGAGGTGGGACCAGTTCAAACCGGACGGTCTGCACCTGGGCAGGGCTGGAACCGATGTCCTAGGAGGTTTGTTTGCTAGTGCTGTGGAGGAGGGTTTAAACTAAAATGGCACGGGGTTGGGAACCTGAGCAGGGAGACAAAGGAAAGGGAAACAAGGATAAAAGCAAAAGATAGGAAGGAGAAAAACAAAAGTGGCAGTCAGAGAAACCAACGGTTTAAATCAAACGTGGCCACAGTAAATAATAATTCTAATAGGTCTAAGAGCGTTAAAAAAAACAAGCCTGAAGGCTTTGTGTCTTAATGTGAGGAGCATTTGTAATAAGGTGGATGAATTGGCTGCGCAAATAGAGGTAAACGAATATGATTTGGTTGGGATTACGGAAACGTGGCTCAAGGATGGCCAAGACTGGGAACTCAACATCCAGGGGTATTCGATATTCAGGAAAGATAGGCAAAAAGGAAAGGGAGGTGGGGTAGCATTGCTGGTTAAAGAAGGGATTAACACAATTGTAATGAAGGAAATTAGCTCTGATGATGTGGAATCTGTATGGGTAGAATTGATTAATACTAAGGGGAAAAAAACTTTAGTGGGAGTGGTATATAGACCACCAAACAGTAAGGCGGAGGTTGGGGATGGCATTAAAAGGGAAATTAAAGAAGCGTGCAATAAGGGCACAGCAGTCATCATGGGTGACTTTAATCTACATATAGATTAGGCCAAACAAATTAGTAACAATACTGTGGAGGAGGAATTCCTGGACCAATATGTCGAGGAACCAACCAGAGATCAGGCCATCTTAGACTGGGAATTATGTAACGAGAAAGGATTAATTAGCAATCTTGTTGTACGAGGCCCCTTGGGTCAGAGCGATCATAATATGATCGAATTCTTCATTAATCACAGAAATCACAGAAACCCCACAGTGCAGATAGAGGCCATTTCGGCCCATCGAGCCTGCACCGACACATATCCCACCCGATCCCCGTAACCCCTACACCAACACATATCCCACCCTATCCCCGTAACCCCATGTATTTAATCCCCCTAACACTAAGGGTCACATTTTATCATAGCCAATCAACCTAACCCGCACATCTTTGGAGAATGAAGTAGTTGACTCGGAGACTAGGGTCCTCAATTTAAATAAAGGAAACTGCAATGGTCTGAGGAGCGAGTTGGGTAGGATTGATTGGGGAATGGCACTCAAAGGGTTGACGGTGGATAGGCAATGGCAAACATTCAAAGACCGAATGGATGAACTACAGAAGTTGTTCATCCCAGTTTGGCGTAAAAATAAAACAAAAAGGTGACTCAACCGTGGCTAACAAGGGAAATTAGGGATAGCATAAGATCCAAGGAGAGGACATACAAATTGGCCAGAAAAAGCAATAATCCTGAGGATTGGGAGCAGTTCAGGATTCAACAAAGGAGGACAAAGGGATTAATTAATAAAGGGAAAATAGAATATGAGAGTAAGCTTGCAGGGAACATAAAAACTGACTGTAAAAGCTTTTATAGATATGTGAAGGGAAAAAGATTGGTGAAGTCAAGTGTAGGTCCCTTGCAGTCAGAATCGGGGGAATTTATAATGGGGAACTGATGGGCCTTCAATAACCACAAAACTAGAAGTTATAGACTTAAACAAGTTGGCTTTTAATCACTAAGATCAGAGCTAACATCTCAACACGCCGCCTGGTTCACAGGAATGAGTCATACAGATCCTGGGATCTTTATGTAAGAGAAGTCAGGGGCGGAGCCAAGAGCCAAGACCTGAAACCTCCCAGGTTAGTCGGGAAAGAGGAAGTGAAACTAAACACAGTGGGGGAGGGTAATATACATGAGTGCAAAACGAATACAGGATCAAGACAAACAGATTTCATTACATTCACCCCTTCTATAGATTTAGTCCATCGGGGTGATGTTTCTTAAAAGTTGGTATAAGTGAGTCTGTCAGGAGGTTTTGCGGTTCTCAGTGATCGGCGCAAAGCCGGTTGGGGTGCCTCTAGGGGAGTGGATTCTGGTTCCTCCGCTGTCCGGGCCTCCGCAGTGTCTTCCAGGTTATCTGCAGTGTCCTCCAGGTTAAAGTTGGGTATTGATACCTCTGGGCGTCCTGTCTTTGTAGTGTAGGTCTTCATCGGGTAGTCTCCCATCGTTCTCTCCGCTCCCCGAGGGAGCGAGGTCTTTTATGGAAACAGTGTCCTCTCGCCTGTCAGAGTATTCGATATAGGCGTACTGAGGGTTTGCATGGAGGAGCTGTACCTTTTCCACAAGGGGGTCCGTTTTATGGCCTCTCACGTGCTTCCGCAATAGTACTGTCCCCGGAGACGTCAGCCACGCGGGTAGAGATATGCCCGAGGTGGATTTCCGCGGGGAAAACGAACATCTTTTCGTGAGGGGTAGCGTTAGTGGCAGTACATAACAGAGACCTTATGGAGTGGAGCACGTCTGGGAGGACTTCCTGCCAGCGGGAGGTCGGAAGGCCTTTTGACTTTAAGGCTAACGTGACAGCCTTCCAAACAGTAGCATTCTCCCTTTCCACTTGCCCATTACCCCGGGGGTTGTAGCTAGTGGTTCTGCTAGTGGCTATCCTCTTCGAGAGCAAGAACTGGTGCAGCTCGTCACTCATGAATGACGTCCCCCTATCGCTGTGTATGCCAAACATGCAGAATAGATTACAGAGACACTTGATGACCGTGGCACTGGTCATGTCTGGGCAGGGAATGGCGAAGGGGAAGCGGGAATATTCATCAATGATATTGAGGAAGTATACGTTACGGTCGGCAGAGGGAAGGGGTCCCTTGAAGTCCAGACTTAGGCGCTCAAATGGCCGTGTGGCTTTGATAAGGTGTGCACGGTCAGGCCTGTAGAAACGAGGCTTGCATTCCGCACAGATGCGGCAGGCTCTGGTCATTGCCCTGACCTCCTCGATGGAGTGGGGCAGATTGCGGGACTTTATAAAATGGTATAGTCGGGTGGCCCCTGGGTGACAGAGGTCGTTGTGGAGACCCTGTAATTTGTCCGTATGAATGCTGGCACACATTCCATAGGGCGTCTGGGGGTTCATTAAGGGCTCCCGGCCTGTACATAATATCATAGTCGAACGTGGATAGTTCGATCCTCCACCTGAGTATTTTGTCATTCTTGATTTTCCCCCTTTGTTTGTTATTAAACATGAAAGCCACCGACCGCTGGTCGGTGAGCAGGGTGAAACGTTTGCCGGCTAGGTAGTGTCTCCAGTGCCGCACTGCCTCCACTATAGCCTGTGCCTCCTTCTCGACAGAAGAGTGCCTGATTTCAGGTCCCTGAAGGGTTCGGGAGAAGAAGGCCACAGGTCTCCCAGCCTGATTGAGGGTCGCAGCTAAGGCAAAGTCTGACGCATCGCTTTCGACTTGAAAGGGAATGCATTCGTCCACTGCACACACAGCAGCCCTTTCAATGTCCTGTTTCATACTGGTGAAAGCCTCCCGAGCTTCAGCTGATAGTGGGAAGGACGTCGATTTAATGAGGGGTCGGGCCTTATCAGAGTAATTGGGCACCCATTGGGCATAATACGAAAAAAATCCCAGGCACCTTTTTAAAGCTTTGGGATTGTGTGGCAGGGGCAGTTCCTTTAGGGGGCGTAATCGGTCAGGGTCCGGTCCAATTACCCCATCTTCCACCACACAGCCGAGGATACAGAGACGGGTTGTGTTGAAGACACATTTGTCTTCGTTGTAGGTTAGATTCAGCTTTAGGGCAGTTTTTAAAAATCTCGCAAGATTTAGATCGTGGTCTTGCTGGTTGTGCCCGCAGATAGTGACATTGTCCAGATAGGGGTAGGTAGCTTGTAGTTTATTCTCGTCAACCATGCGGTCCATCTCACGTTGGAAGACCGAGACCCCATTTGTTACCCCGAAGGGCACTCTGAGAAAATGGTAGAGGCGCCTGTTCGCCTCAAAGGCGGTGTATGGGCGGTCCTCCGTTCTAATGGGGAGCTGGTGATACACGGATTTGAGGTCAATAGTCGAGAAGACACGGTATTGCGCAATCTGGTTGACCATTTCTGATATGCGGGGTAAAGGGTAGGCGTCCAGCTGGGTATAAATATTAACAGTCTGGCTGTAGTCAATTAGCATCCGTTTCTTTTCGCTATTTTTAACTATGACTACTTGGGCACGCCACGGGCTGGTACTGCATTCAATAATGCCTTCCCGCAGGAGTCTGTCCACTTCCGCCTTGATAAAGTGTCTGTCTTCCAGACTGTACCGTCTACTTTTGGTTGCTATGGGCCTACAGTTCGGAGCGAGATTAGCGAATAAAGAGGGCGGGCTGATTTTTAAGGTTGATAGGCCACAGACTGTGAGTGGCGGCTGGGACCCGCCATATGCTAGCGTGACACTTTCGTGGTGGCACTGGAAGTCCAGGCCCAAGATTACATTAACACAGAGTTCTGGCATCACGAGGAGTTTAAAATCCTTGTAGTCCGTGCCTTTTACAGTCAGTGTTACCACACAGTAGCCCAAAATGTCCAAAGTGTGGGGCTCAGCAGCCATAGCAATCCTGCTCTGTGTAGGGGTTACCGTTAATGAGTGCCGCCGTACCAGGCTAGGGTGGATAAAACTCTCGGTACTCCCACAGTCAATTAAACATTTTGTTAAATTCCCGTTTACCTGTATGTCCATCATGGATTTTGTCAACGGGTGTGCCCTGGATTGATCCACCGTGATCGAAGCCACTGTTGGGCCCTGGGCGGCCGTTGAGTTGGGAAAAGATGGCGGATCCCAAGATGGCAGCCCGCACGGTACGCACGAGGCGGTGACGGAGTTGGAAATCGGATTCCCCCTGCAGACTTTGCTAAAATGCCCCTTTTTCTTACATTTGAAGCATGTAGCGTCCTTCGCTGGGCATCGTTGTCTGGGGTGCTTGGCCTGGCCGCAGAAGTAGCATTTCGGGCCTCGAGACATTGCCGCTGTAGTAGGACTCCTGGGCGAACTTCTGTGTGGGGACTCCGGCGGCGTAGAGCTGGTCTGAGACCTGGATGGGGAAGATGGCTGATTCCAAGATGGCGGCCCCCTCGGCATGCACGAGGCGGTGAGGGCCGCATGGCCGGAAGAATAAGAGTCAGAGTTTTTCTGGGCCACATCCAGCGATTGCGCAGTGGCCACTGCCTTTTTTAAGTCCAGGACCTCCTTCTCCAGCAGTCTCTGCTGGATATAATTCGATTTGAGGCCCGTGATGAAGGAATCGCGGACCAATTCGTCACAGTACGCGTTGGCCGTCACGGCCTTGCAGTTACAGTCCCGGACCAGGTCCTTTAGGCCCTGTAAGAAATCGTCCATTGATTCCTCTGGTCGCTGCCTGCGTGTAGCCAGCAGATGTCTGGCGTACACTTCGTTTACCGGCCTCTGGTATTGGGCCTTCAGGATAGTGATGGCCTCCGTGTAAGAGGTGGCGTCCCAGATGAACAAATAAATCTGATGACTTAGGCGAGTAGTCAGTAGGCTCAGTTTATCTACCTCGCTAGCGGATGAGGCCCCCGCGAAGAGTTTGAAGCATTTGAGCCAGTGTCCAAATTGATTTGATGCTTCAGCAGAATGTGGATCCACGTCCAGACGCTCTGGTTTTAGGAGTCGATCCATCCTAGTATTCTTTAGTGATTAAAATTGATGGGCCTTCAATAACCACAAAACTAGAAGTTATAGACTTTAACAAGTTGGCTTTTAATCACTAAGATCAGAGCTAACATCTCAACACGCCGACTGGTTCACAGGAATGAGTCATACAGATCCTGGGATCTTTATGTAAGAGAAGTCAGGGGCGGAGCCAAGAGCCAAGACCTGGAACCTCCCAGGTTAGTCGGGAAAGAGGAAGTGAAATTATACACAGTGGGGGAGGGTAATATACATGAGTGCAAAACGAATACAGGATCAAGGCAAACAGATTTCATTACAGGAACAAAGAAATGGCAGACCAACTAAATACATATTTTGGTTCTGTCTTCACAAAGGAGGACACAAATAACCTCCAAGAAATACCGGGGAACATAGGGTCTGATGAAAGAGTGGAACTGAAAGAATTCAGTATTTGTAGGGAAATGGTGTTAGGAAAATTGATGGGACTGAAGGCCGATAAATCCCCAGGGCCTGATAATCTACATCCCAGGGTACTTAAGGAAGTGGCCCTAGAAATAGTAGATGCATTGCTGGTCATCTTCCAAAACTCAATAGACTCTGGAACAGTACCCATGGATTGGAGGGTAGCTAATGTTACCCCACTATTCAAAAAAGGTGGCAGAGAAAAAGTGGGGAATTATAGACCGGTAAGCCTGACATCGGTAGTGGGGAAAATGCTAGAGTCCATTATAAAAGATGTAATAGCAGAGCACTTGGAAAGCAGTGACAGGATCGGACAAAGTCAACATGGATTTACAAAAGGTAAATCATGCTTGACTAATCTACTGGAATTTTTTGAGGATGTAACTGGTAAAATAGATAAGGGAGAACCAGTGGATGTGGTGTATTTGGACTTTCAGAAGGCTTTCGATAAGGTCCCGCATAAGAGATTAGTGTGCAAAATCAAGGCACATGGGATTGGGGGAAAGGTACTGACTTGGATAGAGAACTGGTTGGCGGACAGAAAGCAAAGAGTTGGAATAAACGGGTCGTTTTCCGAGTGGCAGGCAGTGACTAGTGGGGTATCGCAAGGATCGGTCCTAGGACCCCAGCTGTTCACAATATATATTAATGATCTGGACGAGGGAATTGGGTGTGATATCTCCAAATTTGCAGACGACACAAAGCTGGGTGGGAGGGTATGCTGTGAGGAGGATGTCATGAAACTCCAGTACGATTTGGACAGGTTAGGTGATTGGGCAGAAACATGGCAAATGCACTATAATGTGGATAAATGTGAGGTTATCAACTTTGGTGGCAAAAACAGGAAGGCAGATTATTATTTGAATGGTAATAGATTGGGAGAAGGGGAAGTGCAAAGAGACCTGGGTGTTCTTGTGCACCAGTCGCTGAAGGTAAGCATGCAGGTGCAGCAGGCGGTTAAGAAGGCAAATGGTATGTTGGCCTTCATAGCAAGAGGGTTCGAGTACAGGAACAAGGATGTCTTGCTACAGTTGTACAGGGCCTTGGTGAGACCGCACCTTGAGTATTGTGTGCAGTTTTGGTCGCCTTAACTGAGGAAGGACGTTCTTGCCATGGAAGGAGTGCAGCGAAGATTCACCAGGCTGATACCTGGGATAGCAGGAATGACATATGAGGAGAGATTGTGTCGATTGGGCTTATACTCACTGGAGTTTAGAAGATTGAGAGGGGATCTCATCGAAACCTATAAAATTCTGTCAGGCCTGGACAGACTAGATGCTGGAAGGATGTTCCCGATGGTCGGGGAGTCCAGAACCAGGTGTCAAAGTCTAAGGATAAAGGGTAGGACATTTAGGACTGAAATGAGGAGTAATTTCTTCACCCAAAGAGTGGTGAACCTGTGGAATTCTCTGCCACAGAGGGTGGTGGAGGCCAGTTCATTAAATATATTCAAGAAAGAGTTGGATATATTTCTTAAGGCTAAAGGGATCAAGGGATATGGGGAGAAGGCAGGGACAGGGTACTGAATTTGAATGATCAGCCATGATCTCATTGAATGGCAGAGCAGGCTCCAAGGGCCGAATGGCCTACTCCTGCTCCTATCTTCTATGTTTCTATGTAATCTACATCCTAGGGTAATTAAGGAAGTGGCCCTAGAAATAGTAGATGCATTGCTGATCATCTTCCAACATTCGATGGAATCTGGAACAGTACCCATGGATTGGAGGGTAGCTAATGTTACCCCACTATTCAAAAAAGGTGGTAGAGAGAAAACGGAGAATTACAGACCGGTAACGCTGACTTCGGTAGTGGGGAAAATGCTAGAGTCCATTATAAAAGATGTAATAGCAGAGCACTTGGAAAACAGTGACAGGATCGGACAAAGTCAACACGGATTTACAAAGGGTAAATCGTGCTTCACTGATCTACTGGAATTTTTTGAGGATGTAACTGGTAAAATAGATAAGGGAGAACCAGTGGATGTGGTGTATTTGGACTTTCAGAAGACATTCGATAAGGTCCCGCATAAGAGATTGGCGTGTAAAGTTAAGGCACATGGGATTGGGGGCAAGGTACTGACTTGGATAGAGAACTGGTTGGCAAACAGAAAGCAAAGAGTTGGAATAAACGGGTCTTTTTCCGAGTGGCAGACAGTGACTAGTGGGGTACCGCAGGGATCGGTCCTTGAACCCCAGCTATTCACAATATATCTTAATGATCTAGACAAGGGAACTAGATGTAATATCTCCAAATTTGCAGACGACATAAAGCTGGGTGGGCGTGTGTGCTGTGAGGAGGATGCCGAGAAACTACAGGATGATTTGAATAGGTTGGGTGATTGGGCAGAAACATGGCAGATGCAGTATAACATGGATAAATGTGAGGTTATCCACTTTGGTGTCAAAAACAGGAAGGCAGATTATCTGAATGGCAATAGATTGGGAGAAGGGGAAGTGCAACGAGACCTGGGTGTCCTTGTGCACCAGTCGCTGAAGGTAAGCATGCAGGTGCAGCAGGTGGTTAAGAAGGCAAATGGTATGTTGGGCTTCGTAGCGAGAGGATTTGAGTACAGGAACAAGGATGTCTTGCTGCAGTTAAACAGGCCCTTGGTGAGACCACATCTTGAGTATTGTGCGCAGTTTTGGTCGTCTTATCTGAGGAAGGATGTTCTTACCATGGAAGGAGTTCAGCGAAGATTCACCAGGCTAATACCTGGGATGGCAGGAATGACGTATGACGAGAGATTGAATCGATTGGGCTTGTACTCGCTGGAGTTTAGAAGAATGAGAGGGGATCTCATTGAAACTTATAAAATTCTGACAGGACTGGACAGACTAGATGCAGAAAAAATGTTCCCAATGGTCGGGGAGTCCAGAACCAGGGGGTCACAGTCTAAGGATAAGGGGTAGGCCATTTAGGACAGAAATGAGGAGGAATTTCTTCACCCAGAGAGTGGTGAACCTGTGGAATTCTCTACCACAGAAGGCAGTAGAGGCCAATTCATTAAATATATTCAAGAAGGAGTTGGGTATATTTCTCAAGGCTAAAGGGATCAAGGGGTATGGGGAGAAGGCAGGGACAGGGTACTGAATTTGGATGATCAGCCATGATCGCATTGAATGGCAGAGCAGGCTCAAGGGGCCGAATGGCCCACTCCTGCTCCTATCTTCTATGTTTCTATGTATATTTGTTGTAACTTATGTATTAATTCTCTAACGCTAGCCATTGCTCGTCCACTGTCATACCTTTTAATGTAGTTTCCCAATCTACCTTAGCGAACTCGCCCCCCATACCTACGTAGTTTGATTTGTTTAGATTTCAGACCCTAGTTTCGGATTTAACTAAGTCACTTTCAAACGCAATATAAAATTCTATCATATTATGGTCACTCTTCCCTAAAGGCCCCTTTACTGCAAGGTTATTAATTAACCCTTTATCATTGCACAATACTAGATCTAAAATAGCCTGTTCCCTCGTTGGTTCCGCAACATACTGATCTAGAAATCTATCTTGCATACATTCCATGAATTCGTTCTCCACACTATTACTGCAAATTTGGTTTGCCCGGTCTATATGTAGATTAAAGTCCTCCATGATTACTGTATTACCCTTGTTACGTGCGCCTCTAATTTCCTGATTTATATTTCGGAGCTCAGATCCTTTCTCTCTCCTGTCTTTATCCCATCCTTTATCAGGGTTACCCCTCCTCCTTTTCCATTTTGCCTATCCCTTCGAAAAGTTATGTCTCCTGGAATATTTAGTTCCCAACCTTGGCCACTTTGCAATCACATCTCCTATTAGATCAATCCTGTTAATTTCTAGCTGCGTTATTAATTCATCTATTTTGTTGGGAATGCTTCGCGCAGTCAGATCGAGTGCCTTTAGCTTTGACTTATTTCTATTTTTTCCTGATGTCACCTTAATCACTGATGCTGTATTACTTTGGTTACTCTCTCTGTCCCTCTTTGCTTACTTTTACCCAAAACTCTACACTGCTCTAGAGCCATTACATTTCTCTTGTTGCTTTTAAATTTACTCTTTCCTGAATCCTCCCACCCCCGCCTTCATTAGTTTAAAGCCCTGTCTATTGTCCTAGTTATTCGGTTCACCAGGACTCTGGTCCCAGCCCGTGGAGCCCGTCCCAACGGAACAGCTCCCTCTTTCCCCAGTACTGGTGCCAGTGTCCCATGAACTGAAACCCCTTCCTCCCACACCACTCTTTGAGCCACGCATTTAAACCTCTAATCGGTTTGTCCCTACGCCAATTTGCACGTGGCTCAGGTAACAATCCAGAGATGATTACCTTTGGAGGTTCTGCTTTTTAATTTGGATCCTAGCTCCTCAAACTCCCTCAGCAGAACCTCATTCCTAGTTCTACCTATGCCATTGAACATAAGAACATAAGAAATAGGAGCAGGAGTAGGCCAATCGGCCCCTCGAGCCTGCTCCGCCATTCAATAAGATCATGGCTGATCTGATCCTAACCGCCAATCCACTATCACAGAACCATCTCCTGAATCTAACAGAATTAGACACACGAAATAGGAGCAGGATCAGGCTACACGGCCCCTGGGCCCGCTCCGCTAACCACAGGGCCATGTCCGAGCCGAACCGAGACTCATGTCCAAATTCCTGCCTGCTCCCCGTAACCCTTAATTCCCTTTACTTCTAGGAAACTGTCTATTTCTGTTTTAAATTTATGTAATGATGTAGCTTCTACAGCTTTTTGGGGCAGCATATTCCATGGACCTACCACCCTCTGAGTGAAGTAGTTCCTCCTCATCTCAGTTTTGAAAGAGCAGCCCTTTATTTTAAGATTATGCCCCCTAGTTCTAGTTTCACCCATCATTGGGAACATCCTCACAGGCATCCACCCGATCAAGCCCCTTCACAATCTTATATGTTTCAATAAGATCGCCTCTCATTCTTCTGAACTCCAATGAGTAGAGTCCCAATCTACTCAACCTCTCCTCATATGTCCACCCCCTCATCCCCGGGATTAACCGAGTGAACCTTCTTTGTACTGACTCGAGAGCAAGTATGTCTTTTCTTAAGTATGGACACCAAAACTGTACGCAGTATTCCAGGTGCGGTCTCACCAATACCTTGTACAACTGAAGCAATACCTCCCTATTTTTATATTCTATCCCCCTAGCAATGAAAGCCAACATTCCATTGCCCTTCTTAATCACTTCCTACACCTGCATACTAACCTTTTGAGTTTCGTGCACCAGGACCCCCAGATCCCTTTGTACTTCAGTACAATCCAGTTTCTTGCCATTAAGATACTAACTTGCTCTACGATTTTTCCTGCCAAAGTGCACAACCTCACACTTTCCAGTATTGTATTCCATCTGCCAAATCTCTGCCCACTTACTTAGCCTGTCTATGTCCCCTTGCAGGTTTTTTATGTCCTCCTCACTCACTACTTTCCCTCCCATCTTAGTATCATCTGCAAACTTTGATATGTTACACTCGGTCCCCTCCTCCAAATCGTTAATATAGATTGTAAAGAGTTGGGGACCCAGCACTGACCCCTGCAGAACACCACTAGTTACTGATTGCCAGTCTGAGAATGAACCATATATCCCAACTGTCTGCCTTCTGTTAGATAGCCAATCCTCTATCCATGCCAGAATATTACCCCCAATCCCGTGATTTTTTATCTTAAGCAATAATCTTTTGTGTTGCACCTTGTCAAATGCCTTTTGGAAGTCTAAATACACTACGTCCACTGGTTCCCCTTTATCCACCCTATATGTTACTTCCTCAAAGAACTCCAGCAAATTTGTCAAACGTGACTTCCCCTTCATAAAACCATGCTGACTTTGTCCTATTAAATGATGATTATCCAAATGTCCTGTTACTGTCTCCTTAATAATGGACTCCAAAATTTTACCTACCACAGATGTTAGGCTAACCGGTCTATAGTTTCCAGCCTTCTGTCTACTGCCCTTTTTAAATAAGGGTGTTACATTAGCAGTTTTCCAGTCTGCCGGGACCTTTGCTGAGTCCAGGGAGTTTTGGAAAATTATTACCAATGCATCCACAATCCCTACCGCCACTTCCCTCAAGACCCTAGGATGTAAGCCATCAGGTCCAGGTGATTTATCCGCCTTGAGTCCCATTATTTTACCGAGTACCACTTCCTTAGTGATTTTGATCGTGTTTAGCTCCTCCCCCCCCATAGCCCCCTGTTTGTTCAGTGTTGGGATATTCTTAGTGTCCTCTACTGTAAAGACTGATACAAAATATTCATTCAGTGTTTTTGCCATCTCCATATTTCCCACCATTAATTTCCCGGTCTCATCCTCTAAGGGACCAACATTTGCTTTAGCCACCCTTTTTCTTTTTATATAACTATAGAAACTCTTACTATCTGTTTTTATATTTTTTGCTAATTTACTTTCATAATCTATCTTCCCTTTCTTAATCAATCTTTTTGTTATTTTTTGCTGTCTTTTAAAGTTTTCCCAATCCTCTATCCTCCCACTAGATTTGGCTACCTTATATGCCCTTGTTTTTAGTCGAATACTATCCTTAATTTCTTTACTTAGCCACGGATGGCTGTCTTTTCTTTTACACCCTTTTCTTCTCAGTGGAATATATTTTTTTTGGAAGTTGTAAAATAATTCCTTAAATGTACACCACTGATCATGTATCGTCTTACCCTTTAATCTATTTTCCCAATCCACTCTACTCAATTCCGCTCTCATACCTTCATAGTCTCCTTTATTCAAGCTTAGCACGCTTGTTTGAGATCCAACCTTCTCACCCTCTAATTGAATATGGAATTCAACCATGTTATGGTCACTCATTCCAAGGGGATACTTTACTAGGACATTTTCAATTAATCCTGTCTCGTTACACAGGACCAGATCTAAGGTTGCTTGCCCCCTGGTCAGTTCAGTTACATACTGCTCAAGAAACCCATCCCTAATACATTCAATGAACTCATCCTCAAGGCAGCTCTGCCCAATTTGATTTGTCCAATTAATGAGATAGTTAAAATCCCCCGTAATTATAGATGTTCCCTGATTACAAGCCTCAACTATTTCCTGATTGATACTCCGTCCAACAGAGTTGCAACTGTTCGGAGGCCTATAGACTACGCCCACCAGTGTTTTTTTCCCCTTATTATTCCTTATCTCCACCCAAACTGTTTCATTATCCTGATCTTTTGACCCAAGATCATTTCTCTGTATTACAGTGATTCCTTCCTTTATTAACATAGCCACCCCACCTCCCCTTCCTTCCTGCCTGTCCTTCCTGATCATTAAATAACCTGGTATGTTTAATTCCCAGGCATTGTCACCCTGCAGCCATGTTTCTGTAATGGCCACAAGATCATACCCATATGTAGTTATTTGTGCCATTAACTCGTCTATTTTGTTACGAATGCTACGTGCATTCAGATAGAGAACTTTCAAATATGTTTTGTGACACTTAGTTCCTGCTTTTGCCCTTTTTATTACTTTACCTTTTACTCCATACGTTCTGCCCCTTCCTGACACGCTCTGGTTTTTAATTTCCCCACTGCTACCTAAGTCTATGACCTTCTCTGTTGTCATTTTTATTATTTGCTCTCTAGGAACCTCCCTCCCACTAGTTAGTTTAAAGCCCTCTCTACAGCCCTAGTTATATGATCCGCCAGGACTCTAGTCCCAGCACTGGCCAAGTGAAGCCCGTCCCAACGGAACAGCTCCCTCCTGCCCCAGTACTGGTGCCAGTGTCCCAGGAAGCAAAACCCATTTCTCCCACACCAGTCTTTGAGCTACGCATTTAACTCTCTAATTTTGTTTGTCCTAGCCAAATTCGCTCGTGGCTCAGGTAAGAATCCAGAGATTATTACCCTTGAGGTTCTGTTTTTTAATTTGACCCCTAGCTGCTCATACTCCTTTAACAGAACCGGCTTCCTAGTCCTATCTACGTCATTTGTACCAACATGGACCACGACAACTGGATCCAGCCCCTCCCACTGCAAGTTTCTTTCCAGCCCAGAGGAGATCTCCTTAACCCTGGCAACACAGCCTTCGGGACTCTCACTCTCGGCTGCAGAGAACTCGATCTATCCCCCTAATAATACTATCCCCTACCACTACAACATTTCTATTTACTCCCCCCTCTTGAATGGCCCCCTGTTCCACGGTGCTGTGGCCAGGTTGCTCATCCTCCCTGCAGTCCCTGCTCCTGTCACCACAGGGAGTAAGAACCTCAAACCTGTTGGACAAGAGCAAGGGCTGCGGCTCCTCCAGCTCTACCTCCTGGATCCCCGTACCTGCCTCACTCGTAGTCACACCGTCCTGTCCCTGACCATGGGCTACATCTGAATTAATTAACTTCATAGGTGTGATCACCTCCTGATACACAGAGTCCAGGTACTTCTCCCCCTCCCTGATGTGTCGCAGTGTCTGAAGCTCAGACTCCAGCTCATCAACACGGAGCTGGAGTTCCTGTAGCAGCAGACACTTGTCATAGATGTAATCACCGTGAGCCTCAATGGGGTTCACCGGCTCCCACATCTCGCAACAGTAACACATCACCTGTTCCATTCTATGTAATTAATTAAAATTTTTATTGTTAGTTATGGACACCCTCTCCCCGATTTTAGATGCTAGTATCCCCTTTAATTAATTGGATTTAAATTAAATCAATCCCTCTAGTTACACCAGTTAAATGGTTTACCAACAGTCACTCTGCACCAGAAAGGCCTTATTAACTACAACCCACAGAGTTAAAGTTTGAATAGAGCACCTAACACCCCACTTACCCTAACTCACACTTACCCAAACTCACAGCACTCTTTGATGACTCACACTAGGACTGGTCTTTTTATACTGTTTGTTTGTTTACAGCCAAATGAGTCACCCCTGCTGATTGGTTAGAAAACTGGTTTCCACTGCCTGCTGTGCCAATTTACTCCTACTGCAGTGTAACCTTGTTTTACTCTTCTTAAACCAACAGAATCCCAAATATTTGACTTTTCCCCTTTACTAAAACTGCTTAAGTAATCTTATCCAGAATGATTTAAAGAGAAATAACAATTAAAGAACTCTCACACTTACCCAAACTCACAGCACTCTTCGATGACTCGCACTCCCTTGGTTTCTACGTGGGCCACGACAACTGGATCCTCCCCCTCCCACTTCTTCTCCAGCCACGAGGAGATGTCATTAACCCTGGCACCAGGCAGGCAAAGGCTGAGACTCCTCCAGCACTGCACCGGGGGTCCCCTTACATGGCTGAGTTGCAGTCACACCCTCTTGTCCCTGACCACTAACCAGACCTGTATCACTACCTAACCTAAGGGGTGTGACTGCCTCCTGGATCAAAGGTAACTCTCCCCATCCCTGATGCCTCACAATGTCTGCACCTCAGACTCCAGCTCAAAAACTCTGAGCTGAAGTTCCTCAAGATGCAGGCACTTACTGCAAGCGTGGTTGTCCGGGATCACAATGCTCTCCACAAGCTCCCACGTGCTGCAGTTGCGGCACACCACCAGCACTATATGACCTTGATTTATTTTATTTAATTTGTAATTAGGTAACTTAGTTTAGTGTAGTTTCCTGACTACTTACTTGATCTAGATTAATTAAATATCTACATGTAACACAAAGCACTGCAAGTAGTTTAGGCAAAAAGCAACAACTCCTTCCCACTCTTTTCAAAATCCCAAACAAAGCACTCTGTTCAAGTCCACTGCGTTTAATCCCACGCAGAGACTGTGCTTTCCTCTCTTGTTCCCCCAAAGTTTTAAATCCCCGTCCCACACACTCTCCTTCCTCCCTGTGCTGAAATCCAAACCCATCGCACCATCTCCAACATTTCTTTCCTCCACTCCCAGTTTTCTCCCTCCCTCTACTCTGTTTGGGTTCAGTTCTCCACTCGCTGTGTGCAGAGTGAGAATAAAATCAATGATTGTCTCTCCTGGTCAATGGGACCCTGAAGCCCCGCCCACTCTCTGTTCCTGTACCAAGATGGCCGCGCATGCGCCATGCTGCAGATGGAACCGCTCTCTTTCCTCCACCAAGATAGCGGCGCGTAACGCGGGCCTTTCACCGAGAAAAAGCCTCACCGCTGGTGTCCGGCAGAACACAGACCGGGCCGCGGGATCTCATTCGGGCCTGAGGCCGTTCTCCAACTTTATAAACCCTGCCGGGCGGCTTGGCCTGTCAACGCGGGGCAAACACGGGGCCTGTGGGCTCCTATTCGGGGCCTGAGGCCTACACCGGGTGTTTATAAAGATTCCCAGCCCAGCCGCGGGTCCAATTTCTCCCCAGCTCTCAATCTCCTCCCGCCACCCGTGAGCGTCTCTTCCGCTTCACTCCGCCCCTACCACTCGCACTGCGCATGCTCAGAGCATAGCTCCGGCTTGCGCCTGCGCACCGCTCCTGTAGTCATTGATAGAGCACAGTCTGCCTCGCGAGGGATTCTGGGTTACTCGACCGCCATTGAAAGCCCCAGATTGAGATGGGCATTTTTTGACTACCGGTAGAGGCGATACTAAGCAGTCCCACTGTCACCAGACAGGAACAAAACCGTTTAGGCAAGAGCCCTAGTGCACCACAAATATGAGACAAACAATAATAACTATGTAGTATACAACGACACACAAAAATACGATGGAAAAATAGCTACAAACTTCCCTTAACTCCAACCCTCTGGCTTCTGTTTTGTAACCATCTTTCCATCCATTCTGCTGCCTGGCCCTTCATTGCACAAGGCCTGACTTTGGTCATCTTCTAGATCTTACATACTGTTATGGATAGCAAGCTGGTTACAAAACAGAAAACAGAGCGTCTAGGTCAGGAGTAGCTACTCAGGCTGGGAAAATGTGGAAAGTGGTGTTCCACAGGGATCGGTGCTGGGACCATTGTTTACATAAACGATTTGGACTCGGGAATCAGAAGTACAAATTCAAAATTTGTAGTTTGCACCACGTGGCATAGAATACAAGAGCAGGGGGTTTATGCTTCAACTGTATAAAACACTACTTAGGCCTCAGCTAGAATACTGCATGCAGTTCTGATCACCACATTACAGGAAAGATGTGATTGCACTAGCGAGAGTACAGAGGAGATTTACAAGGATGTTGCCGGGAGTAGAGAATCTTAGCTATGAGGAAAGACTGGATAGGCCGGGTCTGTTTTCCTTGGAACAGAGGAGGCTGAGGGGAGACCTTATTGAGGTGTATAAAATTATGAGGGGCATAGATAAAGTGGATAGAAAGGACCTATTTCCCTTAGCAGAGGGGGCAAAAACCAGGGGGCACAGGTTTAAAGTAATTGGTGGAAGATTTAAAGGGGATTTGAAGGGAATTTCTTCACCCAGAGGGTTGTGGGGGTCTGGAACTCACTGCCTGAAAGGGTGGTAGAGGCAGAAACCCTAACCACATTTAAAAAGTCTTGGATGTGCACGTGGAATGCTCTAACCTACAGGGCTATGGACGAAGAGCTGGGAAGTGGGATTAGTCTGGATAGCTCTTTGTTGACCGGCGCAGACACAATGGGCTGAAATGGCCTCCTTCTGTGCTGTAACTTTCTATGATTCAATGAATTGGAGGGTTATCACTGAGGAACACTGCAACAAAATACAAGAAGATATTAATACCTTTGCAAAATGGACAAATGAATATCAATATAGATAAGTGTGAGGTGGTGTATTTTGGAAGGAGGAATAAGGAGGCCACATACTATTTGGAGAGTCAGAGTCTAAATAGGGTAGAGGAGCAAAGGGAACTCGGGGTCCAGATACACAAATCACTAAAAGTAGCAACGCAGGTTAATAAGGCCATAAAATAAACCAACCAAGCACTGGGGTTCTTCTCTGGAGGGATAGAATTGAACAGCAAAGAAGTTATTTTAAACTTGTATTGAACCTCAGTTAGAACACACTTGGAGTATTGTGCCCAGTTTTGGTCTCCATATTATAAAAAGTAGAGGCACTGGAGAAGGTGTAACAAAGATTTGCAAGGATGATCGTAGACCTGAGAGGATATACTTAGCAGGAAAGGCTGAACAGGAATGGCCTCGCCTCTCCCTAACTCTGTCATCTCCTCCAGCCCCACAACCATCTGAGTTATCTGCACTTCTCTAATTCAGGCCTTTTGAGCACCCGTGATTTTAATCGCTCCACCATTGGTGGCCGTGCCTTCAGCTGCCAAGGCCCTAATCTCTGGAATTCCCTCGCCAAACCTCTCCGCCTCGCTACCTTTCTTTAGAAGCTCCTTAAATCCTACCTCTTTGGCCAAGCTTTTGGTCAGCTGCCCTAATATCTCGTTATGTGGCACGGTGTCAAATTTAGTTTCATAACTCTCGTGTAAAGTGCCTTGGGTGGCTTTACTATGTTAAATGTGCTATATAAATACAAGTTGTTGTTGTTGTTGTAACACTATGTGACGATGCCTTCTGCCTGATGACGAAGCTGGAAAAGCTCTGCTATTATTACCACAATTGTGCAGCATTATCTTTTCCAAAAATCTCTTAGCTTTACTAATGGCTGCTTTTGTCTCCCTCAACTGGGGGTATATTTGTCCCTATTCTCCTGAATTCATGTTGTTCCAATACAAAATGAAAATACTGCAGATGCTGCAAATCTGAAATAAAAACAGAAAATGCTGGAGATACTCAGCAGGTAAGGCAGCATCTGTGAAGAGAGAAACAGAGTTAACGTTTCAGGTCGATGACCTTTCATCAGACGATGTTGTTACAAACTGGGTTCAAGTCAGGAATCATTCACCCCAAGACCTACGTTGGCTGGTAAAACACCAGACGGTTCCTCAGTAAGGATTCCTCTGGTTCCTCAGCATATATTTGTCAGGATAACGAAACCCAGCTTTCTTACCGTCCACTCCTGGAGGCCCCACTCCCTGAGCCTACAACCTTCAGCAGGGTCAGTGGTGGAGTTCCACAGCGGCAGTGATCCCAGAGTAACTGTCGGGATCGCACCCCCGTGGATGTTCCGGATCGTGTATTTTTAGTTATCCTGGTGTCTAACACACACACATCAATAAAACAGGGAATTCCTGGAAACACGCTGCAGGTCCTTCTTTATCTGGAGATCAAATGTCTGTTGTATAATTGTACCAGCAGTTAACAGGCTCCTGTGAGCTCCTCCCTCTGCTATTTTAATGCAGACTTTAACCAATTTATTTTAAACGGGTTTATTTTAAATGGATTAATGCCTGCCTTAAAATGGTAGACTCAGGACTGTCCCACAAACACGTTAAATCTACATAGAATAATTACCACAGTCATTTTTAGACTGGAAAGTTAAACCTGCCGTTTCACTTTAAGTCAGGAACAGATTGCAGTTTGACACCAATCTCTGATTTGACAGCATGTTCCCAGCATTCACTGTTGTTCTTCCTGACTCTAAACACAGTTGTAAAGGAGCCTTCTGTTCCGTGCCTAGGTGCTCTGAACCATGGAAGAGAGCGGCTGGGTCACATTTCTTACAGGCCTCAAGATTAACCCTCACGGGGACTTTGCTCTCAGTGAAGAGAGATGAGAAAGACCAAAGTGCCGTTTGCCCCTCTCAGTGTGGCCCTGAAGGACTGTGTCCAGGCTGAAGTTCTGTTCCCGCCGTATGATCCTCCCCCAGATTGTCCTTTCTGAGCTCCAGCCAGGTGATGCTAAACATCCAGGTGGGAAAGACAATAATCTACAACAATGTGTTCAAAGCAAAGATTTTTTTGACATTTATCCAGAATATTAAACTCCAGCCCTGTTATAGGAGTTATTAACATGAGCAGAGAGAAACCCCAACTGTCATAATGAAGGTGGATCAGTATGGATGTGATTAACAGCAGCAATAACAGCAGAATCCAACCCCTGCAATCACTTGTGAACTCGCTGATGTCTCAGCAGGTTGTTTGACTGAGTGAATCTCTTCCCACACATGGAGCAGGTGAACGGCCTTGCCCCAGTGTGAACTCGCTGGTGTGTGAGCAGATCCTTTCTGCTTTTAAATATCTTCTCACAGTCAGAACATTTAAAAGGGCTCTCATCAGTGTGAACAAATTGATGATAAGTGAGGTGGGATGACTGAGTGAATCCCTTCCCACATATGGAGCAGGTGAACGCCCCTCTCCAGTGTGAACTCCCTGGTGTCTCAGCAGGTGGCATGAACGGGTGAATCCTTTCCCACACACATAGCAGGTGAACAGTCTCTCCCTGGTGTGAGTGTTTTGGTGTATCAGTAAATCCTTTTTACTATTAAAGCTCTTCTTACAGTTAAAACACTTAAAAGGTCTCTTATCAGTGTGAACAAGTTGATGTTCTGTAAGGCGGGATGACTGAGTGAATCCCTTCCCACACTCAGAGCAAGTGAACAGGCTCTCCCCAGTGTGAACTTATTGGTGTGTCAGAAGGTGAGATGAACAAGTGAATCCCTTCCCACACAAGTAGGTGAACGGCCTCTCCCCAGTGTGGGTGCGTCAGTGTGTCAGTAAACCTGTTTTACTTTTAAAGCTCTTCTCACAGTCAGAACACTTAAAATGTCTGTTATCAGAGTGAACAAGTTGATGTGTCATAAGGTGGGATGACTGAGTGAATCCCTTCCCCCACACGGAGCAGGTGAACGGTCTCTCCCCAGTGTGAACTCGCTGGTGTATCAGAACATGCTTTGTGCTTTTAAAGCTCTTCTCACAGTCAGAACATTTAAAAGGTCTCTCCTCAGTGTGAACTCGCTGGTGTGTCAGGAAGTTTGATGAAGCTTTAAATCCCTTCCCACATTCAATGCAGGTGAATGGCCTCTCTCCAGTGTGAACTTGGTGGTGTGTATGAAGGCTGGATAACTGAGTGAATCCCTTCCCACACACAGAGCAGGTGAATGGCCTCTCCACAGTGTGGCTGCGTCAATGAGTTTCCAGCTCAGACGGGTAATTGAATCCCTTCCCACAGTCCTCACATTTCCACGGTTTCTCCGTGGTGCGGGTGTCCTTATGTCTCTCCAGGTTGGACAATCAGTTGAAGCCTCGTCCCCACACAGAACATGTGTACAGTTTCTCCCCACTGTGGCTAACAAGGGAAATTAGGGATAGCATAAGGTCCAAGGAGAGGACATTTAAATTGGCCAGAAAAAGCAGTAAACCTGAGGATTGGGAGCAGTTTAGGATTCAACAAAGGAGGACAAAGGGATTAATTAAAAGGGGGAAAATAGAGTATGAGAGTAAGCTTGCAGGGAACATATAAACTGACTGTAAAAGCTTTTATAGATATGTGAAGAGAAAAAGATTGGTGAAGTCAAGCATAGGTCCCTTGCAGTCAGAATCAGGGGAATTTATAATGGGGAACAAAGAAATGGCTGACCAATTAAATACATATTTTGGTTCTGTCTTCACAAAGGAGGACAAAAATAACCTCCGAGAGATGTCAGGGAACATAGGATCTGATGAACGGGAGGAACTGAAAGAAATCAGTATTTGTAGGGAAAATGGTGTTAGGGAAATTGATGGGATTGAAGGCCAATAAATCCCCAGGGCCTGGTAATCTACATCCTAGGGTACTTAAGGAAGTGGCCCTAGAAATAGTAGATGCATTGCTGGTCATCTTCCAACATTCGATAGAATCTGGAACAGTACCCATGGATTGGAGGGTAGCTAATGTTACCCCACTATTCAAAAAAGGTGGGAGAGAGAAAATGGGGAATTACATCGGTAGTGGGGAAAATGCTAGAGTCCATTATAAAAGATGTAATAGCAGAGCACTTGGGAAACAGTGACAGGATCGGAAAAAGTCAACATGGAATTACGAAAGGTAAATTGTGCTTGAGAATGTAACTGGTAAAATAGATAAGGGAGAACAGTGGATGTGGTGTATTTGGACTTTCAAAAGGCTTTCGATAAGGTCCCGCATAAGAGATTAGCATGTAAATTTAAGGCACATGTGATTAGGGGCAAGGTATTGACTTGGATAGAGAACTGGTTGGCAGACAGAAAGCAAAGAGTTCGAATAAAATGGTCTTTTTCCGAGTGGCAGGCAATGACTAGTGGGGTACCGCAGGGATCGGTCCTTGGACCCCAGCTATTCACAATATATATTAATGATCTAGACGAGGGAACTAGATGTAATATCTCCAAGTTTGCAGACGACACAAAGCTGGGTGGGCGTGTGTGCAGTGAGGAGGATGCAGAGAAACTCCAGGATGATTTGGACAGGTTGGGTGATTGGGCAGAAGCATGGCAGATGCAATATAACGTGGAAAAATGCGAGGTTATCCACTTTGTCGTAAAAAACAGGAAGGCAGATTATTATCTGAATGGCAATAGATTGGGAGAAGGGGAAGTGCAACGAGACCTGGGTGTCCTCGTGTACCAGTCACTGAAGGTAAGCATGCAGGTGCAGCAGGCGGTTAAGAAGGCAAATGGTATGTTGGCCTTCGTAGCGATAGGGTTTGAGTACAGGAACAAGGATGTCTTGCTGCAGTTGTACAGGGCCTTGGTGAGACCACACCTTGAGTATTGTGTGCAGTTTTGGTCGCCTTATCTGAGGAAGGATGTTCTTGTCATGGAGGGAGTGCAGCGAAGATTCACCAGGCTGATACCTGGGATGGCAGGAATGATGTATGAGGAGAGATTGGGTCGATTGGGCTTATACTCGCTGGTGTTTAGAAGAATGAGAGGGGATCTCATTGAAACTTATAAAATTCAAACAGGACTAGACAGACTAGATGCTGGAAGGATGTTCCCGATGGTCGGGGCGTCCACAACCAGGGTTCACAGTCTAAGGTTAAGGGGTAAGCCATTTAGGATAGAGATGAGGAGGAATTTCTTCACCCAGAGAGTGGTGAACCTGTGGAATTCTCTACCACAGAAGGCAGTAGAGGCCAATTCGTTAAATATATTCAAGAAGGAGTTGGATATATTTCTTAAGGCTAAAGGGATCAACGGATATGGGGAGAAAGCAGGGACTGGGTACTGAAGTTGGATGATCAGCCATGATCTCATTGAATGGCGGAGCAGGCTCGAGGGCCCAAATGGCCTGCTCCTGCTCCTATCTTCTATGTTTCTATGTGAATGGGGTGATGTTTTTTCAGGCTGTGTAACTGGTTAAAGCTCTTTCCACAGTCAGTGCACTGGAACACTCTCGCTCGGGGGTGTGTGTCTCGGTGCTTTTCCAGTCACACTGATGTTTGAAATCTTTTCCCACAGACAGAACAGACAAACATTTCTCCTTCCACATTCAAAGGCCGATGATATTCAGGTCCTGATGAATCGAGTGTCTCTGTCAGATTTTGAGGTGATGTTTGGTTTGAGTTTCCTGTCTGCAGATCCTCCCCTTCTAATATCCTGTAAAAGGACTTTACAAAATACATCACTGTAAGTGCAGGATAGAAATTCAGAACAGACAATTCTAGTTTCTTAGGAACATTTTTCCTCTCTTGTTCCCCCAAAGCTGTAAATCCCCGTCCCACACACTCTCCTTCCTCCCTGTGCTGAAATCCAAACCCATCGCACCGTCTCCAACATTTCTTTCCTCCACTCCCAGTTTTCTCCCTCCCTCTACTCTGTTTGGGTTCAGTTCTCCACTCGCTGTGGGCAGAGTGAGGATAAAATCAATGAGTCAATGATTGTCTCTCCTGGTCACTGGGACCCTGAAGCCCTGCCCACTCCCTGTTCCTGTACCAAGATGGCCGCGCATGTGCCATGCTGCAGATGGAACTGCTCTCTTTCCTCCACGAAGATGGCGGCGCGTAACCCGGGCCTGTCACCAAGAAAAAGTCTCACCGCTGGTGTCCGGCGGAACACAGACCGGGCCGCTGGATCTCATTCGAGCCTGAGGCCATTCTCTACCTTTATAAACACTGCAGCGTGGCCTACCTGAAGTTTATTCATCTCCTGACCCCGCTCCCGCCGACCTGCAGCTCCGCCCGGCGACCGCGCAGAGCCTGTCCCACGCTTGCACGCTGGGCTCCTGACATCCTCCCCAGAAAACCTGAAAGAGGAATCTGGATTGTCCCCATCACTCATTCTTAAAGGGACAGCACCCTGTGTCTGGGCAGCTGCCATTAAAGGAACAGACACAGCTTCACCCTTCTCTATTGTAAATAAAAACAGGAAATACTCAGCATGTCAGGCAGCATCTGTGGAGCGAGAATCAGAGTTAATAGATAGATCTTCCCTAACCAACTTCTTAGACTTTTTTGAAAGAGATGACGTCCCGAATTAAATGCGGCGTATCCCAAATTAAATGGTGTAGTGTACCTGGACATCCAAAAGGCCTTTGATAAAGTATTGCATGAGAGACTTCTTTACAAACTAAGGTCAGTAGGTTTCAAGGTGAAACATGCATATTGATTGACTACTGTCGAGGTGAAGCTAGGTTGCAAAGGGAGGATACTGAGTGGGTTACCCCAGGGGTCCGTGCTGGGAATCCCTCCTGGTCTTGGTCTACAAAGGTGACCTGGAATCATAATCATAATATAAAACAGTTACATTTGGAGATGACACCAAGCTAGGAAAGAATGTGAATTCAGAGGAGGCAACTAGGATCTTACAAAGGGAGCTTTCAAAGAATGACCATTGGCAGATGAAACTCAAGATAGAAAAAGGCAAGATACTGTTTATATGGGAAAAATAGAAATGGGTGGGATAGACCTTGTCAAGTGGGAAGTTGAGTCAAACCTTAGGGTGTTAGATGAGTCATCACTCATCGTTCCTAAAAGGTGTGGCTCATCAATAAACAAAGGAAATAGCATGCTGGATCATATTGTCCAATCAGTTCAGTTCAAATACCTAGAGCTAATGCCGAAGCTGCCCTGGTCTGCTGCATATAGTCCTGGTCACCATGATATTATGGGAGTCATCCAGGTCTTACTGGCAATCCAGAAGAAAGCAACAAACCCTGATCCGTGGTGTTAGAGGGAAGAGTTATGATGTACAACTTGATCAGCAAGTCCTCTTCTTCAACCTCAAGAAGACAGGTCTTAGAAGCAACATTAATAGAGGTATATAAATACTTACCTGGATAGAGAAAGTAAATCTGGAACAATACTTTAAAACTGTATGAAACGCTAGTTAGGACACAGCTAGAATACTGAGTACAGTTCTGATCACCACATTACACGAAGATGTGATTGCACTAGAGAGGATACAGAGGAGATTTATGAAGCTGTTGCCTGGGCTGGGGAATTTTAGCTATGAGGAAATATTGGATAGGCTGGGGTTGTTTTCTTTGGAACAGAGGAGGCTGAATGTAAAATTAATTGAAGTGTTTAAAATTATGATGGGCCTAGATAGAGTGGATAGGAAGGACCTATTCCCCTTAGCAGAGAGGTCAATAACCAGGGAGTGGGAGGAATCGACCAATATCCACTATAAGCCCACTGACTCCCACAGCCACCTGGACGACACTTCCTCCCACCCCGCTTCCTGTAAGGACTCTCTTCCATTCTCCCAATTTCTCTGTCTCTGCCGTATCTGTTCTGACGATGCCACCTTCCATACTAGTGCTTCCGACATGTCTTCCTTTATCCTCAACTGAGGATTCCCCTCTACCGTGGTTGACACGGCCCTTGACTGTGTCGGTTCTATTTCCTGCACTTCTGCTCTCACCCCTTCCCCTCCCTCCCAGAACCATGATAGGGTTCCCCTTGTCCTCACCTTCCACCCCGCCAGCCTCCACATTCAATGGATCATCCTCTGCCATTTCCACCACCTCCAGCGTGATCCCACCACCAAACACATCTTCTCCTCACCTCCCCTTTCAGCATTCTGAAGGGACCGCTCCCTCCGCGACACCCTGATCCACTCCTCAATCACCCCTAACAGCCCTTCCTCTTGCACCTTCCCGGGCAAGCGCAGGAGATGCAACACATGCCCTTTTACCTCCTCCCTTCCCACCGTCCGGGGCCTCAAACACCCCTTCCAGGTGAAACAACGATACAATTTAGTATACTGTATTCACTGCTCACGATGCAGTCTCCTCTACGTTGGGGAGACCAAACACAGATTGGGTGACCGCTTTGCGGAACACCTCCGTTCAGGCTGCAAGCGTGACCCCGAGCTTCCGGTCGCCTGTCACTTTAATTCTTCCTGTCACTCCCACTCTGATCTCTCCGTCCTCGGCCTCTTAAACTGTTCCAACGAAGCACAATGGAAGCTCGAGGAACAGCACCTCATCTTTCTATTAGGCACTTTACAACCTTCTGGACTCAACATCAAGTTCAACAATTTCAGACTATAACCTCGGCCCCCCGCATTTCTTTACATATATATTTTTTCTCCTTTTCTCACATGGTAGCTGTTAAGGATGATGCCATCATCATTCACATCTCATCTAGAGTCATCTTTTGTTCCTTTACTTGTCCCATTACCTCTCCTTTTGCCTCGCACCATCCTCCCTTTTGTCAGTCACTCTCTCCTGCCTTCCATCCTATCACAGACCTTCCCTTTGTTCTTCCATCCTATCACAGACCTTCCCTTTGTTCTTCCATCCTATCACAGACCTTCCCTTTGTTCTTCCATCCTATCACAGACCTTCCCTTTGTTCTTTCCTCCCCTCCTCCCTACCCCTGCTTAAACATCTCTCTTCTCCAACCTTTTTCAGTTCTGACGAAGGGTCTCCGACTCGAAACGTTAACTCTGTTTCTCTCTCCTCGATGCTGCCCGACCTGCTGAGTATTTCCAGCATTTTCTGTTGTTATTTCAGATTTCCAGCATCCGCAGTATTTTGCTATTGTATTAGTCCTAATATCTCGCCCACATCCATTACAATTTTTGAAATGTTAGATTCTGAAATTGGGAGCTGTTAATGATTTCTGTTTTTCACATAACTATATAGTGATGTGATCAGTCAAAGCAAATTAAAAGATGCTGCAATTTACTGAACACAACTGAATAATTCTACAAGGATGTTATCGCAGTCTTCCTCAGTATTAACTACATCCCCCAATTTTGTGTCATCTGCAAATTTTGAAATTGTACTTCTGATTCCCGAGTCCAAATCATTCATGTAAATGGTGAACAACAGTGGTCCCAGCACCGATCCCCGTGGAACACCACTTCCCACCTTCCGTCCGTCTGAGTAAATACCTTAAACTCATCCCGTCACTATAACTGGACTTGACTCCATTCCCGTGCCGAGAGGATTGCTGTACCAGATGGGAGGAGCAACATTTGGAGACTCTCGATTCTCCACCAATTCCCATTCCCCTTCTTTCTGGTGGATAATGGAGGTGCCACTGTGTGTAATGTGCAAGTCCGTAAGAATTGTCCGCGAGGATTAATCAGCAATTTCTAATTGGAGATGTTAATCAGTGGAAACTTTCAGACATTGAATTGTAGATTTTGTACCAAAGATCAATTTAGGATTGAAGTAAAAGTTCATAATTTTATTGTAAAATAATTCAGGGACTCTCATCAGAAATTAAGGGGAAAGATCAGACAGTGATTCTTAAATGAACACTGCAGCCCCGACAAGTCAATCAGCTATATATCCAGAATATTAAACTCCAGCCCAGTTATAGGGGTTATTAACATCAGCAGAAAGAAACCCCAACTGTCAGAATCAATATAAAAACATAGAAAAATAGGAGCAGGAGTTGGCTATTTGGCCCTTTGAGCCTGCTCCGCCATTCAATATGATCATGGCTGATCCTCTATCTCAATACTATATTCCCACTCTCTCCCCATACCTCTTGATGCCTTTTGTGTCTAGGAATCTATCTATCTCTTTCTTAAATATATTCAGTGACTTGGCCTTCACAGCCTTCTCTGGTAGAGAATTCACAGGTTTACTGTAGTGTATGTGCCTTTAAGAGCCCCAGGTGTGCTGTAATGCCGGTAATTGCCACTCGGGCTATATAAGCCTGTATATTGTGTATATCCGTTACGAACCCCCCCCCCCCAGACTTCGCTTAGTAAACACCTATGAACCAACTCCTGTCTTCAGTGTCTTTATCAACACACGGACACTACAGTGGCGATGAAGTGGAAATGGACTTACCTGCAATTCAGCAGCACCTCAAGGACATCGATTCCTCGGGCGTCCAGAAGACTCAAGAAAGTGAGAGAAGCTGTGGTTTCACCAGCTGGCCAAGCTGGTGGCAAGTACTGCGCTAATCCATCCTGGGCGTCAGGCTGGGGCTCCAGCGACTGGCTCTACAGCTGAGACAGGCAGCGAAATTGGAGGCAAGCAATAACGGACTGGGAGGGAGCACTCGGGAGACGGCCGGCACGGCAAGCAGGTCAGCGTTCAGACCTGGAGAGAAAGTCCGGCGGGAACGAGTTTCCAACTGTAAATAAATAAATAAAAAAAGAACGGAAACCGCGGGAAACAGCGTTGTCATCGGCAGCAGCGGCGGGAAAGCGCGGGAAGCGCCATATCTTTGCTGCAGAAAAGAAAGAAAAGCGCAGGAAGTGCCATATCTTTTCTGAAATGCCTAAGTCTGGCAATATTGATGCTTTTGATAGCGAAATAGAAGATTGGACCACATACGTGGAAAGAGTAGAGGTATATAGCACTGCAAATGGAATAGAAGATGAAAAAAAAGCTTCAGTACTGCTGAACCTAATGGGCGCAAAGGCATACGGGCTGTTACGAAATTTAATCATTCCAGCCAAACCAAAGGACAAGAATTTTAAAGAAATTGTTGATACCCTGCAGGAGCACTTAAACCCAACACCGCTGCTGATAGCGGAACGATTCAAATTCTTCAAGAGAAATCAACACAAGAACGAAAGTAACGCTGATTACCTAACCGAATTAAGAAAGCTATCAAAGTACTGCCAATTCGGGGCAGGACTATCAGATTATCTTCGAGACAAATTCGTTTGCGGTCTCTTAAGTGAAGGAACACAAAAAAGGCTGCTTTCTGAAAAAGATTTAACATTGGACAAAGCTTTCAGTATGGCTGTATCATACGAAGCAGCAGCAAGAGGAGCTGCAGAGATACAACAAAAGACACAGGACTTTGGCACCCATGAAATGACACAGGGTTTTGAAAGATGTTATCGCTGCAGCAGATCCACCCATAACCAGAGGGACTGCTGGTTCAAGGACAAAGCATGCAGGCAATGCAGAAAGATTGGACACATTGCACGGGTATGCCGATCTGGACAAAATAAATCCACAGACAGAAAAAAAAAAATCAATAAAGGAAAGTACAGGAAGGTACAAATGATGATGGACAGTAGCTCTGAAGACCAGAAGAGCGATAGCGACTCCGAAAATAAGAGACTAAGCTGTCTCAAATTACATAAAGTACTTGCCAAAGATGATTACCAAACCATTTGGGTTACCCTCACGATAGCAGGGTCCCCAGTTAAAATGGAGCTAGATACAGGATCAGCTCTAACCGTAATAAATCGACGGGATTACGAGAGGTTATTTTCGCATATACCTCTAAAAGACACATCCATTATCTTAAAAACATATACGGGGCAGAAAGTATACCCCAAAGGAAAAATAAGGGTGCCTGTTGTATACAACGGCAAAGAAATACAAAAGTTGTATTTATACGTTCTACAAGATGGTGGTCCACCGTTGTTGGGACGTGAATGGATCAGGAAGATACATTTAGACTGGCACTCCATTCAGGCACTGACGGTGACCAGTAAGAAAAAAAACAATGATGACATCATACCTGAACGATTAAACGACATCTTGGCCAACGCCAAAGAAGTGTTTCAAGAGAAACTAGGAGCCTTGAAAGGCATCACCGCCTCAATAAAAGTGGAAGATGCAGCAATTCCCAAATTTTTTAAGGCAAGACCGGTGCCATACGCAATTCGTCCAGCAGTCGAGGCAGAGCTGGAGAATTTGGAAAAGGCAGGCGTATTATCCAAAATAGATTGGAGTGAGTGGGCAACACCCATCGTTCCAGTCATGAAAAAAGCATTGAATAATGATAAATCTGAAGAACAGAGAAAAATTCGCATCTGTGGAGACTTCAAGGTGACTGTAAACCCGGTCCTTCACACAGTACAGTATCCTCTTCCGAGGATAGAAGATATTTTTGCCTCACTATCCGGAGGGAAACGTTTCACCAAAATTGACTTGGCACAGGCATATCTACAGATGGAGGTTGAGGAGGCCTCTTAAAAGTATCTCACAATAAACACACACAAAGGCCTGTACCAGTACAATCGACTGGTTTTCGGAGTAGCATCAGCTCCAGCTATCTGGCAAAGAGCTATGGAGCAAGTCCTGCAAGGGATTCCGGGGACTCAATGCTACCTAGACGACATCCTTATAACAGGAGAAAATGACAACGAGCACCTTGCCAATTTGGAGCAGGTGCTCACTAGGCTGAAAGAACGGGGCCTACAAAGCAAATCGCCCCAAGTGCGAATTTTTCCAAAATCAGATATCATATTGTGGCCACATAATTAATAATGAAGGGTTGCATAAATCACCTGAAAAAATTGAAGCGGTCATAAAAGCCCCAGCACCTGAAAATGTTTCACAATTAAGGTCGTTCCTGGGATTAATAAATTACTATCATAAATTTTTACCGAACTTATCAACTCTTCTACACCCTCTTAATGAACTTCTACAAACAGGAGTGATTTGGAAATGGAACGAAGACTGTAAACGTGCCTTCCATAAATGCAAAGACTTAATCACATCCGAAGAAGTTTTGGCTCATTACAACCCATCACTGCCAATCAGACTGGCGTGCGATGCATCCCCTTATGGCATAGGAGCAGTATTATCCCATAAATTCCCTGATGGCTCAGAACGGCCGATAGCTTTTGCGTCATGCTCATTAAACTCAGCTGAGTGTAACTATGCCCAAATCGACAGGGAAGCACTCAGCCTGGTATGGGGAGTGAAGAAATTCAACCATTACCTACATGCACAAAAATTTACCTTGTTGACTGACCATCAACCCCTCATCTCCATATTCAACCCTAAAAAGGGTGTTCCCATTATGACAGCGCAAAGGCTACAGAGGTGGTCCCTTTTTCTAGGGGCACACCAATACAACATAGAATACAAAGGATCAAAACAGCATGGGAATGCTGATGGTTTATCGCGCCTACCATTGCCAATGGTAGAAGAGGCACCTACAGTAGACCCAGTAGAGATGTTCCACTCTACCATAGTGGAATGTCTACCAGTAACAAATTCTGCCATTGAAAGGGAGACGAGAAATGACCCGACTCTCTCACGGGTTTACGATTTAACAGCGAAGGGATGGCCAGCACATGGCGAACCACTGTTGCCAGCATTCTCGCAAAGAAGAGAACAGCTGTCAGTGTGCCGAGGAACCTTGATGTGTGGATCCAGAGTGGTGATTCCACCCAAACTCCAGGATAAAGTGCTAAAGGAGCTTCATGAGGGGCATCTGGGTGGAGTGAAAATGAAGAACCTAGGTAGGGCGTTTGTATGGTGGCCAGGTATCGATGGAGACATCGAAGAAATGACCAAGAGCTGCCTAGGATGCCAGAAGGTCCAAAACGCTCCACCACAAGCCCCTCTACATCCATGGGAGTGGCCCTCATCTCCCTGGCAAAGGGTGCACATCAACTTTGCTGGTCCATTTATGGACTCAATGTTCTTAATCGCGGTTGATGCACACTCCAAGTGGCCGGAGGTAATAAAGATGTCCTCCACCACCACGGAAAAAACCATCACAGTCTTAAGGACCATATTTGCCAGGAATGGGCTGCCGGAACAGATATGTTCTGATAATGGACCGCAATTTGTGTCCGAAGAATTCAGAAAGTTCTTAAAAAACAATGGGGTTAAGCAATACACGTCCGCCCCATACCATCCCGCCACCAATGGATTGGCTGAAAGGTTTGTCCAGACCTTCAAGAAGGCCATAAAGGCCATGGGTAATGAAGACATAAAGCTTCAGCACAAGGTGGATAACTTCTTATTCGCATACAGGAATGCAACACATATGGTTACCAACCAAACTCCCGCCATGATGTTCTTCAATAGACACCTAAGATGCCGGCTGGATTTGGTCAAGCCCAACATCAGAAGGGACGTGGAGAACCGGCAGTTTCAAGGCATGAATGAAAGGCCAACTAGAACCTTCCAGATAGGTCAACAAGTTTTGGCCCGGGGCTACCATACCGAGAAATGGCAGCCTGGAACTATCTGCACATGACTAGGACCACTGATGTATACCGTGGACATCGGAGAAAGCATAATAAGGCGCCATGCTGACCAAACCATAAAGTCATCCGAAAAGGGACAACCTACACCACAACTCTATATGTCTAATGATGAAGTAGAGATACCCATATCTACCTCCGATCCGGTGATACTGGAACCCGATGAACCCGACACTGGCATTCAAGCCGAATCAGCCTTGCCAAAAGAACCTACACCACCAGAAACTACTACACCCCCGAGGCGTTATCCGGACCGAGTCAGGAAGCCTCCTGAGAAACTGACTTATAATTAATTAACTACAGCAATGTGTATATTATTTTTCTTATAACATGTAATTAATATTTACTTAAAATATGATGTACTGGTTAGGAGGATGAGCAACCTGGCCACAGCACCGTGGTACAGGGGGCCATTCAAGTGGATGGAGTAAAAAGAAATGTTGTAGGGGATAGTATCATTAGGGGGATAGATAGGGTTCTCTGCAGTCAAGAGCGGGAGTCCCGAAGGCTGTGTTGCCTGCCCGGTGCCAGGGTTAAGGACATCTCTAATGGGCTGGAAAGAAACTTGGAGTGGGAGGGGGAGGATCCAGTTGTCGTGGTCCATGTTGGTACAAACGACGTAGATAGGACAAGGAAGACGGTTCTGTTAAAGGAGTATGAGCAGCTAGGGGTCAAATTAAAAAACAGAACCTCAAGGGTAATAATCTCTGGGTTATTACCTGAGCCACGAGCGAATTTGGCTAGGATAAATAAAATTAAAGAGTTAAATGCGTGGCTCAAAGACTGGTGTGGGAGAAATGGGTTTTGCTTCTTGGGACACTGGCACCAGTACTGGGACAGGAGGGAGCTGTTCTGTTGGGACGGACTCCACTTGGCCAGTGCTGGGACTAGTGTCCTGGCGAATCATATAACTAGGGCTGTAGAGAGGGCTTTAAACTAATTAGTGGGGGGGAGGTTTCTAGAGAGCAAACAATAGAAATGACAACAGAGAAGGTCATAGACTTAGGTAGCAGTGGGGGAATTAAAAAACAGAACGTGTCAGGAAGGGACAGAAGGTATGGAGTAAAAAGTAAAGTACTAAAAAGGGAAAAAACAGGAACTAAGTGTTACAAAACATATTTGAAAGTTCTTTATCTGAATGCACGTAGCATTCGTAACAAAATGAATGAGTTAATGGCACAAATAACGACATATGGGTATGATCTTGTGGCCATTACAGAAACATGGCTGCAGGGTGACCATGACTGGGAATGAAACATACCAGGTTATTTAACAATCAGGAAGGACAGGCAGGAAGGGAGAGGAGGTGGGGTGGCTATGTTAATAAAGGAAGGAATCACTACAATACAGAGAAATGATATTGGGTCAAAGGAGCAGGATAGTGAAACAGTTTGGGTGGAGATAAGGAATAATAAGGGGGAAAAAACACTAGTGGGTGTAGTCTATAGGCCTCCGAACAGTTGCAACTCTGTTGGACGGAGTATTAATCAGGAAATAGTTGAGGCTTGTAATAAGGGAACAGCTATAATTATGGGGGACTTTAATTATCATATTAACTGGGCAAATCAAATTGGGCAGAGCTGCCTTGAGGATGAGTTCATTGAGTGTATTAGGGATGGGTTTCTTGAGCAGTATGTAACTGAACCGACCAGGGGGCAAGCAACCTTACATTTGGTCCTGTGTAACGAGACAGGATTAATTAAAAATGTCCTAGTAAAGGATCCCCTTGGAATGAGTGACCATAACATGGTTGAGTTCCATATTCAATTAGAGGGTGAGAAGGTTGGATCTCAAACAAGCGTGCTGAGCTTGAATAAAGGAGACTATGAAGGTATGAGAGCGGAATTGATTAGAGTGGACTGGGAAAATAGATTAAAGAGTAAGATGGTACATGATCAGTGGTGTACATTTAAGGAGTTATTTTACAACTTCCAAAAAATATATATTCCACTGAGGAAAAAAGGGTGTAAAAGAAAAGATAGCCATCCGTGGCTAAGTAAAGTAATTAAGGATAGTACCCGACTAAAAACAAGGGCATATAAGGTAGCCAAATCTAGTGGGAGGATGGAAGATTGGGAAGTCTTTAAAAGACAGCAAAGAATACCTAAAAGATTGATTAAGAAAGGGAAGATAGATTATGAAAATAAATTAGCAAAAAATATAAAAACAGACAGCAAAAGTTTCTATAGTTATTTAAAAAGAAAAAGGGTGGCTAAAGTAAATGTTGGTCCCTTAGAGGATGAGACCAGAAAATTAATGGTGGGAAACATGGAGATGGCAAAAACACTGAACAATTATTTTGTATCAGTCTTTACAGTAGAGGACACTAAGAATATCCCAACACTGGACAAACAGGGGGCTCTAGGGGGGGAGGAAATAAATACGATTAAAATCACTGAGGAAGTGGTACTTGGTAAAATAATGGGACTCAAGGCAGATAAATCCCCTGGCCTGATGGCTTGCATCCTAGGGTCTTGAGGGAAGTAGTGGTAGGGATTGTGGATGCATTGGTAATAATTTTCCAAAACTCACTGGACTCAGCAAAAGTCCCGGCAGATTGGAAAACTGCGAATGTAACACCCTTATTTAAAAAGGGTAGTAGGCAGAAGGCTGGAAACTATAGACCTGTTAGCCTAACATCTGTGGTTGGTAAAATGTTAGAGTCCATTATTAAGGAGACAGTAACGGGACATTTGGATAAACATAATTTAATAGGACAAACTCAGCATGGTTTCATGAAGGGGAAGTCATGTTTGACAAATTTGCTTGAGTTTTTTGAGGAAGTAACACACAGGGTGGATAAAGGGGAACCAGTGGACGTAGTGTATTTAGACTTCCAAAAGGCATTTGACAAGGTGCCACACAAAAGATTATTGCTCAAGATAAAAAATCATGGGATTGGGGGTAATATTCTGGCGTGGGTGGAGGATTGGCTCTCTAACAGAAAGCAGAGAGTTGGGATAAATGGTTCGTTCTCAGATTGGCAACCAGTAACTAGTGGTGTTCCGCAGGGGTCAGTGCTGGGTCCCCAACTCTTTACAATCTATATTAACGATTTGGAGGAGGGGACCGAGTGTAACATATCAAAGTTTGCAGATGATACAAAGATGGGACGGAAAGTAGTGAGTGAGGACATAAAAAACCTGCAAAGGGATATGGACAGGCTAAGTAAGTGGGCAGAGATTTGGCAAATGGAATACAATACTGGAAAGTGTGAGGTTATGCACTTTGGCAGGAAAAATCATAGAGCAAGTTATTATCTTAATGGCAAGAAACTGGAAAGTACTGTAGTACAAAGGGATCTGGGGGTCCTGGTGCACGAAACTCAAAAAGTTAGTATGCAGGTGCAGCAAGTGATCAAGAAGGCCGATGGAATGTTGGTTTTTATTGCTAGGGGGATGGAATATAAAAACAGGGAGGTATTGCTACAGTTGTACAAGGTATTGGTGAGACCGCACCTGGAATACTGCATACAGTTTTGGTGTCCATACTTAAGAAAAGACATACTTGCTCTCGAGTCAGTACAAAGAAGGTTCACTCGGTTAATCCCGGGGATGAGGGGGTGGTCATATGAGGAGAGGTTGAGTAGATTGGGACTCTACTCATTGGAGTTCAGAAGAATGAGAGGCGATCTTATTGAAACATGTAAGATTGTGAAGGGGCTTGATCGGGTGGATGCGGTGAGGATGTTCCCAATGATGGGTGAAACTAGAACTAGGGGGCATAATCATAAAATAAGGGGCTGCTCTTTCAAAACTGAGATGAGGAGAAACCTCTTCACTCAGAGGGTGGTAGTTTTGTGGAATTTGCTGCCCCAGAAAGCTGTGGAAGCTGCATCATTAAATAAATTTAAAACAGAAATAGATAGTTTCCTAGAAGTAAAGGGAATTAAGGGTTACGGGGAGCAGGCAGGAAATTGGACATGAGTCTAGGTTCGGAATGGTCATGGCCCTGTGGGTAGTGGAGTGGGCCCAGGGGCCGTGTAGCCTGGTTCTGCTCCTACTGTGTTCTAATTCTGTGTTAGATTTCAGGAGATGGTTTTATTCCTGTTCCTGGCTGGGGTGGAGATCGCCTTTACAGAAGGTAAGTACTGTAGAAAATATAGGGACAGAGTGATTTCCTGGAAGAATTTCGATCGCCTAGATGGGTCGGAGAGGAATTTCCCAGATTTTTTTCTCCCAAATTGGCCATTGGGTCTTTATCTGGTTTTTCGCCTCTCCCGGGAGATCACATGGGTTCGGGTGGATGCAGAGTGATAGAAGATTTGAGGTTAGGATCAGATCAGCCATGATCTTATTGAATGGTGGAGCAGGCTCGAGGGGCCGATTGGCCTACTCCTGCTCCTATTTCTTATGTTCTTATGTTATCCACGTTATACTGCATCTGTCATGTATTTGCCCACTCACTCAACTTGTCTAAATTGCCTTGAAGCCTCTTTGCATCCTCCTCACAACTCACAATCCCACCTAGTTTTGTGTCGTCAGCAAACTTGGAAATATTACATTTGGTTCCCTCATCCAAATCATTGATATATATTGTGAATAGCTGGGGCCCAAGCACTGATCCCTGCCGTACCCCGCTAGTCACCGCCTGCCACCCCGAAAAAGAACCATTTATTCCTACTCTCTGTTTCCTGTCTGTAAACCAATTTTCAATCCATGCCAGTATATTACCCCCAATCCCATGTGCTTTAATTTTGCACACTAACCTCTTATGTGGCACTTTATCAAAGGCCTTCTGAAAATCCAAATACACCACATCCACTGGTTCTCCCTTATCTATTCTACCAGTTGCATCCTCAAAAAACTCCAGTAGGTTTGTCAAACACGATTTCCCTTTCATAAATCCAGGTTGACTTTGTCTAATCCGTTGATATATTCTAAGTATCCTGTTATCACATCCTTCATAATAGACTCTAGCATTTTCCCTACTACTGATGTTAGGCTAACCGGTCTGTAGTTCCCTGTTTTCTCTCTCCCTCCTTTTTTAAATAGTGGGGTTACATTTGCCACCCTCCAATCTTTTTTTTTTTTATTCATTGATGGGATGTGGGCATCGCTGGCTAGCTTGGCCTGCATTTAGTGCCCATCCCTAATCTGCAGGAACTGTTGCATAATCTATAGAATTTTGGAAGATGACAACCAATGCATCCACTATTTCCATGGCTACCTCTTTTAGTACTCTGGGGTGCAGATGCAGATTATCAGGCCCTGAGGATTTATCGGCTTTCAGTCTCCTTAATTTCTCCAGCACTATTTTTTTACTAATACTAATTTCCTTTAATTTCTCCTTCTCACTAGACCCTTGGTTCCCTAACATTTCTGGGAAGTTATTTGTGTCCTCTTCTGTGAAGACAGAACCAAAGTATTTGTTTAATTGCTCTGCCATTTCCTTGTTCCCCATTATAAATTCTCCCGTTTCTGACTGTAAGGGACCTATATTTGTCTTCACTAATTTTTTTTTTTACATACTGGTAACATGGTTCAGTCCTGGATGTGATTAACAGCAGAATTCAACCGCTGCAGTCACATGTGAACTCGCTGGTGTTTCAGCAGGTTGGATGAACAATTAAATCCCTTCTCACACACGGAGCAGGTGAACGGCCTCTCCCCAGTGTGAATTCGCTGGTGTGTCAGCAGGGTCGATGATCGAGTGAATCCCTTCCCACATGCAGAGCAGATGAACGGCCTCTCCCCAGTGTGACTGCGCTGATGATTTTTCAGCTCAGAAGGGTAATTGAATCCCTTCCCACACTCAGAGCAGGTGAACGGTCTCTCCCCCGTGTGACTACGTCGATGAATTTCCAGCTTGGATGGGTAATTGAATCTCTTCCCACAGTCCCCACATTTCCATGGTTTCTCCATGGTGCGGGTGTCCTCGTGTCTGTCCAGGTTGGACGATCTGTTGAAGCCTTGTCCACACACAGAACACGTGTACGGTTTCTCCTCGCTGTGAATGGTGCGATGTTTTTTCAGGCTGTGTAACTGGTTAAAGCTCTTTCCACAGTCAGTGCACTGGAACACTCTCACTCGGGGGTGTGTGTCTTGGTGCTTTTCCAGTCACACTGATGTTTGAAATCTTTTCCCACAGACAGAACAAACATTTCTCCTTCCACATTCAAAGGCCGATGTTATTACCTATAAATGCAGTTTACAAAAGACATCACTGTAAATTCAGGATAAAAATGCAGTATAGATAATTCCAGTTTCTGTGGAACATTCTTTCCTCTCTTATTACGTAGAATTACATACAAACATAGAAGATAGGAGCAGGAGTAGGCCATTCGGCCCCTCGAACCTGCTCCGCCATTCAATGAGATCATGGCTGATCATCCAAATTCAGTACCCTGTCCCTGCCTTCTCCCCATACCCCTTGATCCATTTAGCCTTAAGAAATATATCTAACTCCTTCTTGAATATATTTACTGAATTGGCCTCAACTGCCTTCTGTGGTAGAGAATTCCACAGGTTCACCACTCTCTGGGTGAAGAAATTCCTCCTCATCTCTGTCCTAAATGGCTTACTCCTTATCCTTAGACTGTGACCCCTGGTTCTGGACTCCCCGACCATCGGGAACATCCTTCCTGCATTTAGTCTGTCTAGTCCTGTTAGAATTTTATAAATTTCAATGAGATCCCCTCTCATTCTTCTAAACTCCAGTGAGTATAAGCCCAATCGACCCAATCTCTCCTCATACGTCATTCCTGCCATCCCAGGTATGTCTGGTGAATCTTCGCTGCACTCCCTCCATGGCAAGAACATCCTTCCTCAGATAAGGCGACCAAAACTGCACACAATACCCAAGATGTGGTCTCACCAAGGCCCTGTACAACTGTAGCAAGACATCCTTGTTCCTGTACTCGAACCCTCTCGCTCCGAAGGCCAACATACCATTTGCCTTCTTAACCGCCTGCTGCACCTGCATGCTTACCTTCAGCAACTGGTGCACAAGGACACTCAGGTCTCGTTGCACTTCCCCTTCTCCCAATCTATTGCCGTTCAGATAATAATCTGCCTTCCTGTTTTTGCCACCAAAGTGGATAACCTTGCATTAATCCACATTATGCTGCATCTGCCATGCATCTGCCCAATCACCCAACCTGTCCAAATCATACAGGAGTTTCTCAGCATCCTCCTCACAGCACACATGCCCACCCAGCTTTGTGTCGTCTGCAAACTTGGAGATAGTCATAGAGTCATAGAGTTATACAGCACGGAAAGAGGCCCTTCGGCCCATCGCGTCCGCGCCGGCCATCAAGCCCTGTCTAATTAATCCCATTTTCCAGCATTTGGTCCGTAGCCTTGTATGCTATGGTGTTTCAAGTGCTCATCCAAATGCTTCTTGAATGTTGTGAGGGTTCCTGCCTCTACCACCCTTTCAGGCAGTGAGTTCCAGATTCCAACCACCCTCTGGGTGAAAAAGTTCTTCCTCAAATCCCCTCTAAACCTCCTGCCCCTTACCTTGAATCTATGCCCCCTTGTTATTGACCCCTCCAGTAAGGGAAAAAGTTCCTTTCTATCTACCCTATCTATGCCCCTCATAATTTTGTACACCTCAATCAGGTCCCCCCTCAGCCTTCTCTGCTCCAAGGAAAACAACCCCAGCCTGTCCAGTCTTTCTTCATAGCTGAAGCGCTCCAGCCCAGGTAACATCCTGGTGAATCTCCTCTGCACCCTCTCCAAAGCAATCACATCCTTCCTATAGTGTGGCGACCAGAACTGCACACAGTATTCCAGCTGTGGCCTAACCAGCGTTTTGTACAGCTCCATCATAACCTCCCTGCTCTTATATTCTATGCCTCGGCTAATGAAGGCAAGTATCCCATATGCCTTTTTAACCACCTTATCCGCCTGTTCTGCTGCCTTCAGGGATCTATGTACATGCACACCAAGGTCCCTCTGATCCTCTGTCTTACCTAGGGTCTTACCATTCATTGTGTATTCCCTTGCCTTGTTAGTCCATCCAAAATGCATCACCTCACACTTTTCAGGGTTAAATTCCATTTGCCACTGTTCCGCCCATCTGACCAATCCATCTATATCATCCTGCAGACTGAGGCTACCCTCCTTGCTATTTACCACCCCACCAATTTTCGTGTCATCTGCGAACTTACTGATCATACCTTTTACATTCACATCCAAATCATTAATGTAGAGCACAAACAGCAAGGGACCCAGCACCGATCCCTGCGGTACCCCACTGGACACAGGCTTCCAGTCACAAAAACAACCTTCCACCATCACCCTCTGCCTTCTGCCACTAAGCCAGTTTTGGATCCAATGTGCCAAGGCACCTTGGGCTCTTACTTCCTTGACCAGTCTCCTATGCGGGACTTTATCAAAAGCCTTACTGAAATCCATGTATACCACATCCACTGCACTACCCTCATCCACACACCTAGTCACCCCCTCGAAAAATTCAATCAAGTTAGTCAGACATGATCTTCCCTTGACAAAGCTATGCTGAATATCCCTGATTAATCCTTGCCTCTCCAAGTGGAGACTAATTCTGTCCCTCAGAATTTTTTCCAATAATTTCCCTACCACTGATGTTAGGCTCACTGGCCTGTAATTCCCTGGTTTATCCCTACTACCCATCTTGAATAATGGTACTACGTTAGCTGTTCTCCAGTCCTCTGGCACATCCCCTGTGGCCAGAGAGGTTTTGAAAATTTGTGTCAGAGCCCCTGCAATCTCCTCCTTTGCCTCACACAGCAGCCTGGGATACATCTCGTCCGGGCCTGGGGATTTATCCACTTTTAAGCCTGCTAAAACCGCTAGTACCTCCTCCCTCTCGATGCTAATATGTTCAAGTATATCACAGTCCCCCTGCCCGATTTCTATGTCTGCATTGTCCTTCTCCATAGTGAACACAGATGCAAAAAATTCATTTAAAACCCCACCTACATCTTCTGGCTCCACACACAGATTGCCACTTTGGTCCCTAATGGGCCCTACTCTTTCCCTAGTTATCCTCTTACCCTTAATATACTTGTAAAACACCTTAGGATTTTCCTTTATTTTGCTCGCCAGTGTTATTTCATGGCCCCTCCTCGCTCTCCTAATTTATTTTTTTAAGTATCCCCCTGCACTTTTTATACTCCTCTAGGGCTTCCTCTGTCTTTAGTCCTTTGTATCTGCCAAAAACCCTCCTTTTTTTCCTAATCCATTCTCGTATATCCCTTGACATCCAAGGTTCCCTGGGCTTGTTGGTCCCACCCTTGACCTTTACGGGAACATGTTGCCATTGTACTCTCTCAATTTCCCTTCTGAAAGACTCCCATTGTTCCGATGTGGATTTTCCTACAAGTAGCTGATCCCAGTCCACTTTGGCCAGATCCTGCCTTATCATATTAAAATCGGCCTTCCCCCAATTTAGAACTTTTATTTCCGGTCCATCTCTGTCCTTTTCCATGACTACCTTAAATCTCACCGAATTATGGTCACTGTCACCAAAGTGCTCACCTACTAACACTTGAGGAAATCTACATGATATAAGGGGTTAATTTCAAGTGCTTGCTGGGTAAAAGTTTTCAGACTTGACACTGGGCAAGTGTCGATGTGTAACTAGAGCTATTGTACGTACTCGGACTACAGCCAAGAACAGATGTCTACCCACCTAATGAGAATGTAGAAGTGGAATAATGAGTTTCTTTGATGTACCAATGACCTGATAACTTGTGACCGAAAGCAAAGCTTGCCTCCCTTATATATGATTAAAGAGGACCTCCGGTTACACGATTCATGCCCTGTTATAGATTAACGGTTGACTTATGTGTCCAGGATCCTTCTGTCAATATGTTATTTCTACCTGATGATTAATCTAAAATGTATCCTGATAGAGGAACAAAGGGATTTCAATCAAACTTGTTTGTTACACTGTATAAATATAGAACGTTTACACTGTATCATTGGAATAGTAGCCTCACCCCTTGAGTGGAGGTGCTGATTCCCCTTGCAAGAGAAGTAAAATAAAAGGCCTGTCCGTCTGACGAATCCAAGTGTGTATTGAGTCATTACCCAGAGCTAAGAAGTAAGGCACTTCTACAATTTGGAGGTTCCACCGAGATGGCTTGCTGTACCAATTGGTGAGTTAACAGACGCCGAGTACGTTGCTCGGTTGGGAAAATCCCATCGGCCGAAGGTGGTGTTTTGCCACATTTTTGGGACTTTCCCTGCCATAAGCATAGCTGCGCACAGTCTGTTTATTCCATTGGACAGCACTGCCATCGGGTAATTGACTCACAAGGTTCGGGGGTTAAACTGCCGTTGTGACTGCTTCCCTTCCAGAAACGGAACAGAGGACCAGCCATGAGGCGCTGACGCCCCGCGAACAGGATCGTGCAGAAAAGGACTGTAGGAAGCGCTGAAATAAAGGTACCAGAGAGAGAAGGTTAAGTCAGGAATTTGATTAACTAAGGAGCTAGCGATTTATTGGAAATTGAACTAGCAAGGTTCCAGCTTGCTGAGAGAGAAGGTTAAGTCAGGAATTTGATTAACTAAGGAGCTAGCGATTTACTGGAAATTGAACTAGCAAGGTTCCAGCTTGAAGTTAGCTGGGACAAATTGAAGGCCCTTTTTGCTAAAGATTTGGCTAAAGGGAGTAGGGTAGAAGGAGAGAAGAGCTTGAAGTTAGCTGGGACAAATTGAAGGCCCTTTTTGCTAAAGATTTGGCTAAAGGGAATAGGGTAAAAAAAAAAGAGAGAAGAGTGGGCGGATGTCTGAAACACAGTGTCAATGTTTAATGTTTATGAGAGTGAGTATTTAACTACTTGTTATTATCAATCAACTTTGCAGCTTTGTCCAGTAAGGCTGCATAGGTTGGGGATTTAGTAACACTTTGGTTGTTGTTTAACAAGTGTATTGTTTATTGTTTATTGTTATATGTATTAATGTTTAGTCATGTCTGATCTGTAGAGGCGTCCCACGCAGATCATAGAGTGTTACGGAATTGTTGTATGTTTTAACTAAAATATTTAAGCTGAAAAAAAAAACTGCAGAAGGGGTTGGAAAAGACCCAAGCCGGGGAAGTGAGTCCCGCGGCGGAATGTATGGTTGAGAAAATAGTGATGTCTTTTACATGATCCACTAAGCTATTGTGGATTCAGTATTTTCCCCAGTTAGAAATACCTTCCACGAGGGTTGAGAACCCTCGAGTTTTATACGTATGTATAGTTTATTAATCTGATCTGTAGGGGCGTACAACGCAGATCATGGATTGTCACGGGAGTTTAGATTGTTTTAAGTGAACCATTTAAGCTGCTAAAATGAGTGCTAGCGCCAGTAAGCCACCCGAGAAAGGCACGCCAGCAGCCTTTATGTTAAAGAACTGGTCAATCATCCATTGATCACCTACCAAATTGGTCCAAATGGACTGTAAATAAGACTAGACCCTTTCCCTCAGATAGTCATTTAACATAGAAAGAATTACTTGCCTCGAGAAATGTTTAACGGACGAGAGAGAAATAGAGAACAGCCAGATAAAAAGACTGCCTCTATGTTGGTTGAGTCAGAAAAAAAAAATTACCCCGAAGAAACACCTTTCTCCTCTATTATGGTAGGATAACAAGGTAACTATAGAAGGATGAATAGAGGGGAATATAGAGGAAGATGTGGTAGAATAAGAGGGTATGGACGATCTGGTAATTGTTACAATTGCGGACAACCCGGACATTGGGCAAACCAATGCCCTGCGAAAAATCGTCAGAATAAAACCTCCAATAATGGACCTCCGTTAGAGAATAAAGGTCCTAATTTCACTGTCCATAACCCTTTTTCGGACCAGTCAGGAGGTTACCCTACAAACGGACAGGGATTTAGGAGAAATAGAGATCAGAATTACTGACTGACACCAGCAGCCCCAGGCGCCACAGACCACCAAATGCCCGTTGTTTCTTTAAATTCACGCAGCGAACCTGAAATTAAAATGCAAATAGCTGGGAGACCTATGTCATTTTAGTAGATACAGGAGCAACCTTTTCAGTGTTAGGGAAAGGATATTCTGAAGGAATGCCTATTAATGGGAAAAAGACCCCGATAGCTGGATTGGCTGGAATACTACAACGCTTGAATCAATCGACTCCCCTCACAGTAAAAGTAGAAGAATTTGAGGAAGAACACTCCTTTCTGTTATCAGGAGATGTCTCTATGAATTTATGTGGAAGAGACTTGCTGTGCAAAATTAATGCTACAATTATTTGCTCCCCATCAGGAGTAACGGTAGAAATCCAAGTAGATAAGGCATATGCGTACCCAGTAACAGAAATAAAACACCCTGTTCTTTACACATGGGAAATTGCCGACCCAAGTTTGAGTCCCAAACTTGTCAGTCTGTTAGGAGCGTGGGGATTCGTTACAAGCTCCATTAAACAATACCAGGAATCCCTGAAACTAGGGAAATGGCATTCAAAATTGCACTGCACGGCCTGCTATGACAAAACAGGACAAGATTTAAAATACCTCCTAACTATTAGACTGCACAGCCCTATAAAGTTACAATTAATCCAGCTGCACCATTACCCAAAAGGTCACAGTATCCATTGTCAGAGAAAGCAGAAAAAGGAGTTGAGCCAGTGATGGAATCATTGTTAAAACAGGGAGTTAACGCCAGATAGAATAAAGGTTGTTTGCAACACATCGTTGCCAAAAACTAAAGGAGAAATGAAGCATTTTCTAGGAATGACTGGCTATTGTAGACAATGAATACATGAGCATGACAAATTTGGAAAATTTATGGTTACCTGACTTCCTCGGGAACCCAGATTAAAAATGCACAAGAAGTGAAAAATCTTTTACTAGCTATTCAGAGACGTAAACAGATTGCAATTATTAAGTGCCAAGCGCACACGGGGCATTTGGACAAGGTTGCGCTTGGAAACGCTGCTGCAGATAGCGCTGCTAAGTCAGTAGCTATATCAAGTACTGAACGACAAGTTTCAGCCTTCCCTGTTAGGGAAAAGCCAGAGATACCGCAGCCCCCGTCCTTAGATGATGTGCTGACCCATCAAAATAGGGCCAGTTCTGATGAAGTAAAGGAATGGGTTGTTAATCATTGTTTTAAAAACACTGACGGCTTATGGGTTCATCATGACGGCCGCATGGTGGCACCCAAATCATTACTATCACCAATTGCCCGATGTGTTCATAAATTCACCCATGCGGGCAAAGAGGGGATGGCGGACTGTATCCTCAAGACCTGGTATGCACCAGGAATCTCAAAATTGGCAAAACAAATTTGTGAAAATTGTATTATCTGCCAGACCATGAATGCAGGAAAAAAAATAAAGAAGGTACAGCCCGCATCCCATCCAAACCCCATGGGTCCTTTTGTACACTTGCAAATGGATTTTATTGAACTACCTGTGTGTATGAGCTTTAAATATGTATTAGTTATTGTTGATATGTTTTCAAGATGGATTGAAGCGTTTCCTTGTAGAAAGAGTGACGCCACTACTGTTGCTAAATGTTTATTGAAGGACATTGTACCTCGCTTTGGGATACCAGCAAAACTGTCAAGTGACAATGGGTCCCATTTTACGGGAACAGTGATTAAGGAACTATGCAAAGCTTTACAGATTAACCAGCACCTTCATTGTAGTTATCATCCACAGTCGGCTGGACTAGTGGAAAGATATAACGGGATGCTGAAAAACAAGCTTGCAAAACTGTGTAAAGAAACTGGACTTAAATGGGTTGATTTGTTACCCATAGCTTTAATGACAATGCGGTCTGCTACCAACAGAACTACAGGATTGTCGCCTCACGAGATCGTCATGGGAAGACCACAAAGATTGCCTTTTTCGGCACCTTTAACAGCTAAACAAATGGACATCCATAAAATGGAGGAAGATATGTTGAGTTATTGCATTGCACTAACCAAATGCATTTCTAGTTTCCATCAACAGGTGAAGGAAGCCCAGGTCGATCCCGCTGAAGGAAAGTGCCATACTTTCGAGCCAAGAGATAACGTCTACATAAAAATCTTCAAACGAAAGAATGGCCTTCAACCCAGATTTGAGGGACCCTTCCAAGTACTCCTGACCACAAACACCGCTGTAAAAGTAAAGGAGCGACCAACATGGATACACGTGTCCCATTGTAAGAAGGCATCAGTTGAAGACGATACACTGCCAAGATGAACTGGATTTGGACTCTAATAAGACTGTCCCCTTTGTTAACGATAATTGAAACTGCCATATTGATTTATCAGATCCCCTGAAAGGCAAACCATGTATAAAAGAATGTGTACTTTTAACCAAAAATCTCTTTTATGTTATATGTTATAATGAGACCATGAAAGTCCAGCTCCAGGACCATACTATGCAGGTACCCCCGTATCAACCCCTAAATCTTAGGGTAAGACAGGGTAAGATAGTAGAAGAAGATAGTGGACAAAGGCTTGATAAGCTATGGGTCACATGCCCTGATACTGTATTACCAAGTGACAAAACTGCGAACGGAGGGGTTATCTGCAGTGGTAATTCAAGAGGAGGACTGGCCCTGACAGCTAAGTCAATGTTTTGTGATAATCCTTTTACACAACCCCTCGTTTCAACATCAATTACTCAGAAAAGAAAAATTAGTAGGACCGCTAAGAAACAAGGAGGGAGAAGTAGAAGACTGTTAAATAAGCATAACTATCATCAAGTTAATGCCTTTGTATACATGAGCTATCTGTACGCTAAAAGACAGAACCTTGCCAAATGCTGGATATGCAGCCACATCCCTGTGCATGCAGAGGGTGGAATACCTCTAAGGCCCATTCCCTTCGAAATAGAAGAGATGGTAGGGTGGTTATTACAGTCTAATACCACCTGGAATAAGGAGGCAGCCAGTACATTTCAGACCCAAAATAGTTTAAACCCAGATCAGTTGGAAAATGAATGGAAAGATGCAGGATACAACCTTATAAAACTTGAAGGGTGGTTTCATCCCCAATATGATAGTCGAAGGAATCCAGAGAGTCTATTAGTGACGTCAATGGGAACCATAAATAAAACAAAAGGAGAAGTCTGTCTGGTAAACGACAATGGAGAAGGATTGATGGTTGGATGGAGTGAGTGCAAATGTAACTACACTTTAACTAAAACTACTACTAAACCACCGGGTGCAGTCGAATGGCCCTATTGGGGACGGTGGAATCTGTCCACAGTACAAAATTTGACTAGTAAAAAAATCTGGAAAGGAGAACACGGAATAGGAATGATGCACCAGATATGGAACAAATTTGAAGCCTATAATAACACCTATTTCATCTGTGGGCATAGAGCATACCCCTGGTTACCACAAAATTGGACTGGGTCATGTTATTTGGGATATGTAGTGCCTTATATACATCACATTTCATCTTTGGATAGCCACCCTGGGACACGAGCAAAACGAGCCATTACAGAAATTGAAAGGTTCTTTGCTATAGCATTTCCCTGGTATGGAACAGGGAAGTTAACAAGAGAATCTATAAACATGGCAGCAGTGTTGGAACAAATAGCCAATGATACTGCAGATGCTCTTAGTGATGTAAACGCAGAAATGGTGGCTTTGCGCACTGTTGCCTTACAAAACCGCATGGCTCTGGACTATTTGTTGGCAAAAGAAGGGGGCACATGTGCAATCATAAAAACCGAATGTTGCACCTATATCCCAGATAGCTCAGAAAATATCACCAATCTGGTAAACCACATAAAGAAGGCCGTAGAGAAACTACGTCAACCTGAACCATGGTCAATGTGGGATTGGATTTCAGGATGGGGAGGAGCATTGGGAAAGCAAATTTTGGAAGCTTTTATCGCAATTGTGATGATAATAATTTTAATTAGTTTATTGATTGGTTGTTTAAAATTATTGTGTACAAAAGTCCTTTCCTTATTAGCGTCAACTCCTCCAGTACCAATGATGTCTGAATATGAGGATATTAAGGGTGAGACCTTTGATGTAGAGTTTCTTAAACTTAGCGAGATAGATTGTCCTTAGAAAGGACAAAAGGGGGGAATGAGGAAATCTACATGATATAAGGGGTTAATTTCAAGTGCTTGCTGGGTAAAAGTTTTCAGACTTGACACTGGGCAAGTGTCGATGTGTAACTAGAGCTATTGTACGTACTCGGACTACAGCCAAGAACAGATGTCTACCCACCTAATGAGAATGTAGAAGTGGAATAATGAGTTTCTTTGATGTACCAATGACCTGATAACTTGTGACCGAAAGCAAAGCTTGCCTCCCTTATATATGATTAAAGAGGACCTCCGGTTACACGATTCATGCCCTGTTATAGATTAACGGTTGACTTATGTGTCCAGGATCCTTCTGTCAATATGTTATTTCTACCTGATGATTAATCTAAAATGTATCCTGATAGAGGAACAAAGGGATTTCAATCAAACTTGTTTGTTACACTGTATAAATATAGAACGTTTACACTGTATCATTGGAATAGTAGCCTCACCCCTTGAGTGGAGGTGCTGATTCCCCTTGCAAGAGAAGTAAAATAAAAGGCCTGTCCGTCTGACGAATCCAAGTGTGTATTGAGTCATTACCCAGAGCTAAGAAGTAAGGCACTTCTACACACTTCTACCACTTGCCCGGCCACATTCCCTAGAATTAGGTCCAGTACCGCCCCCTCTCTTGTAGGACTTTCTACATGCTGGCTCAAAAAGCTCTCCTGGATGCACTTTAAGAATTCTGCACCCTCTTAGCCTTTCACACTCTATCCCAGTTAATATTGGGGAAGTTGAAATCCCCCACTATTATTACCCTATTATTTGCACATTTCTCTGAGATTTGCCTACATATCTGTTCCTCTATCTCCCCCTGACTGTTTGGGGGCCTATAGTACACTCCCAGCAAAGTACTTACCCCCTTTTTGTTTTTAAGTTCTACCCATATGGCCTCATTAGAGGAACCTGCTAATATATCATCCCTCCTTATAGCAGTAATTGACTCCTTAATTAATATTGCGACACCCCCTCCTCTTTTACCGCCCCCTCTGTCTCTCCTGAATATATTGAGCTGCCAATCTTGCCCCTCCCTCAACCATGTCTCCGTGATAGCAACAATATCATACTCCCATGTGTTCATCAACACCTTCAGTTCATCCACCTTATTCGCAAGACTCCTTGTATTAAAATAAATGCCATCCAGCCTTGCCCTACTCCCTTGTGCCGTTACATATTTGCTCTGCCTTCCAAGCTGACTTGTTTTTTCCTCTATATTTGGCTGTACATCACCCCCTATTATAGCTCCACTCTGTATCCCATCCCCCTTCCAAATTAGTTTAACCCGCCCCCCAAGGATATGTGTCCCGTTCTGGTTCAGGTGCAACCCGTCCGACTTTACATCTAGTTCCCTCATACATAGATTGTACAGCACAGAAACAGACCATTCGGCCCAACTGGTCCATGCGGTGTTTATGCTCCCCACGAGCCTCCTCCCATCTCTCTTCATCTCACCCTATCAGCAGCTCCTTCTATTCCGTTCTCCCATGTGTTTATCCAGCTTCCCCTTAAATGCATCCCTGCTGTTCACCTCAATCACTCCCTGTGGCAGCAAGTTCCACATTCTCAGCACTCTCTGGGTGAAGGAGTTTAATCTAAATAGGACTTTCCTGGGCAGCCAATCAGCACTGCTGCCTCTTTTGTGCATTTCCTGGCGAGGCTAAACAGTTGATATTTTCTGATGAAAAAGAGCTGAGCTCGGCAGCATTAGTCCTGTTTTGCCTCCTTTGGAGACCAGGTGTACGAGCAGAGTGAGCGCAGCCTTCACAGCAACCGTAATAAAATTGTTACAGTTGTGAAGGAACTTTGTGTCAGTGCACTGGACCACAAACAAAGTATGCGTGTCGATTATTGTCTGACTGCGCTACTGTGACGTTTTAAAGGTGCTATATAAAGGTAAGTTGTTGTTGGTGTATAGAGTACTCTGTTGAAATTTAGTGAAATGATCGATAACCAAGGAAGATCATTTCTTTGTTTGGTTCTATTGGTTTTCATAGAATCATGGAAGCGTACAGCACGAAGGAGGCCATTTGGCCCATCGTGCCTGTGCTGGCTCTTAGAATGAGCACTCGTGCTTAGTCCCACATCCCTGCTTGTTGTCCGTAACCCTGTAAGATCCTCATCCTCAAGTACCCGCCCAACTCCCTTTTAAAATCATTGATGGAATCAGCTCATGACCTTTTCAGGAAGAGCGTTCCCGATCCCGACAACTCTCTCAGTTTTATTCAATTGTTACCACAGTTGCCTTCTGTGAAGGTTTAATAATAAATGCATTTTGCTGTGAAAGCAATTAAAATATTCCTAGTATATAAATAGATACATCAAAATATTAAAATTGTGGGATGGAGGGCAGTGCTCGCCAGGGCCCAATAAACAATGGAATTCTTGTTTCCCAACCCAATGCTCAGAAGATGAAGTCCCAGAGCTGCCTCTGGCTCGGTTCCACCTGCCCTATTCTGACAAGCTAAGCTGTTGGTCAGTGCACTGTGATTGTCCAGTGGGCAGAAAATGGCAAATCTAGAAATATGACCAAAATAACACATTTTAACCCCAAAGCTGTAAATCCCCATCCCACACACTCTCCCTCCTCCCTGTGCTGAAATCCAAACCCATCGCACCATCTCCAATATTTCTTTCCTCCACTCCCAGTTTTCTCCCTCCCTCTACTCAGGTTGGGTTCAGTTCTCCACCCGCTGTGTGCAGAGTGAGAATAAAATCAATGAGTCAATGATTGTCTCTCCTGGTCACTGGGACCCTGAAGCCCCGCCTACTCTCTGTTCCTGCACCAAGATGGCCGCACATGCGCGTATAGGGACGATAGCAGTGTGGTAATATCACTGGACCAGTAATCCAGAGGCCTGGACTAATGATCCAGAGACGCGAGTTCAAATCCCACCACAGCAGCTGGGGAATTTAAGTTCAGTTAATTTAATAAATCTCGAACAAAAAGCTAGTATCAGTAATGGTGACCATGAAACTATCGGGTTGTCGTAAAAGCCCATTTGGTTCACTAATGTCCTTTTGGGAAAGAAATCTGCCGTCCTTACCCGGTCTGGCCTATTGGTGACTCCAGACCCACAGCAATGTGGTTGACTCTTAACCGTCCTCTGAAATGGCCCAGCGAATCACTGAATTGTAACAAACCACGATGACCTTCACCACATGGACTGCAGCGGTTCAAGAAGGCGGCTCACCACCACCTTCTCAAGGGCAACTCGGGATGGGCAATAAATGCCGGTCTTGCCAGCGACACCACATCCCAGAAACAAATAAAATAAATCCTGCCCTGCCCAAGATGGCGGCCCGTAACCCCGCCCTGCCCAAGATGGCGGCCAATGACCCCGCTGACCCGGGCCTGTCACCGCGGGGTAAAGCCGGGGCCTGTGGGCTCTAATTCGGGGCCTGAGGCCGACACCGGGTGTTTGTGAAGCTTCCCAGCCCACCCGCGGGTCCAATTCCTCCTCCAGTCCCCGGAAGAAAGCCTCACAGCCGCCCCAGAGCTGAATGAACCCCGGCCCGGGGGCTGTTATTCGGCTCGAAGGCCGCAGCCCCTTTATTATAAAGCCGGCCTTGTGGTTTATTCTCCCACCTCACCCGCCCTCCCTCTCCTACCGCGTCCGTTCTGTCCCGACCGCCATCTTCCTTCAGGCGGCCCAAGAACCCGGCTCTACTGGGCCCCTGTCACTCAGATAGGGCGTATTCCCAACCGCGCGGCATTCTGGGTACCCACGGCCGCCATTGAGGATGTGAAGAAATTCCTGGTAATTGATTTTTTTTTACGCGTATCAGCGGCCTGTCCTCTAAATAATACAATGGGTCTTGGGTGAATGGAGCAGTTGAGGAACAGAAGAGGCGCATTTGGGCCAGGAAAACATTTTTTTTACTTCTTTCATGGGATGTGGGCGTCGCTGGCAAGGCCAACTTTTATTGGCCATCCCTAATTGCCCTTGAGAAGGTGGTGAGCCGTCTTCTTGAACCGCTGCAGTCGCTGTGGTGAAGGTGCTCTCACAGTGCTGTTAGGGAGGGAGTTCCAGGATTTTGACCCAGCGACGATGAAAGAACAGCAATATACTTCCAAGTCAGGATGCTGTTCCCATGCACCTGCTGCCTTGTCCTTCGAGGTGGAAGAGGTCGCGGGTTTTCACAGAATCACAGAATCTACAGTGCAGATAGAGGCCATTTCGGCCCATCGAGCCTGCACCGACACATATCCCACCCTATCCCCATAACCCCATGTATTTAATCCCGTAACACTAAGGGTCAATTTATCATAGCCAAATCAACCTAACCTGCACATCTTTGGACTGTGGGAGGAAACCGGAGCACCCGGAGAAAACCCACGCAGACACAGGGAGAATGTGCAAACTCCACACAGACAGTCACCCAAGGCCAGATTTGAACCCGGGTCCCTGGCGCTGTGAGGCAACAGTGCTAACCACTATGCCACCGCGCCGTATTAAAAAATAACATGGCCGTTGACCCCCGTTGGCATCACAATCACTATTGAGACTGGGCACTTTAGGGATCAGTGATAGAAGTGAGGACTGTGGTTAGGGTGATACAGTCAGGGGTTGGGGTTAGGGATTACGTTAATGATTCGGGTTAGGATCTTACACTTAGGCTACCAAGGCTAGGAGAGGCTCTCTGGAAGATATGGGGAGTATGATTGTCCATGAGGGTAACCAAATTTATGAGAACTTAAAAATTCTAGAGTAAGACAGGAGGAAAGGCTCGAAAATGGAACAATCGGTAGCAGGAAATCCATTTGTCTCCTCTTATCGTGGAAAAACCAAGGAATTGACACACTGTTTAAAACAAAGCTGATTTATTTGGCATATATCCAGAATCAACATCACTAAAACAGATTATCTGGTCATTATCACATTGCTGTTTGTGGGAGCTTGCTGTGCCCAAATTGGCTGTCACATTTCCTACATTACAACAGTAACTACACTTTAAAAAAAAAGTATTTCACTGGCTGTAAAGAGCTTTGGGACATCCGGTGGTCGTGAAAGGTGCTATATAAACGTAAGTCTTTCTTTTCTTTTAATATTAAATTCCACCCCAGTTAGAAGGGTTATTAACACCAGCACCGTGAACATGGTTCAGTCCTGGATGTGATTAACAGCAGCAAAAACAGCAGAATCCAACACCTGCAGTCACTTGTGAACTCGCTGGTGTGCCAGCAGGTTGGATGACTGAGTGAATTCCTTCGCACACACGGAGTAGATGAATGGCCTCCCCCTCATGTGAACTCGCTGGTGAGCCATAAGGCTGGATGAGCGCCTGAACCTCTTCCTGCAGTGAGAGCATTAAAATGGTCTCTCATCAGTGTGAACTCTCTGATGTTTAATCAGACTCAGAGCATTTAAAGCTTTTCCCACAGTCCAAGCATTTCAAAGGTCTCTCCCCAGAGTGAACTCGCTGGTGTCTCACCAGCTCTGCTGAGCATTTAAAGCTGTTCCCACAGTCAGAGCATTGAAACGGTCTCTCATCAGTATGAATGAGCTGGTGTTTAATCACTCCCTCTGAACTTTTAAATCTGTTCCTACAGGCACAGCATTTAAAAAGTCTCTCATCAGTGTGAATACGCTGGTGTTTAATCAGCTCTGCAGCGCTTTTAAAGCGATTCCCACAGTCAGAGCATTGAAAAGGTCTCTCGTCAGTGTGAACTCGCTGGTGTTTAATCAGTCCCTGAGAGCGTTTAAATCTGCTCCCGCAGTCCAAGCATTTAAATGGTCTCTCATCAGTGTGAACTCGCTGGTGTTTAATCAGATCTGCATCACGTTTAAAGCTGTTTCCACAGTCAGTGCACTTAAAAGGTCTCTCGTTGGTGTGAACTCGCTGGTGTTTGCTCAGCTCACCAGCGCTTTTAAAGCTGTTCTCACAGACAGAACATTGAAAAGGCCTCTCCCCAGTGTGAACACGCTGGTGTTCAGTGAGACTGGATGAGTGCATGAATCTCTTTTTGCAGTGAGAGCAACTGAATAGTCTCACTTCAGTGTGAACTCGCTGGTGTCTAATCAGTCCCTCAGAGCTTTTAAAGTTGTTCTCACAGACAGAGTGATGCGCTATCAATTACTCATAAAAGACTGAGTGTTAAGAGAGTAACTAAAGGCTTTTATTAACAAAAGAATGAAGGTCTGCCTCGAGTGGTCGACCGGTCCAGAATACAAAGGGGCTGGGGAGCAGTCACCTTTATACTAGGACTTGTGGGAGGAGTCAGCCGAGGCATGTCCAGGCATGTACACAGTGGAATACAAACAGTGGTTTACCACATTCACCCCTTGTTTAAAATTGAGTCCGGCGGGGTGAAGTGTATTAAAAGTTAGTGTATTGGAGTCTCTCCGGAGGTCTTGTCTGCCGCTGTGATCGGCGTGGTGACGGCAGGGGTAGTGGAGCTTCCGGCGTCGAGTCCCGCGTAGGCTGTGGCACAGGCGTGTCGTCCTCGTAGATGTCGAGCGGGTCGCTGGGCCCAGGCCTGCCGTCTGCTGGGGCTGGATATCGGATCGTGGTGGGGGGGTGGTAGTGAGTAGTGGGTTACTGCGGCCCCCGAGGGTGCAAGGTCTCTTATGGAGACTGTGTCCTCCCGCCCGTCCGGGTATGCAATGTAAGCATACTGGGGGTTGGCGTGGAGGAGGTCCAAAATGGCTGCTGTACCGGTGGTTCGCACATGGCCGGGGAGGCCCAAGATGGCGGCCCGCATGGCCCACACGCGGTGCTGCTGGGGTTCGGGGTGGCTTTGGCCCTGCAGATGTTAGCGTAGTGTCCCTTCTTCCCGCAGCCCAAGCAGATCGCGTTTTTCGCCGGGCAGCGCGCTCTGGGGTGTTTTGCCTGGCCACAGAAGTAGCATTTCTGGCCTTGGGGCACTGCTGTCTGGCCTTGGGACACTGCTGCGGTAGTTGGGCCGTTGCTGGGGTGTGGCTGGGGTGGCACGGCGCTATGAGGCGGTCCTACCGTGTCCCAGGCTGTCATTCCCCGCGGTGTCCACGGTGCAGAGGAGTAGGCATCCATGCCCCGGTAGGCTGCATCCAATGATAGTGCGAGTTCAGAGGCCTTGTTGAGGTCGAGGTCACTCTGCTCCAACAGTCGCTGTCGGGTGTAATTGGATCTGTGGCCCGCTACAAAAGCGTCCCGGATAAGTTCCTCTGTGTACACGGCGGCCTTTACAGCCTTACAACCACAGGCCCGGCCAAGCACAGACAGTGCCTGAAGGTATTCCACGGTCGATTCCCCAGGTTGTTGTTTACGACTCCCCAGAAGGTGCCTGGCGTACACTTCGTTCACTGGGCGCGTGTACTGGTCCTTGAGGAGCTTGATAGCATTCGCGTACGAGGTCGCATCTTGGATGATCGAGTACACTTGGTGGTTCACTTTGGAGGTCAGGACATCCAGTTTGTCCTCGTCCGATTTGATTGCTGCAGAGGCGGTCAGGAATTTTTCGAAACACTTAAGCCAGTGAGTAAACTTGGTGGATGAGTCCGCCTCCCGATGATCTAAGTCCAGGCATGCTGGTGTGAGGATCTTCTCCATTATAAAAATGTTGTTAATAAAATTGATGCGCTATCAATTACTCATAAAAGACTGAGAGTTAAGAGAGTAACAAAAGGCTTTTATTAACAAAAGAATGAAGGTCTGCCTCGAGTGGTCGACCGGTCCAGAATACAAAGGGGCTGGGGAGCAGTCACCTTTATACTAGGACTTGTGGGAGGAGTCAGCCGAGGCATGTACACAGTGGAATACAAACAGTGGTTTACCACACAGAGCATTTACAAGGTTTCTCATCAGTGTGACCTCTCTGGTGTCTTATCAGGTGACATGGCCAAGTGAATCCCTTCCCACACACGGAGCAGGTGAACGGCCTCTCTCCAGTGTGACTGCATTGATGAGCTTTCAGCTGGGACGGGGAACTGAATCCCTTCCCACAGGCCCCACATTCCCACGGTTTCTCTGTGGTGCGGGTGTCCTTGTGTCTCTCCATGTTGGACGATCAGTTGAAGCCTCGTCCACACACAGAACATGTGTATGGTTTCTCCTCGCTGTGAACGGTGCAATGTTTTTTCAGGCTGTGTAACTGGTTAAAGCTCTTTCCACAGTCAGTGCACTGGAACACTCTCACTCGGGTGTGTGTGTCTCGGTGCTTTTCCAGTCACACTGATGTTTGACATCTTTTCCCACAGACAGAACAGACAAACATTTCTCCTTCCACATTCAAAGGCCAATGATATTCGGATCCTGATGAATCGAGTGACTGTCAGATCTTGTTGTGATGTTTGGCTTGAGTTTCCTGACTGCAATTTCAGCCTTCAAATACCTGTAAAAGGAGTTTACAAAAGTCATCACTCTAAGTACAGGCTAGAAATTCAGAACGGATGGAACATTTTTTCCTCTCTTGTTCCCCCGTCCCACACACTCTCCCTCCTCCCTGTGCTGAAATCCAAATCCATCGCACCATCTCCAACATTTCTTTCCTCCACTCCCAGTTTTCTCCCTCCCTCTGTTCTGGTTGGGTTCAGTTCTCCACCCGCTGTGGGGACTTGACATCAGCTGCTGAAACCCTGGTCTGTGCCTTTGACACCTCCAGACTTCATTACACCAATGCTCTCCCAGCTGGCCTCCTCCTTCCACCCTCTGTAAAACCGCCTGTCTCTGCCCCTGTCTCAGCCCATCAGCTGCTGAAACCCCGGTCCGTGCCTGTGTCACCTCCAGACTTCACTACACCAATGCTCTCCCAGCTGGCCTCCTCCTTCACCCTTTGTTTGTCTGTTCTGTCTGTGGGAAAAGATGTCAAACATCAGTGTGACTGGAAAAGCACCGAGACACACACACCCGAGTGAGAGTGTTCCAGTGCACTGACTGTGGAAAGAGCTTTAACCAGTTACACAGCCTGAAAAAACATTGCACCGTTCACAGCGAGGAGAAGCCGTACACATGTTGTACTGGATTATTGTCTCTGCCCCTGTCTCAGCCCATCAGCTGCTGAAACCCTAGTCCATGCCTGTGTCACCTCCAGACTTTACTACACCAATGCTCTCCCAGCTGGCCTCCTCCTTCACCCTCTGTAAAACCGATTGTCTCTGCCCCTGTTTCCGCCCATCAGCTGCTGAAACCCTGGTCCGTGCCTGTGTCACCTCCAGACTTCACTACACCAAGGCTCTCCCAGCTGGCCTCCTCCTTCACCCTCTGTAAAACCGCCTGTCTCTGCCCCTGTCTCCGCCCATCAGTTGCTGAAACCCCAGTCCGTGCCTTTGTCACCTCCAGACTTCACTACAACAAGGCTCTCCCAGCTGGCCGCCTCCTTCACCCTCTGTAAAACCGCCTGTCTCTGCCCCTGTCTCCGCCCATCAGCTGCTGAAACCCTGGTCCGTGCCTATGTCACCTCCAGACTTCACTACACCAAGGCTCTCCCAGCTGGCCTCCTCCTTCACTCTCTGTAAACTTGAGCTCATCCAAACCTCTTCTGCCGTATTTTAACTCGCACCAAGTCCTGTTCAACTCGCACCCCTGCGCTCACCGACCTACACTGGCTCCTGGTCCAGCAATGCCTCAAGTTTAACATTGTCATCCTTGTTTCCCAGTAATACACAAAATCAACTGCACTACCCTCATTAACCCTCTGTTACTTCATCAAAGAACTCAATCAAGTTAGTCAAACAAAATTTACTTTAACAAATCCGTGCTGAGTTTCATTTATAACCCCATATTTTTCAAATGCCAATCAATTTTGTCCCGGATTATTGTCTCTAATACTTTCCCTTACTGATGTTAAACTGACTGGCCTGTAGTTGCACAGTTTATCCATCTCTCGCTTTTTAAACAGGTGTGTAATATTTGCAGTCCTCCAGTCCTCTGGCACCACCTCCATATCGAACGAGGATTGGAAGATTGTGGCCAGAGCCTCCTTAATTTCAACCCTTACTGCCCTCAGTAACCTAGAATGCATTCCATCCATCTGGGTGCCTTTTCTACTTTGAGGCCAGCCAACCTGTTAAGTGCCTCCTCTTTATCTATTTCTATACTATGCAAAATCGCTACTACCTCCTCGTTTACTGCTACATTGGCAGCATCCTCTTCTTTAGTAAAGACAGATGCAACGTACTCATTTAGAACCTCAATCATGCCCTCTGCCTCCACAAGAATATCTCCTATTTGGTCCTTAACCACCCCCACCCTTCCTTTGACAACCGTTTTCCTATTTCAGGAATTTCTCCCCCTCAGTGACCTTTACAGTGTTACTATCACAGTCTATATTCGGATAATTGAAACCCCCCATTATCACTAGACTGTAGTTCCTGCATCTTTCTGTAATTTGCCTGCAAATTTGCTTCTCTATCTCCTTCCCACTATATGATAGCCTATAGTATACACCCAGTAGCATAATAGTCTTCTATTGTTCCTTAAATCTAAACAAATAGCTTCTGTTTTGGACCTCTCACATACATCATCCTCTCCAGTGGTATAATACTTTATTTGATCAATACTGCCACCCCATTTTCCTTCCCTGAATATCTGGTAGCTAGGAATATTGAGTTCCCAATCCTCCCCTTGTTTGAGCCAGGTCTCTGTCCTTGCCACTTTATCAGAGTCCCATGTGGCTGCTTGTGCCTGCAGTTCACCAATGTTATTTACCACATCCCGTGCATTTACGCACATGCACTCCAAAGCCATCTTAGACTGCCTCGCATTTGGCCCCTGTCTGATTCTTCCTATTTCTGAATGATTCTTTACTCTACTGATATTTCTCTCTCCCAATTCTCTGTGCACTTTGTTTCACCTCTCTAATGTTCCATCGTGGTGCCCAACCCCTAATGATGGTCAACAACAGTGTTCCTAGCAAGGATCCCTGCAGGACACCACTTCTCACTTTCTGCCACTCCGAGAAACTTCCCAGAACTTCTACCCACCGATTTATTTTTTTGTAGCGGAATTTGCATCCATTCTGCTCACCGGCCCTTGAATCCAAACAGCCTGATCTTAGCCAACTTGTGGATTGTCCATACTGCAGGTCCGGACACTGATTTTTGAAAATTATTTATTCATTAATTTTGATTATTGCCCCCTCCGGCCCAAACTTCGATGTGAGAAAAACATCTGTTCCCCAATTGGGGCTTTCAATGGCGGTGGATTAACCCAGAATCCCCCGGGCGAGGGAACGTGCCCTATCAATGACGACAGGCGCCCAGTGCGGCGGCGCAGTAACTGTGTGTGCTCTGAGCATACGCAGTGCGAATGGTGGCGCTGGCTTGAGCGGAACAGACGAGTCAGCGGCCGGGAGGCGGAAGGAGATTGTGGACGCAGGGGACGGATTGGACCCGCGGGTGGGTTTAAAAGCTTTATAAACACCCGGTGTAGGCCTGAGGCTGCGAATAAGAGCCCACAGGCCCGGTCAGTAACCGCCCGAGTGATCCGGGTCACTGGCAGCCATCTTGGACAGGGCGGGTCTCACGGCGCATGCGCGGTACTTTGGGCAGGAACAAAGAGTGGGCGGGGCTTCAGGGTCTCTGTCAGTTTGATTGGTCCACATGTTTCTCCCATATTAATGGCCCCTGAAAGGGAGCCTTTGTTGGGCTGATTCTTGTTTGGTGACCCTGGGGCAACCCAGTCTCACCCTATTGGTCCATCCAAAAAGGCCCAGTGACCAGCAGAGAAAATCAGCAGCTCATTGATTTTATTCTCACTCTGCACACAGCGGGTGGAGAACTGAACCCAACCAGAGTAGAGGGAGGGGGAAAACTGGGAGTGGAGGAAAGAAATGTTGGAGATGGTGCGATGGGTTTGGATTTCAGCACAGGGAGGAGGGAGAGTGTGTGGGACGGGGATTTACAGCTTTGGGGGAACAAGCGAGGAAAGAATGTTCCATAGAAACTAGAATTGTCTGTTCTGAATTTCTATCCTGCACTTACAGTGATAACTTGTGTTTTTACAGGGTATTAGAAGGGGAGGATTTACAGACAGGAAACTGAAACCAAACATCATGTCAAGATCTGACAGAGTCACTCGATTCATCAGGACCTGAATATCATCAGCCTTTGAATGTGGAAGGAGAAATGTTTGTCTGTTCTGTCTGTGGGAAAAAGTTTCAAACACAGTGTGTGACTGGAAAAGCACCGGGACACACACACCCGAGTGTCCCGTTCTGGTTCAATGCCGCATCCCAGCTAGAAACTCATATACGCAATCACACTGGGGAAGAGACCGTTCATCTGCTCCGTGTGTGGGAAGGGATTCGCTCAGTCATCCAACCTGCTGAGACACCAGCGAGTTCACACTGATAAGAAACCTTTTAAATGCTCTGACTGTGAGAAGTGTTTTAAAAGCACAAGGGATCGGCAGACACACCAAGGCACTCACACTGGGGAGAGACCGTTCACCTGCTCCATGTGCGAAGGGATTTATTCGGCCATTCCACCTGCTGAGACACCAGCGAGTTGATACGTGACTACAGGTGTTGGATTCTGCTGTTAATTGCATCCAGGACTGAACCATGTTTCTGACAGTTGGGGTTTGTTTCTGCTGATTTTAATAACCCCTATAACTGGGCTGTAGATTAATATTCTGGATAGATGTCAAATAAATCAGCTTTGTTTTAAACACATTGTTGTAGATTTTTGTCTTTTCCACCTGAGTGTTCAGCATCACCTGGCTGGAGCTCAAAGGACAATCTGGGGGGAGGATCGTACGGCGGGAACAGAACTTCAGCCTGGACACAGTCCTTTAGGGCCACACTGAGAGGGGCAAACGGCACTTTGATCTTTCTCGTCTCTCTTCACTGACAGCAAAGTCGCCGTGCGGGTTAATCCTGAGGTGTGTAAAAAAATGTGTCCCAGCCGCTCTCTTCCGTGGTTCAGAGCTCCTAGGCACGGAACAGAAGGCGCCATTACAACTGTGTTTAGAGTCGGGAAGAACAACGGTGAATGCTGGAAACATGCTGTCAAATCAGAGATTGGTGTCAAACTGCGATTGGTTCCTGACAAAGTGAAACAGGTTTAAGTTTCTAGTCTAAAAATGATTGTGGTAATTATTCTATGTAGATTTAACGTGTTTGTGTGACAGTCCTGAGTCTATCATTTTAAGGCAGGCATTTACTCATTTAACATAAACCCATTTAAAATAAATAGTTTAAAGTCTGCATTAAAATAGCAGAGGGAGGAGTTCACAGGAGCCTGTTAACTGCGGGTACAATTATACAACAGACATTTGATCTCCAGATAAAGAAGGATCTGCAGTGTTTACAGGAATTCCCTGTTATATTGAAGTGCGAGTGTTAGACACCAGGATAAGTAAAAATACACAACCCGGAATATCCACGGGGGTGCGATCCCGACAGTTACTCTGGGATCACTCCTGCTGTGGAACTCCACCGCTGACCCTGCTGAAGGTTGTAGGCTCAGGGAGTGGGGCCTCCAGGAGTGGACGGTAAGAAGATCAGATTTAATATGAAATAGTAATCATAAAAGTAAAGTCTTGCTTTGTTTTGTTTACATGTATGTTTAATATTGTGGACTTTGTATTAAAATCCGTTTCTAGTGAACTATTGGCTTGTAATCACCTCAGACAGAACAGGCTCTAATTATCTCTTTTAAGATGAAATAAACCGCCTGCTATTTAATTATAATTTGGAGTTGATTGTTTGTGCCCCTTTTAAAAAGGGGGCTCTCTGGGTAATGTGACATCGATTGATGACAATGTCATTCTAATTGGGATTTTAAAAGAGTTTTACATCCTCTCGTGCCTCCCAGGCTTGGCAATTATCAAAGGCTGAGTTCATGGATACAGCTTGTTAGATTATGAGTCTTGCTATAAAACTATAACTATATCAACTATTCCTTTGTAGAATCTCCCATGTGAATCTTTTGCACTCATTTATTATATGAGTTGTATTTTTGCAGAATCGACATCTTAAAAATAAAGCCTGTGCTCAGGGGGATTAAGGTGTGTGGGGTGTTTCATTGGAGATCTCGAACTCAACTAGGAATAGCATAAAAGCTCATGAGGATTGTAAGCAACTTCAGTCTGACATACACTGGAGATTGGTGTCAGTGACTGTGGGGCTGGTTTATATCAGACAGGAGGAGATTGGTGTCAGTGACTGTGGGGCTGGTTTATATCAGACAGGAGGAGATTGGTGTCAGTGACTGTGGGGCTGGTTTATATCAGACAGGAGGAGATTGGTGTCAGTGACTGTGGGGTTGGTTTATATCAGATAGGAGGAGATTGGTGTCATTGACTGTGGGGCTGGTTTATATCAGACAGGAGGAGATTGGTGTCAGTGACTGTGGGGCTGGTTTATATCAGACAGGAGGAGATTGGTGTCAGTGACTGTGGGGTTGGTTTATATCAGACAGGAGGAGATTGGTGTCAGTGACTGTGGGGCTGGTTTATATCAGACAGGAGGAGATTGGTGTCAGTGACTGTGGGGTTGGTTTATATCAGACAGGAGGAGATTGGTTTATATCAGACATTGATTTATATATTGCTAGTTGAGTTCGAGATCGCCGATGAAACACTCCAAATACTTTAATCCCCGAGCACAGGCTTTATTTTTAACATGTAGGTTCCACAATAATACAACTCCTAAAACAAATAAGTGCAAAATATTCATATGGGAGTTTCTACAAAGGAATACTTATTATATAGCAAGACTCATAATCTAACAAGCTGTATCCATGAACTCAGACTTTGATAAGAGCCAAGCCTGGGAGGCACGAAAGGATGTTTGGCTCTTTTAAAATCCCAATTAGAATGACATTGTCATCAATCGATGTCACATTGGGCTTATATTCGCTAGAGTTTAGAAGAATGAGAGGGGATTTTATTGAAACTTATAAAATTCTAACAAGCCTAGACAGACTAGATGCAGGAAGGATGTTCCCGATGGTCGGGGAGTCCAGAACCAGGGGTCACAGTCTAAGGATAAGGGGTAAGCCATTTAGGACAGAGATGAGGAGGAATTTCTTCACCCAGAGAGTGGTGAACCTGTGGAATTCTCTACCACAGAAGGCAGTAGAGGCCAATTCATTAAATATATTCAAGAAGGAGTTAGAGATATTAAGGCTAAAGGGATCAAGGGATATGGAGAGAAGGCAGGGACAGGGTACTGAATTTGGATGATCAGCCATGATCTCATTGAATGGCGGAGCAGGCTCGAGGGGCCGAATGGCCTACTCCTGCTCCTATCTTTTATGTATCTATGTATGAAAATGAGATTGGCAGAGAGAATATGAGAGTAGAATGGCGGTTAACATTAAAGGGAACCCAAAAATGTTCTACCAGCATGTAAACAGTAAGCGGGTAGTAAGAGGCTGGGTGGGGCCTATTAGAGACAAAGAAGGTGATATATGCTTAGATGCGGGGCAAGGCTAGAATATTCAATGAGTACTTTGTATCGGTGTTTACTGAGGAGGTGGATGCTGAAAAATATCAGTAGAAGTGGAAAAGGTAGAAGGAATGGAAGGGGTGAAAATTGATAGACAGGATGTACTAGAAAGGCTGGGTATGCTTAGAGTGGACAAGTCACCTGGTCCAGATGGCTTGCATCCCAGGTTGCTAAGGGAATTGGGGGAGGAGATAGCGGAAGGGCTTGCCATAATTTTCCAATCTTCCCTAGATCCGGGGGAGGTGCCTGGGGATTGGAAAGTGGCAAATGTGACACCATTGTTCAAGAAAGGGTGTGAGGACAATCCTAGTGACTATAGGCCGGTCAGTTTAACAGCAGTGGTGGGTAAAGTTTTAGAAACAATAATCAAGGAAAAAATTAATGGGCACTTGGAGAGGTTTAAGCTAATTAAGGAGAGCCAACACAGATTTGTAAAAGGCAGATCGTGTTTGACTAATCTAATTGAATTTTTTGATGAAGTAACAGACAGGATTGATGAAGGGAATGCAATGGATGTTGTCTACATGGATTTTCGGAAGGCGTTTGACAAAGTACCACATAGAAGGCTGGTTAAAAAAATTGAGGCTCATGGAATAGGTGGGTCAGTGGCAGCTTGGATAAGGAATTGGCTTAAGGACATAAAACAGCAAGTTGTGGTAAATGGCTGTTTTTCAGACTGGAGGATGGTAGACAGTGGTGTTCCCCAAGAGTCAGTGCTGGGGCCACTGCTTTTTTTGATATATATAAATGACCTGGATATTGGAATACAGAGTAGAATTTCTAAATTTACCGATAAAGCAAAGTTGGGTATATGGCAAACAGTGATGATGATACCAATCGACTGCAACAGGACATAGGAAGGCTAGTAGAATGGGCAGACAAGTGGCAGATGGAATTTAATACAGAGCAGTGTGAGGTGATGCATTTTGGCAGAAGGAACAGGGAGAGGCAATATACACTTAATGGCACAGTTTTAAAGTGTGTGCAGGGACAGAGGGACCTGGGAGTTAATGTGCATAGGTCCCTGAAGGTGGCGGGACCTATTGAGAGAGTGGTTAATAAAGCATATGGGATCTTGGGCTTCATAAATAGAGGTATTGAGTACAAAAGTAGAGAAGTTATGCTGAACCTTTATAAAGCGCTGGTTAGGCCACAACTGGAGTTTTGCGTCCAGTTCTGGTCACCACACTTTAGGAAGGATGTGAAGGCCCTTGAGAGGGTGCAGAGGAGATTTACCAGAATGGTTCTGGGGATGGGGGATCTTAGCTACAAGGATAGGTTGGAGAAGCTGGATTTGTTTTCATTAGAGCAAAGGAGGTTGAGGGGTGATTTGATAGAGGTGTACAAGATTATGACGGGTTTGGATAGGCTAGACGGGGAAAGGCTGTTCCCACCAGTTGATGGTACAAGGACCAGGGAACACAGATTTAAGGTTTTGGGCAAGAGATACAGGTGGGATGTGAGGGAAAACTTTTTTACGCAGCGAGTGGTGATGACCTGGAACTCGCTGCCGACGGAAGTGGTGGAAGCAGAGACACTCAGTGTTTTCAAGGGGAGACTGGATAGGCACTTGAGGGAAATAAACTTGCAGGGCTACGGGGATAGAGCGGGGGAATGGGATTGACTGGATTGCTCTACAGAGAGCCGGCACAGACTCGATGGGTCAAATGGCCTCCTTCTGTGCCGTTATGACTATGACAGAAATCCAGAATATTAATAACTCCAATAACTCGGCTGGAGTTTAAGATCAGCAGAAACAAACCCCAACTGTCAGAATGAACATGGTTCAGCCCTGGATGTGATAACAGCAGCAATAACAGCAGAATCCAACCGCTGCAGTCACCTGTGAACTCGCTGGTGTATCAGCAGGTGGGATGAATTAGTGAATCCCCTCCCACACACAGAGCAGGTGGTGAACAGCCTCTCCCCAGTGTGAGTGCGTTGGTGTTGCATCAGATGCTTTCTGCTTTTAAAGCTCTTCTCACAGTCAGAACATTTATATGGTCTCTTATTAGAGTGAAGATGTTGGTGTGCAGCGAGACTGGATGACTGAGTGAATCCCTTCCCACACAGGGAGCAGGTGAACGGTCTCTCCCCAGTGTGACTGCGTCGATGAGTTTCCAGTTGGGAAGGGTAATTGAATCTCTTCCCACAGTCTGCACATTTCCATGGTGCGGGTGTCCTTGTGTCTCTCCAGGTTGGACGATCGGTTGAAGCCTCGTCCACACACAGAACACGTGTACGGTTTCTCCCCGCTGGGAATAGTGTGATGTTTTTTCAGGCTGTGTAACTGGTTAAAGCTCTTTCCACAGTCAGTGCACTGGAACACTCTCACTCGGGTGTGTGTGTCTCGGTGCTTTTCCAGTCACACTGATGTTTGAAATATTTTCCCACAGACAGAACAGACAAACATTTCTCCTTCCACACTCAAAGGCTGATGATATTCAGGTCCTGATGAATCGAGTGACTGTCAGATCTTGACGTGATGTTTGGTTTGAGTTTCCTGTCTGCAAATCCTCCCCTTCTAATACACTGTAAAAGGAGTTTACAAAATCATCACTAAGTACAGGATTGAAATTCAGAACAGACAACTCTAGTTTCAATGGAACATTCTTTCCTCTCTTGTTTCCCCCAAAGCAGTAAATCCCCATCCCACACACTCTCCCTCCTCCCTGTGCTGATATCCAAACCCATCACACCATCTCCAACATTTTTTCCTCTGCTCCCAGTTATCCTCCTCCCCTGAAGGTGCTGACTCTGGCTGGGTTCAGTTCTACACTCACTGGTTCCCCTCTCCTCTCCTGAAGGTGCTGACTCTGGCTGGGTTCAGTTCTACACTCACTGGTTCCCCTCCCTCTCCTCCCCTGAAGGTGCTGACTCTGGCTGGGTTCAGCTCTACACTCACTGGTTCCCCTCCCTCTCCTCCCCTGAAGATGCTGACTGGCTGGGTTCAGTTCTACACTCACTGGTCCCCCTCCCTCTCCTCCCCTGAAGATGCTGACTGGCTGGGTTCAGTTCTACACTCACTGGTTCCCCCTCCCTCTCCTCCCCTGAAGATGCTGACTCCCCTGATTGAGTGACATTCCCCAATCAAAGAGTTGACGGTGGATAGGCAATGGCAAACATTCAAAGACCGAATGGATGAGCTACAGAATTTGTTCATCCCAGTTTGGCATAAAAATAAAACAAAAAAGGTGACTCAACCGTGGCTAACAAGGGAAATTAGGAATAGCATAAGATCCAAGGAGACGACATATAAATTGGCCAGAAAAAGCAATAATCCTGAGGATTGGGAGCAGTTTAGGATTCAACAAAGGAGGACAAAGGGATTAATTAAGAAAGGGAAAATAGAATATGAGAGTAAGCTGGCAGGGAACATAAAAACTGACTGTAAAAGCTTTTATAGATATGTGAAGAGAAAAAGATTGGTGAAGTCAAGCGTAGGTCCCTTGCAGTCAGAATCAGGGGAATTTATAATGGGAAACAAAGAAATGGCAGAGCAACTAAATTCATACTTTGGTTCTGTCTTCACAAAGGAGGACACAAATAACCTCCCAGAGATGCCGGGGAACATAGGGCCTGATGAAAGGGTGGAACTGAAAGAAATCAGTATTTGTAGGGAAATGGTGTTAGGAAAATTGATGGGACTAAAGGCCGATAAATCCCCAGGGCCTGATAATCTACATCCCAGGGTACTTAAGGAAGTGGCCCTAGAAACAGTAGATGCATTGCTGGTCATCTTCCAGAACTCAATAGACTCTGGAACAGTACCCATGGATTGGAGGGTAGCTAATGTTACCCCACCATTCAAAAAAGGTGGTCGAGAAAAAGCGGGGAATAATAGACCAGTAAGCCTGACATCGGTAGTGGGGAAAATGCTAGAGTCCATTATAAAAGATGTAATAGCAGAGCACTTAGTAAGCAGTGACAGGATCGGACAAAGTCAACATGGATTTACAAAAGGTAAATCATGCTTGACTAATCTACTGGAATTTTTTGAGGATGTAACTGGTAAAATAGATAAGGGAGAACCAGTGGATGTGGTGTATTTGGACTTTCAGAAGGCTTTCGATAAGGTCCCACATAAGAGATTAGCGTGCAAAATTAAGGCACATGGGATTGGGGGCAAGGTATTGACTTGGATAGAGAACTGGTTGGCGGACAGAAAGCAAAGAGTTGGAATAAACGAGTCGTTTTCTGAGTGGCAGGCAGTGACTAGTGGGGTACCGCAGTGATCGGTCCTAGGACCCCAGCTGTTCACAATAGATATTAATGATCTGGACGAGGGAATTGGATGTACTATCTCCAAATTTGCAGATGACACAAAGCTGGGTGGGAGGGTAAGCTGTGAGGAGGATGTCGTGAAACTCCAGTACGATTTGGACAGATTGGGTGATTGGGCAGAAACATGGCAAATGCACTATAATGTGGATAAATGTGAGGTTATCAACTTTGGTGGCAAAAACAGGAAGGCAGATTATTATTTGAATGGCAATAGACTGGGAGAAGGGGAAGTGCAAAGAGACCTGGGTGTTCTTGTGCACCAGTCGCTGAAGGTAAGCATGCAGGTGCAGCAGGCGGTTAAGAAGGCAAATGGTATGTTGGCCTTCGTAGCAAGAGGGTTCGAGTACAGGAACAAGGATGTCTTGCTACAGTTGTACAGGGCCTTGGTGAGACCACACCTTGAGTATTGTGAGCAGTTTTGGTCACCTTACCTGAGGAAGGACGTTCTTGCCATGGAAGGAGTGCAGCAAAGATTCACCAGGCTGATATCTGGGATGGCAGGAATGACGTATGAGGAGAGATTGTGTCGATTGGGCTTATACTCACTGGAGTTTAGAAGATTTAGAGGGGATCTCACCGAAACCTATAAAACTCTGTCAGGCCTGTACAGACTAGATGCAGGAAGGATGTTTATGATGGCCGGGGAGTCCAGAACCAGGGGTCATAGTGTAAGGATAAGGGGTAAGCCATTTAGGACTGAAATGAGGAGGAATTTCTTCACCCAGAGAGTGGTGAACCTGTGGAATTCTCTGCCACAGAGGGCGGTGGGGGCCAGTTCATTAAATATATTCAAAAAAGAGTTAGATATATTTCTTAAGACTAAAGGGATCAAGGGATAGGGGGAGAAGGCAGGGACAGGGTACTGAATTTGGATGATCAGCCATGATCTCATTGAATGGCGGAGCAGGCTCGAAGGGCTGAATGGCCTACTCCTGCTCCTATCTTCTATGTTTCTGGCTGGGTTCAGTTCCACACTCACTGGTTCCCCTCCCTCTCCTCCCCTGAAGGTACTGACTCTGGCTGGGTTCAGTTCTACACTCACTGGTTCCCCTCTCTCCTCTCCTGAAGGTGCTGACTCTGGCTGGGTTCAGTTCTACACTCAGTGGGTCCCCTCCCTCTCCTCCCTGAAGGTACTGACTCTGGCTGGGTTCAGTTCTACGTTCACTGGTTCCCCTCCCTCTCCTCCCCTGAAGGTGCTGACTCTGGCTGGGTTCAGTTCTACATTCACTGGTTCCCCTCCCACTCCTCCCCTGAAGGTGCTGACTCTGGCTGGGTTCAGTTCCACACTCACTGGTTCCCCTCTCTCTCCTCCCCTGAAGGTGCTGACTCTGGCTGGGTTCAGTTCCACACTCACTGGTTCCCCTCTCTCTCCTCCCCTGAAGGTGCTGACTCTGGCTGGGTTCAGTTCTACACTCACTGGTTCCCCTCTCTCTCCTCCCCTGAAGGTGCTGACTCTGGCTGGGTTCAGTTCCACACTCACTGGTTCCCCTCCCACTCTGGCTGGGTTCAGTTCTACGTTCACTGGTTCCCCTCTCTCCTCTCCTGAAGGTGCTGACTCTGGCTGGGTTCAGTTCTACACTCACTGGTTCCCCTCTCTCCTCTCCTGAAGGTGCTGACTCTGGCTGGGTTCAGTTCTACACTCAGTGGGTCCCCTCCCTCTCCTCCCTGAAGGTACTGACTCTGGCTGGGTTCAGTTCTACGTTCACTGGTTCCCCTCCCTCTCCTCCCCTGAAGGTGCTGACTCTGGCTGGGTTCAGTTCTACACTCACTGGTTCCCCACCCTCTCCTCCCCTGAAGGTGCTGACTCTGGCTGGGTTCAGTTCTACACTCACTGGTTCCCCTCCCACTCCTCCCCTGAAGGTGCTGACTCTGGCTGGGTTCAGTTCCACACTCACTGGTTCCCCTCCCCTGAAGGTGCTGACTCTGGCTGGGTTCAGTTCTACACTCATACAAAAGTAAAATACTGCAGCTGCTGGAAACTTGAAATAAAACAGAAAATGCTGGAAATACTCAGGCAACATCCACGGAGAGAGAAACAGTTAACATTTCAGTTCAATGACGTTTCATCAGAACTGGGAACATTTAGAGATGTAACAGGTTTTAAGCAAGTGCAGAGGAAAGTGGGGAGGGGAGGAAAGAACAAAGGGGAAGGCCTGTGATGGGATGGATGGCAGGAGTGATGCTGCAAGGCAAAAGGAGATGGTAATGGGGCAATTAAAGAAACAAAAGCTTGGTCTAAAGGAGGTGGAAATGGGAATAGCAGAATCACCAACAGCTGCCATACTAAACAACGGGAGCAGTGGTTATGATCTGAAATTGTTGAACTTAATTATGAGTCCGGAAGGGTGTAAAGTGCCTCATCGAGTGATGAGGTGCTGTTCCTCAAGCTTCCATTGAGCTTCATCAGAACAGTGGAGGAGGCCGAGGTCAGAGAGGGAGTGGTCCGGAGAATTAAAATGACGAGAGACTGGAAACTCAGGGTCACGCTTGCGACTGAAAGGAGGTGTTCCGCAAAGCGATCACCCAATCTGCGTTTGGTCTCGTCAATGTAGAGGAGACCACATCATGAGCAACGAATACAGTATACTAAATTCAAAGGAGTACAAGTAAATCACTGTTACACCTGGAAGGAGTGTTTGGGGCCCTGGACGGTGGGAAGGGAGAAGGTGAAAGGGCAGGTGTTGCATCTCCTATTGTAATGTGGGAAATGCGGCAGCCAATTTGCGCACAGCAAGTTCCCACAAACAACAATGTGATAATGACCAGATAATCTGTTTTAGTGATGTTGATTGAAGAACATAAATTGGCCCCTGCTCTTCTTGAAAATAGTGCCATAGGATCTTTTACATCCACCTGAGAGGGCAGACGGGGTCTCGGTTTAACATCTCATCCGAAAGACGGCACCTCCGACAGTGCAGCACTCCCTAAGCACTGCACTGGAGTGTCAGCCTGGATTTTTGTGCTCAAGTCTCTGGAGTGGGACTTGAACAGTTCTGAGTACATGGGGCCTAAATCTGGGGCCCTTCCGTTACAATTCTGTGGGATGTAAACCGTAACCACGGGACTTACAAGCGCCTTCAGGGGAGACAGTGAGGAAACCCGCTGTGTGCAGAGTGAGAATAAAATTTAAAAAATGCTTGTCTCTCCTGGTCGCTGAGATCCTGAAGCCCCGCCCACTCTGTTCCTTTGCTAAGATGGCCACGCATGCGCGGCGTTACTTGCTGACTCGTTATGGCGGCCTCAAACCCTCCCGCTTTCCCTTACAAAGATGGCGGCCGTTAACCTGGGCCTGTTCTCAGGAAAAAGCCCGGTAGCTCCAAACGCGGGAGCTGTAGGTTATTATTCGGGGTTTGCGGCCTACCCTAGGTGTTAATGAAGCCTTTCCCCTCCACCCGTCAGCTCCATTAGTGCCTCGCGCCTCATCGCTTCGTACCCGCTGCAAAATCGCGCTCCCGACATCAGCCCGCCTGCAGCCTCTGCCCGTACACTGCACTATGTATACTCCAAACACAGCCAGGTACCGCGCCTGCGCACTGGGCTCCCATAGACTGGGTGCGGCACATTCCCCACCGCGGGGTATAGTGGGTAAAAGACCAGATTAATGAATAGAATGTTGAGATACCGCGGCAAACGTGGGAGTCGAGACCAGAGCTATTGAAAACACAACTGCTTTATTCTAACCACATGGCAAACAGGAACTAGAAAAGCCCGCGCATCCACTTAAATACTTCCCAGACAGGAAGTGCTCCCGGCAGCCTGTCCCTGCGGGAAACAAGTTGCTGGAGGAAAGGGCCCCCAGCTGGGGGCTTCTGCTTAGACTGTCCGTGCCGCCGTGAGCGGATTATGTCCAGTGGTGGCGTGTCGCCACAGAGCTCCCCCCAGAATCCGCTTAGGAGGAGTGGACGAGTCGTGACGGTGGTCTAATGGTTCTGCCGCAGTGGCTCTGAGTGGTCGCCGGTCGAGTTGGTTGGGTCGGGCGGTTCGCCGCCGGCTGTGCTGGCTTGCCGGGGGGATGGCCTCTAGTTGGAGGCTGGGCCACGGGGACCTGTTCCCCTGGTTCTGTGTGTGCTGGTTTCAGCCGGTCGATGGAGACTGTGTCGACCCTGTCGCCGAGTCGCAGCTTGAAGACCTTGTCCCCGGTTTGTAGTACCTCGTACGGTCCGTCGTACGGGGGTCGCAGGGGCCCGCGGTGCGCGTCGTGTCGCACGAAGACGAAGCGCGCCTGCTGTAAATTTGGCGGGACGTGAGGTGCGAGTTCGCCGTGTCGGTTGACCGGAAGTGGGGCGAACTGCTGAGCGGAAGAGAAAGAGTTGAGCCGCTGCTGTTCGGCCGACCAAGGCTTGGTAGGCTCCAGGAGGAATTCGCCTGGGACGCGCAGCGGTTGTCCGTAGGCTAACTCCGCTGCCGAGGACTGGAGGTCTTCCTTGACCGCGGTGCGTAGGCCGAGTAGCACCCACGGTAGGCGGTCAGTCCAGGTACTGTCCTGCAGGCCGGCGCGGAGTGAGGCCTTGAGTGACCTGTGGAAGCGTTCACAAAGCCCGTTGGCCTGCGGGTGGTACGCCGTGGTGCGGTGGAGCGTCACCCCGAGGTTGCGTGCTGTGGCCGTCCAGAGTTCGGAGGTGAACTGGGCGCCTCTGTCGGAGGTTATGTCGGCCGGTACGCCGAACCTCGCAACCCAGGTGTTAACGAACGCCCTGGCGATGTCGGCTGTGGTGGTGGAGGTCAGCGGCACTGCCTCAGGCCAGCGTGTGTAGCGGTCGACCATCGTGAGGAGATAAGTTTGGCCTTGCGATGGCAGCAGGGGACCGACGATGTCGACGTGTACGTGGTCGAAGCGGCGGCTGGGTACCTCGAAGTCTCCCAGGGGTGCTTTGGTGTGCAGCTGTACCTTAGCCCGTTGGCAGGCGAGGCAGGAGGTGGCCCAAGTCCGAACATCTCTGCTGAGGCCGCGCCAGACGAAGCGCTTGGAGAGGAGTTTGACGGATGCGCGGGAACCCGGGTGAGAGAGCCCGTGGAGCGCATCGAAAACGCGGCGGCGCCAGGTCTCAGGGACGACCGGCCTGGGTTGGCCGAGTGAGACGTCGCAAGTGACTGCCGTGGCTTCGGGCCCGTGCGCGACCTTGGCTAGGCGTAGCCCTGGCAGGCTGGTAGCCGCCGAGAGGAGGTCTGGGTCTGTGAGCTGGGCCGCTGCTAGTTGTGCGTAGTCGACCGCGAGGTGATTCGCACAGACGGCGGGACGGGAAAGGCAGTCGGCGACCACGTTGTCTCTACCGGAGACGTGCTGGATGTCCGTAGTAAACTCGGAGACGGCCGCGAGCTGGCGTTGCTGCCTAGTGGACCAGGGTTCGGTGTGCTTGGCCATCGCGTACGTGAGTGGCTTGTGGTCCACATACGCGGTGAAGTGGCGGCCTTCCAGGAGGAACCTGAAATGGCGGACCGACAGGTGGAGCGCGAGAAGCTCGCGGTCGAAAGTGGAGTATTTGACCTCCGGGGGGCGCAGTTGGCGGCTGTAGAAGGCAAGTGGCTGCCACACGCCATTGACCCACTGCTCGAACACGGCCCCGACCGCGTGGTCGGAGGCGTCGGTGGTGAGTGCGACCCGGGCATCGGCCTTCGGGTGCGCGAGCAGAGTGGCGTCGGCGAGCGCGTTTTTGGTGGCGTCGAAGGCGGCTGCCGTGTCAGTGGTCCAGGCTACGTCCATCTTGCCGGATTTTCCTCGGAGGGAGTCGTATAGGGGCTTCATGAGGGCTGCAGCTCTGGGAATGAACCTGTTGTAGAAGTTCACCATCCCGAGGAACTCTTGGAGGCCCTTGATGGTTGTGGGGCGGGGAAATTGCTGGACGGTCTGCACCTTGTTGGGCAGGGGGACGGCCCCAGCAGGGGTGATGTGGTGACCGAGAAAATCGATCTCGGTGAGGCCGAATTGGCACTTCGCCGGGCTGAGGATGAGCCCGTGTTGGGCTAGACGCCCGAACAGGATGCGAAGGTGTTCGAGGTGTTCCTGTTTGGAGGAGCTGGCCACGAGAATGTCGTCTAGATAGACGAATAGGAAGTTCAGGTCCCGGAGGACTGAGTCCATAAGGCGCTGGAAAGCCTGTGCTGCATTTTTGAGGCCGAAGGGCATCCTCAGGAACTCGAACAGGCCGAATGGGGTGATGACGGCCGTTTTGGGGATGTCCGCGGGGTGTACGGGGACTTGGTGGTAACCGCGCACCAGGTCGACTTTGGAAAAGACGGTTCATCCGGCCAGTCGGGCCGAGAAGTCCTGGATGTGTGGCACCGGGTATCGATCGGGGGTGGTGGCGTCGTTGAGGTGGCGGTAGTCCCCGCAAGGGCGCCAGCCTCCGCCGGGCTTGGGGGTGATGTGGAGGGGCGAGGCCCAAGGGCTGCTGGAGCGGCGGATGATGCCAAGTTGTTCCATGGTGGCGAACTCGGCCCGCGCGATTTCCAGCTTGGCCGGGTTGAGTCTGCGGGCGTGGGCAGAAACTGGGGGGCCGGTGGTGGGGATATAGTGTTCCACACCGTGCTTTGCGGCTTTGGCCGAAAAGGTCGGGTTAGTGAGGGCGGGAAACTCAGCTAGGAGTGCCGAGTAGTCGTCCGTGGCGTTGGCGAGGCAGTAGGTCGTCAGGCCGGCCGAACGGGCCGGGGTAAAGGCGCCGGGGATGGGGGCCATAGTGTTGATGTCGACGAGGCGGTGCCTCGGAATGTCGACGAGGAGGCCGTGGGCGCGTAGGAAGTCGGCGCCGATGAGTGGGCAGAGGACCTTGGCTGTGAGGAACTCCCAGCGGTAGCGGCGGCCCGCGAGGTCGAGCGTGACCATGCGGGTGCCATATGTGCGGATGGCAGAGCCATTGGCTGCAGCCAGTGTGATACCCCGTGTGCCGCGTTGGATCTCGAGGGCGGAGGCGGGGGTGATGCTGTGCTGGGCCCCTGTGTCGCACAGGAATCGGCGGTTGGTTCTGTCGTCAGTGATGTACAGTAGGGGCTCCTTCTGCCCCGCGGCCATCGCGGGGGCCGGTGCGGGGGGGGTTTTGAAGGTACACGGCGGCGTGCAGCGTTGAGCCCCAGCGCCAAAACGGGTGTGGTAGTAGCAGTGACCCGGAGTGGTAGGGCGGTCGGGCCTAACGGGCCGGGAAGACCGCGGGGTCGTTGCCGTGTGGTCGGGCGCGACGTCGCGAGCGGCCTGTGCAGAGAGCAGCCGGTCGGCCTTTTCGGCTATATCATTCAGGTCCGTGGAGCCAGACTCCACAATGAGCGGGCGGATGCTGGCGGGGAGCTGCCGAATGAAAAGCGTGCGAAAAAGGGCGCCGGGATTTTTGTCGTCTGAGAGGGACAGCATGTGGGAGAGCAGGTCTGATGGTGAAGCGTCACCAAGGCCGGGGAGGTCCAGGAGTTGGCAGTGGCGCTGGTAAGAGGACGTTTGAAATTTTTTAAGTAGCGCAGCCTTCAGATGTTCGTACTTGCCATCCGTTGGTGGATCCTGCAGCGCTGCCCAAACCTTGGGGACTGTAGCGTAGGTGAGCGAGGCGACGAGGTAGTCGTACTTCGTGGCGTCGACTGTAATGCCTTTCAGCCGGAATCTGGACTCAGCTTGAACGAACCAGGCTTCGGCGAGGTTCTCCCAAAAGTCTGGTAATTTAACCGTGACTGCGTTTGTATCCGCCATGCTAGCTTAGGATTCGTCCTGAGCGTCGGGGTCACCAGTGTTGAGATACCGCGGCAAACGTGGGAGTCGAGACCAGAGCTATTGAAAACACAACTGCTTTATTCTAACCACATGGCAAACAGGAACTAGAAAAGCCCGCGCATCCACTTAAATACTTCCCAGACAGGAAGTGCTCCCGGCAGCCTGTCCCTGCGGGAAACAAGTTGCTGGAGGAAAGGGCCCCCGGCTGGGGGCTTCTGCTTAGACTGTCCGTGCCGCCGTGAGCGGATTATGTCCAGTGGTGGCGTGTCGCCACAAGAACATGATTTACTGTGATTGATTGTATTGAGGACTGAACCACGTTTATTCCAGCAGTTATGGTTCGTTTCTGATGATCTTAGCAACCCCTATAATTGGCTGGAGATTAATATTTTTTATAAATATTTAAAAGAAATATTTGTTTCAAACGCAGTGTGTCGAATATTTGATTTTTCCACGATAAGATGAGACTAATTGATGTTCCGTTATCGACTTTTCCATTTTTCGGCTTTTTCTTACTCTAGATTATTTCAGTTCTCATCTCGTTCGCTTTCTACCGCATCAAACCCCATGCTTGCTCCATTTGTGTACATGGCTTGTGGGTGTCATAGACTGAACTGTAATGTCTCACTGTACACTCATTTGAAGTTCCTTTGAACAACCCCTTTATGGAACTCTATCATTTATCACTTTTTTGGAACCGATTTAGCAAAAATCCTGCACACATACTGCCTATGACAGGCTTTGAATTGTTCTGATCTTTGTCATTGTCATTGCTGATTTTGATGGTCTCGTTGATTTTATCGCTTATTACTAACAGAACCTTGCACTATTTATTTAATCGAGATAATTGTTTCAAATACTTCCTTTATCATATCTTTAGCTCCTCCATTGATCTCTGTCAATAATCCTTGGTTAGGGGCTGGGGTAAGGGTGGTTGGGGCTAGTGATTATTGGATAGGATTGGGGTAAATGGTTGGGGCTAAGGGTGGGGTCCATTAGAGACAAACATAGAAGAAACATAGAAGATAGGAGCAGGAGGAGGCCATTCGGCCCCTCGAGCCTGCTCTGCCATTCAATGAGATCATGGCTGATCATCCAAATTCAGTACCCTGTCCCTGCCTTCTCTCCATATCCCTTGATCCCTTTAGCCTTAAGAATATCTCTAACTCCTTCTTGATTTTATTTAATGAATTGGCCTCTACTGCCTTCTGTGGTAGAGAATTCCACAGGTTCACCACTCTCTGGGTGAAGAAATTCCTCCTCATCTCTGTCCTAAATGGCTTACCCCTTATCCTTAGACTGTGACCCCTGGTTCTGGACTCCCTGGCCATCGGGAATATCCTTCCTGCATCTAGTCTGTCTAGTCCTGTTAGAATTTTATAAGTTTCAATGAGATCCCCTCTCATTCTTCTAAACTCCAGCGAGTATAAGCCCAATCGACCCAATCTCTCCTCATACATCATTCCTGCCATCCCAGGTATCAATCTGGTGAACCTTTGCTGCACTCCCTCCATGGCAAGAACATCCTTCCTCAGATAAGGTGACCAAAACTGCACACAATACTCAAGATGTGGTCTCACCAAGGCCCTGTACAACTGCAGCAAGACATCCTTGCTCCTGTACTCGAACCCTCTCGCTACGAAGGCCAACATACCATTTGCCTTCTTAACTGCCTGCTGCACCTGCATGCTTACCTTCAGCGACTGGTGCACAAGGACACCCAGGTCTCGTTGCACTTCCCCTTCTCCCAATCTATTGCCATTCAGATAATAATCTGCCTTCCTGTTTTTGACACCAAAGTGGATAACCTCGCATTTATCCACGTTATATTGCATCTGCCATGCTTCTGCCCAATCACCCAACCTGTCCAAATCATACTGGAGTTTCTCGGCATGCTCCTCACAGCACACACGCCCACCCAGGTTTGTGTCATTTGCAAACTTAGAGATGTTACATCTAGTTATCTCATCTAGATCATTAATATATATTGTGAATCGCTGGGGTCCTAGGACTGATCCCTATGGTACCCCACGAGTCACTGCCTGCCACTCAGAAAAAGACCCGTTTATAACAACTCTTTGCTTTCTGTCTGCCAACCAGTTCTCTATCCAAGTCAATACCTTGCCCCCAATCCCATGTGCCTTAACTTTACATGCTAATCTCTTATGCGGGACCTTATCGAAAGCCTTGCGAAAGTCCAAATACACCACATCCACTGGTTCTTCCTTATCTATTTTACCAGTTACATCCTCAAAAAATTCCACTAGATTAGTCAAGCACGATTTACCTTTTGTAAATCCATGTTGACTTTGTTCGATCCTGTCACTGTTTTCCAAGTGCTCTGCTATTACATCTTTTATAATGGACTCTAGCATTTTCCCCACTACCGATAATTTCCCGTTTTCTCTCTACCACCTTTTTTGATTAGTGGGGTAACATTAGCTACCCTCCAAGCCATGGGAACTGTTCCAGAGTGTATCAAATTTTGGAAGATGACCAGCAATGCATCTAGTATTTCTAGGGCCACTTCCTTAAGTACCCTAGGATGTAGATTATTAGGCCCTGGGGATTTATCGGCCTTCAATCCCGTCAATTTCCCCAACACCATTTCCCTACAAATACTGATTTTTTTCAGTTCCTCCCTGTCATTAGACCCTATGTTCCCTGACATCTCTCGGAGGTTATTTGTGTCCTCCTTTGTGCAGACAGAACCAAAGTATGTATTTAATTGGTCTGCCATTTCTTTGTTCCCCATTATAAATTGCCCTGATTCTGACTGCAAGGGACCTACGCTTGACTTCACCAATCCTTTTCTCTTCACATATCTATAAAAGCTTTTACAGTCAGTTTTTATGTTTCCTTCAAGCTTACTCTCATATTCTATTTGCCCCTTCTTAATTAATCCCTTTGTCCTCCTTTGATGAATCCTAAACTGCTCCCAATCCTCAGGTTTACTGCTTTTTCTGTTCAATTTATATGTCCTCTCCTTGGATCTTATGCTATTCCTAACTTCCCTTGTTAGCCACGGTTGAGTCAACTTTTTTGTTTTATTTTTATGCCAAACTGGAATGAACAAATTCTGTAGTTCAACCATGCGATCTTTGAATGTTTGCCATTGCCTATCCACCGTCAACCCTTTGAGTGACATTCCCCAATCAATCCTACCCAACTCGCGCCTCAGACCATCGTAGTTTCTTTTATTTAAATTCAGGACACTAGTCTCTGAGTCAACTACTTCACTCTCCATCTTAATGAAGAATTCTATCATATTATGATCGCTCCGACCCAAGGGGCCTCGCACAACAAGATTGCTAATTAATCCTTTCTCATTACATTATACCCAGTCTAAGATGGCCTGATCCTAGTTGGTTCCTCGACATACTGGTCCAGGAAACCATCCCGTATGCACTCCAGGAATTCCTCCTCCACAGTATTGTTACTAATTTGTTTAGCCCAATCTATATGTAGATTAAAGTCACCCATGATAACTACAGTGCCCTTATTGCACGCTTCTCTAATTTCCCTTTTAATGCAATCCCCAACCTCCGCATTACTGTTTGGAGGTCTATATACCACTCCCACTAACGTTTTCTGCCCCTTGGTATTTCTCAGTTCTACCCATACAGATTCCACATCATCAGAGCTAATATCCTTCCTTACAATTGTGTTAATCTCCTCTTTAACCAGCAATGCTACCCCACCACCTTTTCCTTTTTGCCTATCTTTCCTGAATATTGAATACCCCTGGATGTTGAGTTCCCAGCCTTGGCCACCCTGGAGCCATGTTTCCGTAATCCCAATCATATCATATTCATTTTACCTCTATTTCCGCAGCTAATTCATCCACCTTATTACGACTGCTCCTTGCATTAAGACACAAAGCCTTCAGGCTTTTTTTAACGCTCTTAGACCTTTTAGAATTATTATTTACTGTGGCCAAGAAGGTGATATATGCTTAATAACGCAGGGCAATGCAAGAATACTCAATGAGCACTTTGTATCGGTGTTTATTATGGAGGTGGATGCTGACAAAATATCAGTCGAAGTGGAAAAGGTAGAAGCGGAAAAGGTAGAAGCAATGGAAGGGGTGAAATTGAGAGACAGAATGTACTAGAAAAGCTGGGTATGCTTAGAGTGGATAAGTTGCCTGGTCCAGATGGCTTGCATCCCAGGTTGCTAAGGGAATTGGGGGCAGAGATAGCGGAAGTGCTTGCCTTAATTTTCCAATCTTCCCTAGATGTGGGGGAGGTGCCTGAGGATTGGAAAGTGGCAAATGTGACACCATTGTTCAAGAAAGGTTGTAAGGACAATCCTAGTAACTACAGGTCGGTCAGTTTAACATCAGTGGTGGGTAAAGTTTTAGAAACAATAATCAAGGAAAAAATTAATGGACACTTGGAGATGTTTAAGCTAATTAAGGAAAGCCAACGCGGATTTGTAAAAGGCAGATCGTGTTTGACTAATCTAATTGAATTTTTTGATGAGGTAACAGGGAGGATTGATGAAGGGAATGCAATGTATGTTGTCTACATGGATTTTAGGAAGGCGTTTAACAAAGTACCACATAGAAGGCTGGTTTGTGGTAAATGGCTGTTTTTCAGACTGGAGGATGGTAGACAGTGGTGTTCCCCAAGGGTCAGTGCTGGGGCCACTGCTTTTTTTGATATATATAAATGACATGCATATTGGAATACAGAGTAGAATTTCTAAATTAGCCGATGACACCAAACTTGGGGGTGTGGCAAACAGTGAGGATGATACCAATCGGCTGCAACAGGACATAGAAAGACGAGCAGGGCTGAGTGCTCAATCCAAACCCCCTCACCCCAACTCCTCTTTCACCCATACTCTCCAACCCACCTCACCCCAACTCCTCTTTCACCCCTACTCTCCAACCCAATCACCCAACTCCTCTTTCACCCCTACTCTCCAACCCCCCTCACCCCAACTCCTCTTTCACCCCTACTCACCAACCCACCTCACCCCAACTCCTCTTTCACCCCTCACCCCAACTCCTCTTTCACCCCTACTCTCCAACCCACCTCACCCCAACTCCTCTTTCACCCCTACTCTCCAACCCCCCTCACCCCAACTCCTCTTTCACCCCTACTCTCCAACCCCCTCACCCCAACTCCTCCTTCACCCCCACTCTGCAACCCCCCTCACCCCAACTCCTCTTTCACCCCTACTCTCCAACCCCCCTCACCCCAACTCCTCTTTCACCCCTACTCTCCAACCCCCCCTCACCCCAACTCCTCAATCACCCCTACTCTCCAACCCCCCTCACCCCAACTCCTCTTTCACCCCTACTCTCCAACCACCTCACCCCAACTCCTCTTTCACCCCTACGCTCCAACCCCCCTCACCCCAACTCCTCTTTCACCTCTACTCTCCAACCCCCCTCACCCCAACTCCTCTTTCACCCCTACTCTCCAACCCCCTCACCCCAACTCCTCTTTCACCCCTACTCTCCAACCCCCCTCACCCCAACTCCTCTTTCACCTCTACTCTCCAACCCCCTCACCCCAACTCCTCTTTCACCCCTACTCTCCAACCCCCCTCACCCCAACTCCTCTTTCACCTCTATTCTCCAACGCCACTCACCCCAACTCCGCTTTCACCCTACTCTTCAAACCCCCCTCATCCCAACTCCTTTCACCCCTACTCTCCAACACCCCTCACCCCAACTTCTCTTTCACCCCTACTCTCCAACACCCCTCACACCAACTCCTCTTTCACCCCTAATCTCCAACCCCTCACCCCAACTCCGCTTTCACACCTACTCTCCAACCCCCCTCACCCCAACTCCTCTTTCACCCCTACTCTCCAACCCCCTCACCCCAACTCCTCTTTCACCCCCTACTCTCCAACCCCTCACCCCAACACCTCTTTCACCCCTACTCTCCCACCCCCTCACCCCAACTCCTCTTTCACCCCTACTCTCCAACTCCCCCTCACCCCAACTCCTCTTTCACCCCTACTCTCCAACCCCCCCTCACCCCAACTCCTCTTTCACCCCTACTCTCCAACCCCCCTCACCCCAACTCCTCTTTCACTCCTACTCTCCAACCCCCCTCACCCCAACTCCTCTTTCACCCCTACTCTCCAACCCCCCTCACCCCAACTCCTCTTCCACCCCTACTCTCCAACCCCCCTCACCCCAACTCCTTTTTCACCCCTACTCTCCAACCCCCTCACTCCAACTCCTCTTTCACCCCTACTCTCCAACCCCCCTCACCCCAACTCGTCTTTCACCCCTTCTCTCCAACCCCCCTCACCCCAACTCCTCTTTCACCCCTACTCTCCAAATCCCCTCACCACAACTCCTCTTTCACCCCTACTCTCCAACCTCTCACCCCAACTCCTCTTGCACCCCTACTCTCCAACCCCCTCACCGCAACTCCTCTTTCACCCCTACTCTCCAAACCCCCTCACCCCAACTCCTCTTTCACCCCAGCTCTCCAAACGCCCTCACCCCAACTCCTCTTTCACCCCTACCCTCGAACCCCCCTCACCCCAACTCCTCTTTCACCCCTACTCTCCAACCCCCCTCACCCCAACTCCTCTTTCAACCCTACTCTCCAACCCCCTCACCCCAACTCCTCTTTCACCCCAACTCTCCAACCCCCTCAACCCAACTCCTCTTTCACCCCTACTCTCCAACCCCCCTCACCCCAACTCCACTTTCACCCCTAATCTCCAAACCCCTCACCCCAACTCCTCTTTCACCCCTCCTCTCCAACCCCCGTCACCCCAACTCCTCTTTCACCCCTACTCTCCAACCCCCTCACCCCAACTCCTCTTTCATCCCTACTCTCCAACCACCCTCACCCCAACTCCTCTTTCACCCCTACTCTCCAAGCCCCTGCACCCCAACTCCTCTTTCACCCCTACTCTCCCACCCCTCACACCAACTCCTCTTTCACCCCTACTCTCCAACCCCCTCACCCCAACTCCTCTTTCACCCCTGCTCTCCAACCCCCCTCACCCCAACTCCTCTTTCACCCCTACTCTCCAAACCTCCTCACCCCAACTCCTCTTTCACCCCTAATCTCCAACCCCCCTCACCCCAACTCCTCTTTCACACCTACTCTCCAACCCCCCTCACCCCAACTCCTCTTTCACCCCTACTCTCCAACCCCCTCACCCCAACTCCTCTTTCACCCCTACTCTCCAACCCCTCACCCCAACACCTCTTTCACCCCTACTCTCCCACCCCCCTCACCCCAACTCCTCTTTCACCCCTACTCTCCAACTCCCCCTCACCCCAACTCCTCTTTCACCCCTACTCTCCAACCCCCCCTCACCCCAACTCCTCTTTCACCCCGACTCTCCAACCCCCCTCACCCCAACTCCTCTTTCACTCCTACTCTCCAACCCCCCTCACCCCAACTCCTCTTTCACCCCTACTCTCCAACCCCCCTCACCCCAACTCCTCTTCCACCCCTACTCTCCAACCCCCCTCACCCCAACTCCTTTTTCACCCCTACTCTCCAACCCCCTCACTCCAACTCCTCTTTCACCCCTACTCTCCAACCCCCCTCACCCCAACTCGTCTTTCACCCCTTCTCTCCAACCCCCCTCACCCCAACTCCTCTTTCACCCCTACTCTCCAAATCCCCTCACCACAACTCCTCTTTCACCCCTACTCTCCAACCTCTCACCCCAACTCCTCTTGCACCCCTACTCTCCAACCCCCTCACCGCAACTCCTCTTTCACCCCTACTCTCCAAACCCCCTCACCCCAACTCCTCTTTCACCCCAGCTCTCCAAACGCCCTCACCCCAACTCCTCTTTCACCCCTACCCTCGAACCCCCCTCACCCCAACTCCTCTTTCACCCCTACTCTCCAACCCCCCTCACCCCAACTCCTCTTTCAACCCTACTCTCCAACCCCCTCACCCCAACTCCTCTTTCACCCCAACTCTCCAACCCCCTCAACCCAACTCCTCTTTCACCCCTACTCTCCAACCCCCCTCACCCCAACTCCACTTTCACCCCTAATCTCCAAACCCCTCACCCCAACTCCTCTTTCACCCCTCCTCTCCAACCCCCGTCACCCCAACTCCTCTTTCACCCCTACTCTCCAACCCCCTCACCCCAACTCCTCTTTCATCCCTACTCTCCAACCACCCTCACCCCAACTCCTCTTTCACCCCTACTCTCCAAGCCCCTGCACCCCAACTCCTCTTTCACCCCTACTCTCCCACCCCCCTCACACCAACTCCTCTTTCACCCCTACTCTCCAACCCCCTCACCCCAACTCCTCTTTCACCCCTGCTCTCCAACCCCCCTCACCCCAACTCCTCTTTCACCCCTACTCTCCAAACCTCCTCACCCCAACTCCTCTTTCACCCCTAATCTCCAACCCCCCTCACCCCAACTCCTCTTTCACCCCTACTCTCCAGCCCCCTCACCCCAACTCCTCTTTCACCCCTACTCTCCAACCCCCCTCACCTCAACTCCTCTTTCACCCCTACTCTCCAACCCCCCTCACCCCAAGTCCTCTTTCACCACTACTCTCCAAAACCCCTCACCCCAACTCCCCTTTCATCCCTACTCTCCAACCCCCTCTCCCCAACTCCTCTTTCACCCCTACTCTCCAACCCCCCTCACCCCAAGTCCTCTTTCACCCCTACTCTCCAACCCCCTCACCCCAACTCCTCTTTCACCCCTACTCTCCAACCCCCCTCACCTCAACTCCTCTTTCACCCCTACTCTCCAACCCCCCTCACCTCAACTCCTCTTTCACCCCTACTCTCCAACCCCCCTCACCCCAAGTCCTCTTTCACCACTACTCTCCAAACCCCCTCACCCCAACTCCCCTTTCATCCCTACTCTCCAACCCCCCTCACCCCAAGTCCTCTTTCACCCCTACTCTCCAACCCCCTCACCCCAACTCCTCTTTCACCCCTACTCTCCAACCCCCCTCGCCTCAACTCCTCTTTCACCCCTACTCTCCAACCCCCCTCACCCCAAGTCCTCTTTCACCCCTACTCTCCAAACCCCCTCAGCCCAACTCCCCTTTCTCCCCTACTCTCCAACCACTTCACCCCAACTCCTCTTTCACCCCTACTCTCCAACCCCCCTCACCCCAACTCCTCTTTCACCCCTACTCTCCAACCCCCTCACCCCAACTCCTCTTTCACCCCTACTCTCCAACCCCCCTCACCCCAACTCCTCTTTCACCCCTACTCTCCAACCCCCTCACCGCAACTCCTCTTTCACCCCAACTCTCCAAACCCCCTCACCTCAACTCCTCTTTAACCCCTACCCTCCAACCCCCCTCACCCCAACTCCTCTTTCACACCAACTCTCCAACCCCCCTCACCCCAACTCCTCTTTCACCCCTACCCTCCAACCCCCCCTCACCCCAACTCCTCTTTCACCCCTACTCTCCATCCCCCCTCACCACAACTCCTCTTTCACCACAACTCTCCAACCCCCCTCACCCCAACTCCTCTTTCACCCCTACTCTCCAACCCCCTCACCGCAACTCCTCTTTCACCCCACTCTCCAACGCCCCTCACCCCAACTCCTCTTTCACCCCAACTCTCCAAACCCCCTCACCTCAACTCCTCTTTCACCCCTACCCTCCAACCCCCCTCACCCCAACTCCTCTTTCACACCAACTCTCCAACCCCCCTCACCCCAACTCCTCTTTCACCCCTACTCTCCAACCCCCCTCACCCCAACTCCTCTTTCATCCCTACTCTCCAACCACCCTCACCCCAACTCCTCTTTCACCCCTACTCTCCAAGCCCCTGCACCCCAACTCCTCTTTCACCCCTACTCTCCCACCCCCCTCACACCAACTCCTCTTTCACCCCTACTCTCCAACCCCCTCACCCCAACTCCTCTTTCACCCCTGCTCTCCAACCCCCCTCACCCCAACTCCTCTTTCACCCCTACTCTCCAAACCTCCTCACCCCAACTCCTCTTTCACCCCTAATCTCCAACCCCCCTCACCCCAACTCCTCTTTCACCCCTACTCTCCAGCCCCCTCACCCCAACTCCTCTTTCACCCCTACTCTCCAACCCCCCTCACCTCAACTCCTCTTTCACCCCTACTCTCCAACCCCCCTCACCCCAAGTCCTCTTTCACCACTACTCTCCAAAACCCCTCACCCCAACTCCCCTTTCATCCCTACTCTCCAACCCCCTCACCCCAACTCCTCTTTCACCCCTACTCTCCAACCCCCCTCACCCCAAGTCCTCTTTCACCCCTACTCTCCAACCCCCTCACCCCAACTCCTCTTTCACCCCTACTCTCCAACCCCCCTCACCTCAACTCCTCTTTCACCCCTACTCTCCAACCCCCCTCACCTCAACTCCTCTTTCACCCCTACTCTCCAACCCCCCTCACCCCAAGTCCTCTTTCACCACTACTCTCCAAACCCCCTCACCCCAACTCCCCTTTCATCCCTACTCTCCAACCCCCCTCACCCCAAGTCCTCTTTCACCCCTACTCTCCAACCCCCTCACCCCAACTCCTCTTTCACCCCTACTCTCCAACCCCCCTCGCCTCAACTCCTCTTTCACCCCTACTCTCCAACCCCCCTCACCCCAAGTCCTCTTTCACCCCTACTCTCCAAACCCCCTCAGCCCAACTCCCCTTTCTCCCCTACTCTCCAACCACTTCACCCCAACTCCTCTTTCACCCCTACTCTCCAACCCCCCTCACCCCAACTCCTCTTTCACCCCTACTCTCCAACCCCCTCACCCCAACTCCTCTTTCACCCCTACTCTCCAACCCCCCTCACCCCAACTCCTCTTTCACCCCTACTCTCCAACCCCCTCACCGCAACTCCTCTTTCACCCCAACTCTCCAAACCCCCTCACCTCAACTCCTCTTTAACCCCTACCCTCCAACCCCCCTCACCCCAACTCCTCTTTCACACCAACTCTCCAACCCCCCTCACCCCAACTCCTCTTTCACCCCTATCCTCCAACCCCCCCTCACCCCAACTCCTCTTTCACCCCTACTCTCCATCCCCCCTCACCACAACTCCTCTTTCACCACAACTCTCCAACCCCCCTCACCCCAACTCCTCTTTCACCCCTACTCTCCAACCCCCTCACCGCAACTCCTCTTTCACCCCACTCTCCAACGCCCCTCACCCCAACTCCTCTTTCACCCCAACTCTCCAAACCCCCTCACCTCAACTCCTCTTTCACCCCTACCCTCCAACCCCCCTCACCCCAACTCCTCTTTCACACCAACTCTCCAACCCCCCTCACCCCAACTCCTCTTTCACCCCTACTCTCCAACCCCCCTCACCCCAACTCCTCTTTCACCCCTACTCTCCAACCCCCCCTCACCCCAACTCCTCTTTCACCCCTACTCTCCAACCCCCCTCACTCCAACTCCTCTTTCACCCCTACTCTCCAACCCCCTCACCCCAACTCCTCTTTCACCCCTACTCTCCAACCCCCTCACCCCAACTCCTCTTTCACCCCTACTCTCCAACCCCCCTTACCCCAACTCCTCTTTCACCCCTACTCTCCAACCACCCTCACCCCAACTCCTCTTTCACCCCTACTCTCCAACCCCCCTCACCCCAACTCCTCTTTCACCCCAACTCTCCAACCCCCTCACCCCAACTCCTCTTTCACCCCTACTCTCCAACCCCCCTCACCTCAACTCCTCTTTCACGCCTACTCTCCAACCCCCCTCACCCCAAGTCCTCTTTCACCCCTACTCTCCAAACCCCCTCACCCCAACTCCTCTTTCACCCCAACTCTCCAACCCCCTCGCCCCAACTCCTCTTTCACCCCTGTTAAGTCTGTGGGTTGTATTATAAATAATCACAGACTCCACTGTTAACAAAATAAAACACGTCTTTACTATTCAGAGGCTCGGGCGATTCTGCCCTAGTTAACGTATCACAACCCTTATATACTGGTGTGGTCACTATCGGTATTACAGTATACATGAGCCAATAGATAGTGCCACCCTAAAGTAGTGCTCTTAAAGGCGAACGGTTACATTCTGTAGTTCCCTTAAATGTAAATGGTTACATACACAACACTCCTCCCTTCCTAGCTTATTACTTACAGAATCCCGTTAAACATACAATCTTCAACTTTATATAAACAGTTTGCAGATATACTCTCGATGGAGTCAACGTCATATAACAATTTACAGATATACTCTCAATGGAGTCAACGTCATATAACAGTTTACAAACATACTCTCAGTGGAATCAGTTTACAGGTTCAGTCTCTGTGGGAACAGTTCATAAATTCAGTCTCTGGTATTAATTCGTTCCAGACAGCATCCTCCATAGCCCTTTTTTTTTTAACAGCTTGTACTTTCGTCCTGTTGAACCAGCAGTGCGGACTTATACAACCCACTGGCTGTCTTGATAATGTCCCTGGATTTTTTTTACAAATTTAGCACCTTTCGTAATGTTCGGACTGAGGTAGTAGAAGTAATAATATTTTAAACAGTTATTATTTTCTGCTTCTTCTTTTTCTTTTCTGCCTTTTTGAAACTCTCCGAGCTCTTTTCCCGGCTGCCATCTGTAGCGCCACCAACTCTCTATGTTCCTTAGACCTTAAGTGCTTCCTCAGGATTTCAGCACTTTGGGAGTTCCCATCACAATTTGGGCAGACCACATCCTCATAACATTCGGTGTCACTCAACAGGTCAAAACCCTTCTTCAAGCAATCATATTCATCCTGCTATTCCTCGGATGTCTGCCCTTCCTTCCCTCCTGGCCTCATTTGTGCGTTCAATCCTTTCCCTTCCTTCAGGAATTTCGTTATCAGGCTATTTAATCCTTCTACTGAAGTAGCTGTTTCCCCATTCTCCTGTTCCCCTGGACGTAATTCAGCGTACTCCTCCATTTCATCCATCATTTTCTCCAATGCTTTCATCTTCTCTTCCTCTTGTACTTTGGCTTCCAGTGCTTGGAGAAGTTGCGCCTCGATGCTCTCTAGCTCATGTTCAGGGCCCATTCCCAGTTGAAACTGTTCTTCAAGTCGGTCAACCTCGGTAATTGCCGCCTCATATTTGTCTTGGGCTTCCTTCCATATTTTTATGAGTTCTGCCATGTCTTTCACCTCTACATCCTCATCTATGTATGGAACTTCTACCGATGAGTCTGTCTTGGCCCTGAGCTCCTCAAGAATTTCCTGCAGCCTTTGGACTTCTTGCTCATGTTCAACCTTTAGTTGCTCATATACTTCCAACGAAACTAGCTTTTCGGAGGTTGCTGAGTTAACCCCCTCCAGAATTGTAGTCTGGGCCTGTTCATACTGTTTTTTCAACTTCTCGCACTCTGCTTGTAAGGAGTTGTAGAGAAGAACTGGAATAAAATCCTGGCTTCCTGAAGATTCCTCTTCATTTGTTTCTTTCGCAATTTCCTGTTGGAGTTCAGCCAAGGCTGCTATGCTATCTGCCTCTCGAAGTCTCACTGCCATCAACTCTTCTTTATTCTTGCAGTCCATCTCAGCCATTTCCCGTTTACTTTCATTTAACTGAGTGAGTAGTCCCTTATTTTGGGCTGAGAGATATTGCACCTTCTCATGTAGACCCTTGCACTCCTTCTCTGCTTGACATAGCTGATTACCGCTGATTTGGTTCTGCGTTTCAAGTTCCAACATCCTTTGCTTAGCTTCTTTCAGTTTCGCCCCTATAAGCTCCTCTTGCAACATGGCCACATTATTCTCATCAGGTAAAGAAGCGTTTCTCTTTTCCATGTCCAAGATTTGTTTCTGCATCTCCTTAAGAGCACCCTGTGATTCAACTTCTCTTAACTTTGCCTGCACTAGCTCCGTCTCTAATTGCAGAACAAAATCCTCAGTGCAGCGTGATTTGCCCTTCTGCTGTATCTCTAGATCATGCAAATATTCTAACCCCTGAACATCATCAGGGAGATGTGATCGGTAATTGGTCACGATGGCTCTATGGTCGCTCTCTGCTTGAGCCAGTAGGTTCTGTTGTCTTTCCAGACTCTCCCATTCGGTGTCATAGAACTTTTTCATTGTTTTCATCTCTTGTACGAGGCGGTAACTTAATTGTTCTAATTGTTGTTGTACTTTGAAATAGCGTTGAGTTCGAGCCCGGTGTTCCTCCGTAATGCATATGTCTGTAGCTTGAACAGACTCAGAATTCTCTGTCTTTATGCACGCCATCGATTTTCCAACCTTAGTCCGTGAGTTAATGTTAACCTTGTTTTTCATACATAAGCTGGACTTATCGTCTTCCGGCTCAGAGTCTGAGCTGCTTGTCTGCACCGAGTCCTCACTCGTCATTGCTTGTCGGTAGTGCCATTCCATGTCTATTTTCTTGATCCACTCCCGTCCTAGAAGTGGTGGTCCTCCCTCAGGTAGTACGTACAAATTCATTCTTGGGTGTACTTTACCCCTATCTCTCACCTTGACTCTTATTTTCCCCATGGGGTATACGCGATGCCCCGTGTATGTCTGTAATACGAACTTGGTATTTCTTAAGGGTATGTGAGAGAATAGTCGGTGGTAGTCCTTTTGGTTGATGACTGATACAGCTGATCCCGTGTCCAGCTCCATTCGTACTTGGACTCCAGCTATTTTTAGTGTGACCCAGATCGTCTGTAGATCAGTTACTTTACCCACATTGTGGATTCTCAGACTATCCAACTCCTGGCTGTTTGGGTCTGAGTCTGAATTTTGTTCGTCTGAACTCTTTTCAGCCACCTGATGCACCTTGTTGTACTTTTCTTGTGGTGGTGGCTTCCTTTGTTTGTTGGTCTTCTTTCTGGACCTACATACCTTCGCGATGTGACCCAGTTTGCCACATTTCCTGCACTCTTGATTCTTAAACCAGCACTGATTCTGGTCGTGCGTTGTCTTTCCACAACGGTAGCATTTGGAAATGCTTGCAGTCATTTGGTCCACCCCGAGTGCCGCCGCCTTTAGCTGCATTTCCGCCGTTCCTTTCACTGCGGCTTCGTGCGATGAAGCTATGAGGACAGCCCTGTCCAGTGTGAGGTCGTTTTCCTCCAGGAGTCGCTTCTGCGTTCCTTCTTTGGCCAAGCCGCATACGAACTTGTCCCGCAGCGCCTCTGTCAAATTCCCTCCAAGCTGGCAGTATTTCGCTAGCTTACGCAGTTCGACTAAATATTCCGCATTGCTTTCATCTTGCCTCTGGGTTCTGGCGTAAAATTTAAATCGTTCAGCCAGTATCAACGGTGTGGGGTTCAAGTGATCCTTCAGCACTGCTACGATCTCTTCGAAGGTCTGGTCCACTGGTTTAACTGGTGCTATTAGATGTTTCAAAAGCCCGTATGTTTTTGCTCCCATCGAATTTAACAAAGTTATTGCCTTGTCGTCATCCTCAATGTCGTTGGCTACGCAATATATTTCTATGCGTTCCACATACGTGGCCCAGTCTTCTATTTCAGCATTAAAGTCATTAATATTTCCTCGCTTAGGCATCTTCTCTTTTCGAGTACAGGACAAGTATTACTTTACTTATTATTAATTTTCTTCTCTCTTCTTGAGAACACCACAAGTATTGCTGTACTTATACTTATTTTCCCTCTCTTCTTGAGAACACACCAGCCTTTCTGAAAAATCTTATTACTTTCCTGAAATTCTTAATAATTTCCAAGATGGCGGTTTCCCGCTTCTTCCTTCTTCTTCAGCGGTTTCCCCGCGAAAAATGGCGGCTTTCCCGCGCTTCTCGCTCTCCCCGCCCACTTCGATGGCGGTTTTCCCGCGCTTCTCGGCGCTCTCCGCCCACTTCAATGGCGGTTATCACCCGTTCCCCGACGCTGACTTTCAGCCCGAGTGCGGCTCTTATCAGCGGATGCGATCGATGGCCCGGCTGCGCCTCGCACTTGAAAGCGGCCCCCGGCCTCTGGCTCACCCGCTCGCGCGGCTCTTGCTCGCTCCCTCCCGGGCTCTGGCTTACCCGCTCGCGCGTTTCACCGCGGCTCTTATCAGGGATTGCGATCGCCCTGTCTTTGCAGCCAACGCTGCGGCTTACCCACGAGGTTATGGAGGCTTCAGGGTCCTAATGCCTGTCGCTTCCAGCCTGTCGGTTCCAGACTGGTGAGGATTGAAACCTCTCTTCAACGTCCTGTCTTCGGACGAAGCCGCCGTGGAACAACTGCCGCAGGGTTCGAATCCTGACTCGTCGCCAATGTTAAGTCTGTGGGTTGTATTATAAATAATCACAGACTCCACTGTTAACAAAATAAAACACGTCTTTACTATTCAGAGGCTCGGGCGATTCTGCCCTAGTTAACGTATCACAACCCTTATATACTGGTGTGGTCACTATCGGTATTACAGTATACATGAGCCAATAGATAGTTCCACCCTAAAGTAGTGCTCTTAAAGGCGAACGGTTACATTCTATAGTTCCCTTAAAGGTAAACGGTTACATACACAACAACCCCGACTCTCCAACCCCCCTCAACCCAACTCCTCTTTCACCCCGACTCTCCAACCCCCCTCACCCGAACTCCTCTTTCACCTCAACTCTCCAAGCCCCCCTCAACTCAACTCCTCTTTCACCCCTGCTCTCCAACCCCCCTCACCCCAAGTCCTCTTTCACCCCTACTCTCCAACCCCCCTCACCCCAACTCCTCTTTCACCCCTACTCTCCAACCCCCTCACCCCAACTCCTCTTTCACCCCTACTCTCCAACCCACCTCACCCCAACTCCTCTTTCACCCCTACTCTCCAAACCCCTCACCCCAACTCCTCTTTCACCCCTACTCTCCAAACCCCTCACCCCAACTCCTCTTTCACCCCTACTCTCCAACCACCCTCACCCCAACTCCTCTTTCACCCCTACTCTACAACACCCCTCACCCCAACTCCTCTTTCAACCCTGCTGTCCAACCCCCTCACTCCAACTCCTCTTTCACCCCTACTCTCCAACCCCCTCACCCCAACTCCTCTTTCACCCCTACTCTCCAACCCCCCTCACCCCAACTCCTCTATCACCCCTACTCTCCAACCCACCTCACCCCAACTCCTCTTTCACCCCTGCTCTCCAACCCCCTCACTCCAACTCCTCTTTCACCCCAACTCTCCAACCCCCTCACCCCAACTCCTCTTTCACCCCTACTCTCCAACCCCCTCACTCCAACTCCTCTTTCACCCCTACTCTCCAACCACCTCACCCCAACTCCTCTTTCACACCCACTCTCCAACCCCCCTCACCCCAACTCCTCTTTCACCCCTACTCTCCAACCCCCTCACCCCAACTCCTCTTTCACCCCTACTCTCCAACCCCCCTCACCCCAACTCCTCTTTCACCCCTACTCTCCAACCCCCTCACCCAAACTCCTCTTTCACCCCTACTCTCCAACCCCCCTCACCCCAACTCCTCTTTCACCCCCTCTCTCCAACCCCCTTCACCCCAACTCCTCTTTCACCCCTACTCTCCAACTCCCCCTCACCCCAATTTCTCTTTCACCCCTACTCTGCAACCCCCCTCACCCCAACTCCTCTTTCACCCCTACTCTCCAACCCCTTACCCCAACTCCTCTTTCACCCCTACGCTCCAACCCCCCTCACCCCAACTCCTCTTTCACCCCTACTCTCCAACCCCCCTCACCCCAACTCCACTTTCACCCCTACCCTCCAACCGCCCTCACTCCAACTCCTCTTTCACCCCTACTCTCCAACCCCCCTCACCCCAACTCCTCTTTCACCCAGACTCTCCAACCCCCTAACCCCAACTCCTCCTTCACCCCTACTCTCCAACCCCCCTCACCCCAACTCCTCTTTCACCCCGACTCTCCAACCCCCTCACCCGAACTCCTCTTTCACCCCAACCCACCAACCCCCCCTCACCCCAACTCCTCAATCACCCCTACTCTCCAACCCCCCTCACCCCAACTCCTCTTTCACCCCTAATCTCCAACCACCTCACCCCAACTCCTCTTTCACCCCTACGCTCCAACCCCCCTCACCCCAACTCCTCTTTCACCCCTACTCTCCAACCCCACTCACCCCAACTCCTCTTTCACCCCTTCTCTCCAACCCCCTCACCCCAACTCCTCTTTCACCCCTACTCTCCAACCCCACTCACCCCAACTCCTCTTTCACCCCTACTCTCCAACCCCCTCACCCCAACTCCTCTTTCACCCCTACTCTCCAACCCCCCTCACCCCAACTCCGCTTTCACCCTACTCTTCAAACCCCCCTCACCCCAACTCCTCTTTCACCCCTACTGTCCAACCCCCTCACCCCAACTCCTCTTTCACCCCTACTCTCCAACCCCCCTCATCTCAACTCTTCTTTCAACCCTACTCTCCAAACCCTCTCACCCCAACTCCTCTTTCACCCCACTCTCCAACCCCCTCACCCCAACTCCTCTTTCACCCCTACTCTCCAACCCCCTCACCCCAACTCCTCTTTCACCCCTACTCTCCAACCCCCCTCACCCCAACTCCTCTTTCACCCCTACTCTCCAACCCCCTCACCCCAACTCCTCTTTCACCCCAACTCTCCAACCCCCCTCACCCCAACTCCTCTTTCACACCTACTCTCCAACCCCCCTCACCCCAACTCCTCTTTCACCCCTACTCTCCAACCCCCCTCACCCCAACTCCTCTTTCACCCCTACTCTCCAACCCCCCTCACCCCAACTCCTGTTTCACCCCTACTCTCCAACCCCCCTCACCCCAACTCCTGTTTCACCCCTACTCTCCAACCCCCCTCACCCCAACTCCTCTTTCACCCCTACTCTCCAAGCCCGCTCACCCCAACTCCTTTTTCACCCCTACTCTCCAACCCCCTCACCGCAACTCCTCTTTCACCCCTACTCTCCAACCCCGCTCACCCCAACTCCTTTTTCACCCCTACTCTCCAAACCCCTCACCGCAACTCCCCTTTCACCCCTACTCTCCAACCCCCCTCACCCCAACTACGTTTTCACCCCTACTCTCCAACCCCCTCACCCCAACTCCTCTTTCACCCCTACTCTCCAACCCCCCTCACCCCAACTCCTCTTTCACCCCTACTCTCCAACCCCCTCACCCCAACTCGTCTTTCACCCCGACTCACCAACCCCCCTCACCCCAACTCCTCTTTCACCCCTACTCTCCAAATTCCCTCACCCCAACTCCTCTTTCACCCCTACTCTCCAACCTCTCACCCCAACACCTCTTTCACCCCGACTCTCCAACCTCTCACCCCAACTCCTCTTTCACCCCTACTCTCCAACCCCCTCACCGCAACTCCTCTTTCACCCCTACTCTCCAAACCCCCTCACCGCAACTCCTCTTTCACCCCTACTCTCCAAACCCCCTCATCCCAACTCCTCTATCACCCCTACTCTCCAACCCCCCTCACCCCAACTCCTCTTTCAACCCTACTCTCCAACCCCCTCACCCCAACTCCTCTTTCACCCCAACTCTCCATCCCCCTCAACCCAACACCGCTTTCACCCCTACTCTCCAACCCCCCTCACCCCAACTCCACTTTCACCCCTTCTCTCCAAACCCCTCACCCCAACTCCTCTTTCATCCCTCCTCTCCAACCCCCCTCACCCCAAATCCTCTTTCACCCCTACTCTCCAACCCACTCACCCCAACTCCCCTTTCATCCCTACTCTCCAACCACCTCACCCCAACTCCTCTTTCACCCCTACTCTCCAACCCCCTCACCCCAACTCCTCTTTCACCCCTACTCTCCAACCCCCTCACCCCAACTGCTCTTTCACCCCAACTCTCCAAGCCCCCCTCACCCCAACTCCTCTTTCACCCCTACTCTCCAACCCCTCACCCCAACTCCTCTTTCACCCCTACTCTCGAACCACCCTCACCCCAACTCCTCTTTCACCCCTACTCTACAACCCCCCTCACCCCAACTCCCCTTTCACCTCTACTCTCCAACACCCTCACCCCAACTCCTCTTTCACCCCTACTCTCCAACCCCCCTCACCCCAAGTCCTCTTTCACCCCTACTCTCCAACCCCCCTCACCCCAACTCCTCTATCACCCCTACTCTCCAACCCACCTCACCCCAACTCCTCTTTCACCCCTACTCTCCAACCCCCTCACCCCAACTCCTCTTTCACCCCTACTCTCCAAACCCCTCACCCCAACTCCTCTTTCACCCCGACTCTCGAACCACCCTCACCCCAACTCCTCTTTCACCCCTACTCTACAACCCCCCTCACCCCAACTCCTCTTTCACCCCTACTCTCCAACACCCTCACCCCAACTCCTCTTTCACCCCTACTCTCCAACCCCCTCACCCAAACTCCTCTTTCAATCCTTCTGTCCAACCCCCTCACCCCAACTCCTCTTTCACCCCTGCTCTCCAACCCCCTCACTCCAACTCCTCTTTCACCCCTACTCTTCAACCCCACTAACCCCAAATCCTCTTTCACCCCTACTCTCCAACCCACTTACCCCAACTCCCCTTTCACCCCTACTCTCCAACCACCTCACCCCAACTCCTCTTTCACCCGTACTCTTCAACCCCCCTCACCCCAAATCCTCTTTCACCCCTACTCTCCACCCCTCTCACCCGAACTCCTCTTTCACCCCAACTCTCCAACCCCTTCACCCCAACTCCTCTTTCACCCGTACTCTCCAACCCCCCTCACCCCAACTCCTCAATCACCCCTGCTCTCCAACCCCCCTCACCCCAACTCCTCTTTCACCCCTACTCTCCAACCACCTCACCCCAACTCCTCTTTCACCCCTACGCTCCAACCCCCCTCACCCCAACTCCGCTTTCACCCTACTCTTCAAACCCCCCTCATCACAACTCCTTTCACCCCTACTCTCCAACACCCCTCACCCCAACTTCTCTTTCACCCTTACTCTCCAACACCCCTCACCCCAACTCCTCTTTCTCCCCTACTCTCCAACCCCTCACCCCAACTCCTCTTTCACACCTACTCTCCAACCCCCCTTACCCCAACTCCTCTTTCACCCCCTACTCTCCAACCCCCCTCATCTCAACTCTTCTTTCAACCCTACTCTCCAAACCCCCTCACCCCAACTCCTCTTTCACCCCTACTCTCCAACCACCCTCACCCCAACTCCTCTTTCACCCCTACTCTCCAACCCCCTCACCCCAACTCCTCTTTCACCCCTGCTCTCCAACCCCCCTCACCTCAACTCCTCTTTCACCCCTACTCTCCAACCCCCCCTCCCCCAAACTCCTCTTTCACCCCTACTCTCCAACCCCCTCACCCCAACTCCTCTTTCACACCTACTCTCCAACCCCCCTCACCCCAACTCCTCTTTCACCCCTACTCTCCAACCCCCTCACCCCAACTCCACTTTCACCCCTACTCTCCAACCCCCCTCACCCCAACTCCTCTTTCACCCCTACTCTCCAACCCCCCTCACCCCAACTCCACTTTCACCCCTACTCTCCAACCCCCTCACCGCAACTCCTCTTTCACCCCTACTGTCCACCCCCTCACCCCAACACCTCTTTCACCCCTACTCTCCACCCCCTCACCCCAACTCCTCTTTCACCCCTACTTTCCAACCCCCCTCACCCCAACTCCTTTTTCACCCCTACTCTCCAACCCCCCTCACCCCAACTCCTCTTTCACCCCTGCTCTCCAACCCCCCTCACCCCAACTCCTCTTTCACCCCTACTCTCCAACCCCCCTCACCCCAACTCCTCTTTCACCCCTACTTTCCAACCCCCCTCACCCCAACTCCTTTTTCACCCCTACTCTCCAACCCCCCTCACCCCAACTCCTTTTTCACCCCTACTCTCCAACCCCCCTCACTCCAACTCCTCTTTCACCCCTACTCTCCAACCCCCCTCACCCCAACTCCTCTTTCACCCCTACTCTCCAACGCCCCTCACCCCAACTCGTCTTTCACCCCGACTCACCAACCCCCCTCACCCCAACTCCTCTTTCACCCCTACTCTCCAAATCCCCTCACCCCAACTCCTCTTTCACCCCTACTCTCCAACCTCTCACCCCAACTCCTCTATCACCCCTACTCTCCAACCCCCCTCACCGCAACTCCTCTTTCGCCCCTACTCTCCAAGCCCCCTCACCCCAACTCCTCTTCCACCCCAACTCTCCATCCCCCTCAACCCAACACCGCTTTCACCCCTACTCTCCAAACCCCCTCACCCCAACTCCACTTTCACCCCGACTCTCCAAACCCTTCACCCCAACTCCTCTTTCATCCCTCCTGTCCAACCCCCGTCACCCCAACTCCTCTTTCATCCCTACTCTCCAACCACCCTCACCCCAACTCCTCTTTCACCCCTACTCTCCAATCCCCCGCACCCCATCTCCTCTTTCACCCCTACTCTCCAACCCCCCTCACCCCAACTCCTCTTTCACCCCTACTCTCCAACCCCCCTCACCCCAACTCCTCTTTCACCCCTACTCTCCAAACCTCCTCACCCCAACTCCTCTTTCACCCCTAATCTCCAACCCCCTCACCGCAACTCCTCTTTCACCCCTACTCTCCAACCCCCCTCACCCCAACTCCACTTCCACCCCTACCCTCCAACTGCCCTCACTCCAACTCCTCTTTCATCCCTTCTCTCCAACCACCCTCACCCCAACTCCTCTTTCACCCCTACTCTCCAATCCCCCGCACCCCATCTCCTCTTTCACCCCTACTCTCCAACCCCCCTCACCCCAACTCCTCTTTCACCCCTAATCTCCAACCCCCTCACCGCAACTCCTCTTTCACCCCTACTCTCCAACCTCCCTCACCGCAAATCCTCTTTCACCCCTACTCTCCAACCTCCCTCACCCCAACTCCTCTTTCACTCCTACTCTCCAACCCCCCTCACCCCAACTCCTCTTTCACCCCTGCTCTCCAACACCCCTCACCCCAACTCCTCTTTCACCCCGACTCTCCAACCTCCTCACCCCAACTCCTCCTTCACCCCTAATCTCCAACCCCCTCAACCCAACTCCTCTTTCACCCCTACTCTCCAACCCCCCTCACCCCAACTCCTCTTTCACCCCCACTCTCCAACCCCCTCACCCCAACTCCTCTTTCACCCTCACTCTCCAACCCCCTCACCCCAACTCCTCTTTCACCCCAAATCTCCAACCCCCCTCACCCCAACTCCTCTTTCACCCCAACTCTCCAACCCCCCTCACTCCAACTCCTCTTTCACCCCAACTCTCCAACCCCCCTTACCCCAACTCCTCTTTCACCCCTACTCTGCAACCCCCCTCACCCCAACTCCTCTTTCACCACCTACTCTCCAACCCCCCTCACCCCAACTCCTCTTTCACCCCTACTCTCCAACCCCCCTCACCCCAACTCCTCCTTCACCCCTACTCTCCAACCCCCCTCACCCCATCTCCTCTTTCACCCCGACTCTCCAACCCCCTCACCGCAACTCCTCCTTCATCCCTACTCTCCACCCCTCTCACCCGAACTCCTCTTTCACCCCAACTCTCCAACCCCTTCACCCCAACTCCTCTTTCACCTGTACTCTCCAACCCACCTCACCCCAACTCCTCAATCACCCCTGCTCTCCAACCCCCCTTACCCCAACTCTTTCACCCCTACTCTCCAACCACCTCACCCCAACTCCTCTTTCACCCCTACTCTCCAACCCCACTCACTCCAACTCCTCTTTCACCCCTTCTCTCCAACCCCCTCACCCCAACTCCTCTTTCACCCCTACTCTCCAGCCCCCTCACCCCAACTCCTCTTTCACCCCTACCCTCCAACCCCCCTCACCCCAACTCCTCTTTCACCCCTACTCTCCAACCCCCTCACCCCAACTCCTCTTTCACCCCTACTCTCCAACCCCCCTCACTCCAACTCCTCTTTCACCCCAACTCTCCAACCCCACTCACCCCAACTTCTCTTTCACCCTTACTCTCCAACACCCCTCACCCCAACTCCTCTTTCACCCCTACTGTCCAACCCCCTCACCCCAACTTCTCTTTCACCCTTACTCTCCAACACCCCTCACCCCAACTCCTCTTTCTCCCCTACTCTCCAACCCCCTCACCCCAACTCCTCTTTCACCCCTACTCTCCAACCCCCCTCACCCCAACTCCTCTTTCATCCCTACTCTCCTCCCCCCTCACCCCAACTCCTCTTTCACCCCTACTCTCCAATCCCCCGCACCCCATCTCCTCTTTCACCCCTACTCTCCAACCCCCCTCACCCCAACTCCTCATTCACCCCTACTCTCCAACCCCCCTCACCCCAACTCCTCTTTCACCCCTACTCTCCAAACCTCCTCACCCCAACTCCTCTTTCACCCCTAATCTCCAACCCCCTCACCGCAACTCCTCTTTCACCCCTACTCTCCAACCCCCCTCACCCCAACTCCACTTCCACCCCTACCCTCCAACTGCCCTCACTCCAACTCCTCTTTCATCCCTTCTCTCCAACCACCCTCACCCCAACTCCTCTTTCACCCCTACTCTCCAATCCCCCGCACCCCATCTCCTCTTTCACCCCTACTCTCCAACCCCCCTCACCCCAACTCCTCTTTCACCCCTAATCTCCAACCCCCTCACCGCAACTCCTCTTTCACCCCTACTCTCCAACCTCCCTCACCGCAAATCCTCTTTCACCCCTACTCTCCAACCTCCCTCACCCCAACTCCTCTTTCACTCCTACTCTCCAACCCCCCTCACCCCAACTCCTCTTTCACCCCTGCTCTCCAACACCCCTCACCCCAACTCCTCTTTCACCCCGACTCTCCAACCTCCTCACCCCAACTCCTCTTTCACCCCTAATCTCCAACCCCCTCACCCCAACTCCTCTTTCACCCCTACTCTCCAACCCCCCTCACCCCAACTCCTCTTTCACCCCCACTCTCCAACCCCCTCACCCCAACTCCTCTTTCACCCTCACTCTCCAACCCCCTCACCCCAACTCCTCTTTCACCCCAAATCTCCAACCCCCCTCACCCCAACTCCTCTTTCACCCCAACTCTCCAACCCCCCTCACTCCAACTCCTCTTTCACCCCAACTCTCCAACCCCCCTTACCCCAACTCCTCTTTCACCCCTACTCTGCAACCCCCCTCACCCCAACTCCTCTTTCACCACCTACTCTCCAACCCCCCTCACCCCAACTCCTCTTTCACCCCTACTCTCCAACCCCCCTCACCCCAACTCCTCCTTCACCCCTGCTCTCCAACCCCCCTCACCCCATCTCCTCTTTCACCCCGACTCTCCAACCCCCTCACCGCAACTCCTCCTTCATCCCTACTCTCCACCCCTCTCACCCGAACTCCTCTTTCACCCCAACTCTCCAACCCCTTCACCCCAACTCCTCTTTCACCCGTACTCTCCAACCCCCCTCACCCCAACTCCTCAATCACCCCTGCTCTCCAACCCCCCTTACCCCAACTCTTTCACCCCTACTCTCCAACCACCTCACCCCAACTCCTCTTTCACCCCTACTCTCCAACCCCACTCACTCCAACTCCTCTTTCACCCCTTCTCTCCAACCCCCTCACCCCAACTCCTCTTTCACCCCTACTCTCCAGCCCCCTCACCCCAACTCCTCTTTCACCCCTACCCTCCAACCCCCCTCACCCCAACTCCTCTTTCACCCCTACTCTCCAACCCCCTCACCCCAACTCCTCTTTCACCCCTACTCTCCAACCCCCCTCACTCCAACTCCTCTTTCACCCCAACTCTCCAACCCCACTCACCCCAACTTCTCTTTCACCCTTACTCTCCAACACCCCTCACCCCAACTCCTCTTTCACCCCTACTGTCCAACCCCCTCACCCCAACTTCTCTTTCACCCTTACTCTCCAACACCCCTCACCCCAACTCCTCTTTCTCCCCTACTCTCCAACCCCCTCACCCCAACTCCTCTTTCACCCCTACTCTCCAACCCCCCTCACCCCAACTCCTCTTTCATCCCTACTCTCCTCCCCCCTCACCCCAACTCCTCTTTCACCCCTACTCTCCAACCCCCCTCACCCCAACTCCTCTTTCACCCCTACCCTCCAGCCCCCCTCACTCCAACTCCTCTTTCACCCCAACTCTCCAACCCCCCTCACCCCAACTCCTCTTTCACCCCTACTCTCCAACCCCCCTCACCCCAACTCCTCTTTCATCCCTACTCTCCTCCCCCCTCACCCCATCTCCTCTTTCACCCCTACTCTACAACCCCCCTCACCCCAACTCCTCTTTCACCCCTACCCTCCAGCCCCCCTCATCCCAACTCCTCTTTCACTCCTACTCTCCAACCCCCCTCACCCCAACTCCTCTTTCACCTCTACTCTCCAACCCCCCTCACCCCAACTCCTCTTTCATCCCTACTCTCCTCCCCCCTCACCCCAACTCCTCTTTCACCCCTACTCTCCAACCCCCCTCACCCCAACTCCTCTTTCACCCCGACCCTCCAGCCCCCCTCACCCCAACTCCTCTTTCACCCCTACTCTCCAACCCCCCTCACCCCAACTCCTCTTTCACCCCCACTCTCCAACCCCCCTCACCCCAACTCCTCTTTCATCCCTACTCTCCTCCCCCCTCACCCCATCTCCTCTTTCACCCCTACTCTCCAACCCCCCTCACCCCAACTCCTCTTTCACCCCTACCCTCCAGCCCCCCTCACCCCAACTCCTCTTTCACTCCTACTCTCCAACCCCCCTCACCCCAACTCCTCTTTCACCTCTACTCTCCAACCCCCCTCACCCCAACTCCTCTTTCATCCCTCCTCCCCTCCCCCTTCACCCCAACTCCTCTTTCACCCCTACTCTCCTCCCCCCTCACCCCAACTCCTCTTTCACCCCTACTCTCCAACCCCCCTCACCCCAACTCCTCTTTCTCATCCCTACTCTCCTCCCCCCCTCACCCCAACTCCTCTTTCACCCCACACTGCAACCCCCCTCACCCCAACTCCTCTTTCACCCCTACTCTCCAACACCCCTCACCCCTGCTCTCCAACCCCCTTACCCCAACTCCTCTTTCACCCCAACTCTCCAAGCCCCCCTCAACTCAACTCCTCTTTCACCCCTGCTCTCCAACCCCCCTCACCCCATGTCCTCTTTCACCCCTACTCTCGAACCAACCTCACCCCAACTCCTCTTTCACCCCTACTCTACAACCCCCCTCACCCCAACTCCTCTTTCACCCCTACTCTTCAACCCCCTCACCCCAACTCCTCTTTCACCCCTACTCTCCAACCCCCTCACCCCAACTCCTCTTTCAACCCTGCTGTCCAACCCCCTCACCCCAACTCCTCTTTCACCCCTACTCTCCAACCCCCTCACCCCAACTCCTCTTTCACCCCTACTCTCCAACCCCCTCACTCCAACTCCTCTTTCACCCCTACTCTCCAACCACCTCACCCCAACTCCTCTTTCACCCCCACTCTCCAACCCCCCTCACCCCAACTCCTCTTTCACCCCAACTCTCCAACCCCCTCACCCCAACTCCTCTTTCACCCCTACTCTCCAACCCCCCTCACCCCAACTCCTCTTTCACCCCCACTCTCCAACCCCCTCACCCCAACTCCTCTTTCACCCCCACTCTCCAACCCCCCTCACCCCAACTCCTCTTTCACCCCAACTCTCCAAACCCCTCACCCCAACTCCTCCTTCACCCCCACTCTGCAACCCCCTCACCCCAACTCCTCTTTCACCCCTACTCTCCAACCCCTTACCCCAACTCCTCTTTCAGCCCTACTCTCCAACCCCCCTCACCCCAACTCCTCTTTCACCACCTACTCTCCAACCCCCCTCACCCCAACTCCTCTTTCACCCCTACTCTCCAACCCCCGTCACCCCAACTCCTCCTTCACCCCTACTCTCCAACCACGCTCACCCCATCTCCTCTTTCACCCCGACTCTCCAACCCCCTCACCCCAACTCCTCCTTCACCCCTACTCTCCACCCCTCTCACCCGAACTCCTCTTTCACCCCAACTCTCCAACCCCTTCACCCCAACTCCTCTTTCACCCGTACTCTCCAACCCCCCTCACCCCAACTCCTCAATCACCCCTGCCCTCCAACCCCCCTCACCCCAACTCCTCTTTCACCCCTGCTCTCCAACCACCTCACCCCAACTCCTCTTTCACCCCTACGCTCCAACCCCCCTCACCCCAACTCCGCTTTCACCCTACTCTTCAAACCCCCCTCATCACAACTCCTTTCACCCCTACTCTCCAACACCCCTCACCCCAACTTCTCTTTCATCCTTACTCTCCAACACACCTCACCCCAACTCCTCTTTCTCCCCTACTCTCCAACCCCTCACCCCAACTCCTCTTTCACACCTACTCTCCAACCCCCCTCACCCCAACTCCTCTTTCACCCCCTACTCTCCAACCCCCCTCATCTCAACTCTTCTTTCAACCCTACTCTCCAAACCCCCTCACCCCAACTCCTCTTTCACCCCTACTCTCCAACCCCCCTCACCCCAACTCCTCTTTCACCCCTACTCTCCAACCCCCTCACCCCAACTCCTCTTTCACCCCTGCTCTCCACCCCCCCTCACCCCAACTCCTCTTTCACCCCTACTCTCCAACCCCCCCTCACCCGAACTCCTCTTTCACCCCTACTCTCCAACCCCCTCACCCCAACTCCTCTTTCACACCTACTCTCCAACTTCCCTCACCCCAACTCCTCTTTCACCCCTACTCTCCAACCCCCTCACCCCAACTCCTCTTTCACACCTACTCTCCAACCCCCCTCACCCCAACTCCTCTTTCACCCCTACTCTCCAACCCCCTCACCCCAACTCCTCTTTCATCCCTACTCTCATCCCCCCTCACCCCATCTCCTCTTTCACCCCTACTCTCCAACCCCCTCACCCCAACTCCTCTTTCATCCCTACTCTCATCCCCCCTCACCCCATCTCCTCTTTCACCCCTACTCTCCAACCCCCCTCACCCCAACTCCTCTTTCACCCCCTCCCTCCAGCCCCCCTCATCCCAACTCCTCTTTCACCCCTACCCTCCAGCCCCCCTCATCCCAACTCCTCTTTCACTCCTACTCTCCAACCCCCCTCACCCCAACTCCACTTTCACCCCTACTCTCCAACCCCCTCACCGCAACTCCTCTTTCACCCCTACTGTCCACCCCCTCACCCCAACACCTCTTTCACCCCTACTCTCCACCCCCTCACCCCAACTCCTCTTTCACCCCTACTTTCCAACCCCCCTCACCCCAACTCCTTTTTCACCCCTACTCTCCAACCCCCCTCACCCCAACTCCTCTTTCACCCCTGCTCTCCAACCCCCCTCACTGCAACTCCTCTTTCACCCCTACTCTCCAACCCCCCTCACCCCAACTCCTCTTTCATCCCTACTCTCATCCCCCCTCACCCCATCTGCTCTTTCACCCCTACTCTCCAACCCCCCTCACCCCAACTCCTCTTTCACCCCTACCCTCCAGCCCCCCTCATCCCAACTCCTCTTTCACTCCTACTCTCCAACCCCCCTCACCCCAACTCCACTTTCACCCCTACTCTCCAACCCCCTCACCCCAACACCTCTTTCACCCCTACTCTCCACCCCCTCACCCCAACTCCTCTTTCACCCCTACTTTCCAACCCCCCTCACCCCAACTCCTTTTTCACCCCTACTCTCCAACCCCCCTCACCCCAACTCCTCTTTCACCCCTGCTCTCCAACCCCCCTCACCCCAACTCCTCTTTCACCACTACTCTCCAACCCCCCTCACCCCAACTCCTCTTTCACCCCTACTTTCCAACCCCCCTCACCCCAACTCCTTTTTCACCCCTACTGTCCAACCCCCCTCACCCCAACTCCTTTTTCACCCCTACTCTCCAACCCCCCTCACTCCAACTCCTCTTTCACCCCTACTCTCCAACCCCCCTCACCCCAACTCCTCTTTCACCCCTACTCTCCAACGCCCCTCACCCCAACTCCTCTTTCACCCCTACTCTCCAACCCCCTCACCCCAACTCGTCTTTCACCCCGACTCACCAACCCCCCTCACCCCAACTCCTCTTTCACCCCTACTCTCCAAATCCCCTCACCCCAACTCCTCTTTCACCCCTACTCTCCAACCTCTCACCCCAACTCCTCTATCACCCCTACTCTCCAACCCCCCTCACCGCAACTCCTCTTTCGCCCCTACTCTCCAAGCCCCCTCACCCCAACTCCTCTTTCACCCCAACTCTCCATCCCCCTCAACCCAACACCGCTTTCACCCCTACTCTCAAAACCCCTCACCCCAACTCCACTTTCACCCCGACTCTCCAAACCCTTCACCCCAACTCCTCTTTCATCCCTCCTGTCCAACCCCCGTCACCCCAACTCCTCTTTCATCCCTACTACCCAACCCCCTCACCCCAACTCCTATTTCACCCCTACTCTCCAATCCCCCGCACCCCATCTCCTCTTTCACCCCTACTCTCCAACCCCCCTCACCCCAACTCCTCTTTCACCCCTACTCTCCAACCCCCCTCACCCCAACTCCTCTTTCACCCCTACTCTCCAAACCTCCTCACCCCAACTCCTCTTTCACCCCTAATCTCCAACCCCCTCACCGCAACTCCTCTTTCACCCCTACTCTCCAACCCCCCTCACCCCAACTCCACTTCCACCCCTACCCTCCAACTGCCCTCACTCCAACTCCTCTTTCATCCCTTCTCTCCAACCACCCTCACCCCAACTCCTCTTTCACCCCTACTCTCCAATCCCCCGCACCCCATCTCCTCTTTCACCCCTACTCTCCAACCCCCCTCACCCCAACTCCTCTTTCACCCCTAATCTCCAACCCCCTCACCGCAACTCCTCTTTCACCCCTACTCTCCAACCTCCCTCACCGCAAATCCTCTTTCACCCCTACTCTCCAACCTCCCTCACCCCAACTCCTCTTTCACTCCTACTCTCCAACCCCCCTCACCCCAACTCCTCTTTCACCCCTGCTCTCCAACCCCCCTCGCCCCAACTCCTCTTTCACCCCGACTCTCCAACCTCCTCACCCCAACTCCTCTTTCACCCCTAATCTCCAACCCCCTCACCCCAACTCCTCTTTCACCCCTACTCTCCAACCCCCCTCACCCCAACTCCTCTTTCACCCCCACTTTCCAACCCCCACCCCGACTCCTCTTTCACCCCCACTCTCCAACCCCCTCACCCCAACTCCTCTTTCACCCCAACTCTCCAACCCCCCTCACCCCAACTCCTCTTTCACCCCCACTCTCCAACCCCCCTCACCCCAACTCCTCTTTCACCCCAACTCTCCAAACCCCTCACCCCAACTCCTCCTTCACCCCCACTCTGCAACCCCCTCACCCCAACTCCTCTTTCACCCCTACTCTCCAACCCCTTACCCCAACTCCTCTTTCAGCCCTACTCTCCAACCCCCCTCACCCCAACTCCTCTTTCACCACCTACTCTCCAACCCCCCTCACCCCAACTCCTCTTTCACCCCTACTCTCCAACCCCCGTCACCCCAACTCCTCCTTCACCCCTACTCTCCAACCACGCTCACCCCATCTCCTCTTTCACCCCGACTCTCCAACCCCCTCACCCCAACTCCTCCTTCACCCCTACTCTCCACCCCTCTCACCCGAACTCCTCTTTCACCCCAACTCTCCAACCCCTTCACCCCAACTCCTCTTTCACCCGTACTCTCCAACCCCCCCTCACCCCAACTCCTCAATCACCCCTGCCCTCCAACCCCCCTCACCCCAACTCCTCTTTCACCCCTGCTCTCCAACCACCTCACCCCAACTCCTCTTTCACCCCTACGCTCCAACCCCCCTCACCCCAACTCCGCTTTCACCCTACTCTTCAAACCCCCCTCATCACAACTCCTTTCACCCCTACTCTCCAACACCCCTCACCCCAACTTCTCTTTCACCCTTACTCTCCAACACACCTCACCCCAACTCCTCTTTCTCCCCTACTCTCCAACCCCTCACCCCAACTCCTCTTTCACACCTACTCTCCAACCCCCCTCACCCCAACTCCTCTTTCACCCCCTACTCTCCAACCCCCCTCATCTCAACTCTTCTTTCAACCCTACTCTCCAAACCCCCTCACCCCAACTCCTCTTTCACCCCTACTCTCCAACCCCCCTCACCCCAACTCCTCTTTCACCCCTACTCTCCAACCCCCTCACCCCAACTCCTCTTTCACCCCTGCTCTCCACCCCCCCTCACCCCAACTCCTCTTTCACCCCTACTCTCCAACCCCCCCTCACCCGAACTCCTCTTTCACCCCTACTCTCCAACCCCCTCACCCCAACTCCTCTTTCACACCTACTCTCCAACTTCCCTCACCCCAACTCCTCTTTCACCCCTACTCTCCAACCCCCTCACCCCAACTCCTCTTTCACACCTACTCTCCAACCCCCCTCACCCCAACTCCTCTTTCACCCCTACTCTCCAACCCCCTCACCCCAACTCCTCTTTCATCCCTACTCTCATCCCCCCTCACCCCATCTCCTCTTTCACCCCTACTCTCCAACCCCCTCACCCCAACTCCTCTTTCATCCCTACTCTCATCCCCCCTCACCCCATCTCCTCTTTCACCCCTACTCTCCAACCCCCCTCACCCCAACTCCTCTTTCACCCCTACCCTCCAGCCCCCCTCATCCCAACTCCTCTTTCACCCCTACCCTCCAGCCCCCCTCATCCCAACTCCTCTTTCACTCCTACTCTCCAACCCCCCTCACCCCAACTCCACTTTCACCCCTACTCTCCAACCCCCTCACCGCAACTCCTCTTTCACCCCTACTGTCCACCCCCTCACCCCAACACCTCTTTCACCCCTACTCTCCACCCCCTCACCCCAACTCCTCTTTCACCCCTACTTTCCAACCCCCCTCACCCCAACTCCTTTTTCACCCCTACTCTCCAACCCCCCTCACCCCAACTCCTCTTTCACCCCTGCTCTCCAACCCCCCTCACTGCAACTCCTCTTTCACCCCTACTCTCCAACCCCCCTCACCCCAACTCCTCTTTCATCCCTACTCTCATCCCCCCTCACCCCATCTGCTCTTTCACCCCTACTCTCCAACCCCCCTCACCCCAACTCCTCTTTCACCCCTACCCTCCAGCCCCCCTCATCCCAACTCCTCTTTCACTCCTACTCTCCAACCCCCCTCACCCCAACTCCACTTTCACCCCTACTCTCCAACCCCCTCACCCCAACACCTCTTTCACCCCTACTCTCCACCCCCTCACCCCAACTCCTCTTTCACCCCTACTTTCCAACCCCCCTCACCCCAACTCCTTTTTCACCCCTACTCTCCAACCCCCCTCACCCCAACTCCTCTTTCACCCCTGCTCTCCAACCCCCCTCACCCCAACTCCTCTTTCACCACTACTCTCCAACCCCCCTCACCCCAACTCCTCTTTCACCCCTACTTTCCAACCCCCCTCACCCCAACTCCTTTTTCACCCCTACTGTCCAACCCCCCTCACCCCAACTCCTTTTTCACCCCTACTCTCCAACCCCCCTCACTCCAACTCCTCTTTCACCCCTACTCTCCAACCCCCCTCACCCCAACTCCTCTTTCACCCCTACTCTCCAACGCCCCTCACCCCAACTCCTCTTTCACCCCTACTCTCCAACCCCCTCACCCCAACTCGTCTTTCACCCCGACTCACCAACCCCCCTCACCCCAACTCCTCTTTCACCCCTACTCTCCAAATCCCCTCACCCCAACTCCTCTTTCACCCCTACTCTCCAACCTCTCACCCCAACTCCTCTATCACCCCTACTCTCCAACCCCCCTCACCGCAACTCCTCTTTCGCCCCTACTCTCCAAGCCCCCTCACCCCAACTCCTCTTTCACCCCAACTCTCCATCCCCCTCAACCCAACACCGCTTTCACCCCTACTCTCAAAACCCCTCACCCCAACTCCACTTTCACCCCGACTCTCCAAACCCTTCACCCCAACTCCTCTTTCATCCCTCCTGTCCAACCCCCGTCACCCCAACTCCTCTTTCATCCCTACTACCCAACCCCCTCACCCCAACTCCTATTTCACCCCTACTCTCCAATCCCCCGCACCCCATCTCCTCTTTCACCCCTACTCTCCAACCCCCCTCACCCCAACTCCTCTTTCACCCCTACTCTCCAACCCCCCTCACCCCAACTCCTCTTTCACCCCTACTCTCCAAACCTCCTCACCCCAACTCCTCTTTCACCCCTAATCTCCAACCCCCTCACCGCAACTCCTCTTTCACCCCTACTCTCCAACCCCCCTCACCCCAACTCCACTTCCACCCCTACCCTCCAACTGCCCTCACTCCAACTCCTCTTTCATCCCTTCTCTCCAACCACCCTCACCCCAACTCCTCTTTCACCCCTACTCTCCAATCCCCCGCACCCCATCTCCTCTTTCACCCCTACTCTCCAACCCCCCTCACCCCAACTCCTCTTTCACCCCTAATCTCCAACCCCCTCACCGCAACTCCTCTTTCACCCCTACTCTCCAACCTCCCTCACCGCAAATCCTCTTTCACCCCTACTCTCCAACCTCCCTCACCCCAACTCCTCTTTCACTCCTACTCTCCAACCCCCCTCACCCCAACTCCTCTTTCACCCCTGCTCTCCAACCCCCCCTCGCCCCAACTCCTCTTTCACCCCGACTCTCCAACCTCCTCACCCCAACTCCTCTTTCACCCCTAATCTCCAACCCCCTCACCCCAACTCCTCTTTCACCCCTACTCTCCAACCCCCCTCACCCCAACTCCTCTTTCACCCCCACTTTCCAACCCCCTCACCCCGACTCCTCTTTCACCCCCACTCTCCAACCCCCTCACCCCAACTCCTCTTTCACCCCAAATCTCCAACCCCCCTCACCCCAACTCCTCTTTCACCCCAACTCTCCAACCCCCCTCACTCCAACTCCTCTTTCACCCCAACTCTCCAACCCCCCTTACCCCAACTCCTCTTTCACCCCTACTCTCCAACCCCCCTCACCCCAACTCCTCTTTCACCACCTACTCTCCAACCCCCCTCACCCCAACTCCTCTGTCACCCCTACTCTCCAACCCCCCTCACCCCAACTCCTCCTTCACCCCTACTCTCCAACCCCCCTCACCCCATCTCCTCTTTCACCCCGACTCTCCAACCCCCTCAGCGCAACTCCTCCTTCACCCCTACTCTCCACCCCTCTCACCCGAACTCCTCTTTCACCCCAACTCTCCAACCCCTTCACCCCAACTCCTCTTTCACCCGTACTCTCCAACCCCCCTCACCCCAACTCCTCTTTCACCCCTACCCTCCAACCCCCCTCACCCCAACACCTCTTTCACCCCTACTCTCCAACCCCCTCACCCCAACTCCTCTTTCACCCCTACTCTCCAACCCCCCTCACTCCAACTCCTCTTTCACCCCAACTCTCCAACCCCACTCACCCCAACTTCTCTTTCACCCTTACTCTCCAACACCCCTCACCCCAACTCCTCTTTCACCCCTACTGTCCAACCCCCTCACCCCAACTCCTCTTTCACCCCTACTCTCCAACCCCCCTCACCCCAACTCCTCTTTCACCCCGACCCTCCAACCCCCCTCACCCCAACTCCTCTTTCACCCCTACTCTCCAACCCCCCTCACCCCAACTCCTCTTTCATCCCTACTCTCCTCCCCCTCACCCCATCTCCTCTTTCACCCCTACTCTCCAACCCACCTCACCCCAACTCCTCTTTCACCCCTACCCTCCAGCCCCCCTCACCCCAACTCCTCTTTCACTCCTACTCTCCAACCCCCCTCACCCCAACTCCTCTTTCACCTCTACTCTCCAACCCCCCTCACCCCAACTCCTCTTTCATCCCTCCTCTCCTCCCCCTTCACCCCAACTCCTCTTTCACCCCTACTCTCCTCCCCCCTCACCCCAACTCCTCTTTCACCCCTACTCTCCAACCCCCCTCACCCCAACTCCTCTTTCATCCCTACTCTCCTCCCCCCCTCACCCCAACTCCTCTTTCACCCCTACTCTCCAACACCCCTCACCCCTGCTCTCCAACCCCCTTACCCCAACTCCTCTTTCACCCCTACTCTCCAACCCCCTCACCCCAACTCCTCTTTCACCCCTACTCTCCAACCCCCTCACTCCAACTCCTCTTTCACCCCTACTCTCCAACCACCTCACCCCAACTCCTCTTTCACCCCCACTCTCCAACCCCCCTCACCCCAACTCCTCTTTCACCCCAACTCTCCAACCCCCTCACCCCAACTCCTCTTTCACCCCTACTCTCCAACCCCCCTCACCCCAACTCCTCTTTCACCCCCACTCTCCAACCCCCTCACCCCAACTCCTCTTTCACCCCCACTCTCCAACCCCCCTCACCCCAACTCCTCTTTCACCCCAACTCTCCAAACCCCTCACCCCAACTCCTCCTTCACCCCCACTCTGCAACCCCCTCACCCCAACTCCTCTTTCACCCCTACTCTCCAACCCCTTACCCCAACTCCTCTTTCAGCCCTACTCTCCAACCCCCCTCACCCCAACTCCTCTTTCACCACCTACTCTCCAACCCCCCTCACCCCAACTCCTCTTTCACCCCTACTCTCCAACCCCCCTCACCCCAACTCCTCCTTCACCCCTACTCTCCAACCCCGCTCACCCCATCTCCTCTTTCACCCCGACTCTCCAACCCCCTCACCCCAACTCCTCCTTCACCCCTACTCTCCACCCCTCTCACCCGAACTCCTCTTTCACCCCAACTCTCCAACCCCTTCACCCCAACTCCTCTTTCACCCGTACTCTCCAACCCCCCACCCCAACTCCTCATCACCCCTGCCCTCCAACCCCCCTCACCCCAACTCCTCTTTCACCCCTGCTCTCCAACCACCTCACCCCAACTCCTCTTTCACCCCTACGCTCCAACCCCCCCTCACCCCCAACTCCGCTTTCACCCTACTCTTCAAACCCCCTCATCACAACTCCTTTCACCCCTACTCTCCAACACCCCTCACCCCAACTTCTCTTTCACCCTTACTCTCCAACACACCTCACCCCAACTCCTCTTTCTCACCCTACTCTCCAACCCCTCACACCCAACTCCTCTTTCACACCTATTCTCCAACCCCCCTCACCCCAACTCCTCTTTCACCCCCTACTCTCCAACCCCCCTCATCTCAACTCTTCTTTCAACCCTACTCTCCAAACCCCCTCACCCCAACTCCTCTTTCACCCCTACTCTCCAACCCCCCTCACCCCAACTCCTCTTTCACCCCTACTCTCCAACCCCCTCACCCCAACTCCTCTTTCACCCCTGCTCTCCACCCCCCCTCACCCCAACTCCTCTTTCACCCCTACTCTCCAACCCCCCCTCACCCGAACTCCTCTTTCACCCCTACTCTCCAACCCCCTCACCCCAACTCCTCTTTCACACCTACTCTCCAACCCCCCTCACCCCAACTCCTCTTTCACCCCTACTCTCCAACCCCCTCACCCCAACTCCTCTTTCACACCTACTCTCCAACCACCCTCACCCCAACTCCTCTTTCACCCCTACTCTCCAACCCCCTCACCCCAACTCCTCTTTCATCCCTACTCTCATCCCCCCTCACCCCATCTCCTCTTTCACCCCTACTCTCCAACCCCCTTCACCCCAACTCCTCTTTCACCCCTACCCTCCAGCCCCCCTCATCCCAACTCCTCTTTCACTCCTACTCTCCAACCCCCCTCACCCCAACTCCTCTTTCACCTCTACTCTCCAACCCCCCTCACCCCAACTCCTCTTTCATCCCTACTCTCCTCCCCCCTCACCCCAACTCCTCTTTCACCCCTACTCTCCAACCCCCCTCACCCCAACTCCTCTTTCACCCCTACCCTCCAGCCCCCCTCACCCCAACTCCTCTTTCACCCCTACTCTCCAACCCCCCTCACCCCAACTCCTCTTTCACCCCTACTCTCCAACCCCCCTCACCCCAACTCCTCTTTCATCCCTACTCTCCTCCCCCTCACCCCATCTCCTCTTTCACCCCTACTCTCCAACCCCCCTCACCCCAACTCCTCTTTCACCCCTACCCTCCAGCCCCCCTCACCCCAACTCCTCTTTCACTCCTACTCTCCAACCCCCCTCACCCCAACTCCTCTTTCACCCCTACTCTCCTCCCCCCTCACCCCAACTCCTCTTTCACCCCTACTCTCCAACCCCCCTCACCCCAACTCCTCTTTCATCCCTACTCTCCTGCCCCCTCACCCCAACTCCTCTTCCACCCCACACTGCAACCCCCCTCACCCCAACTCCTCTTTCACCCCTACTCTCCAACACCCCTCACCCCAATCCCTTTCACCCCTGCTCTCCAACCCCCTTACCCCAACTCCTCTTTCACCCCAACTCTCCAAGCCCCCCTCAACTCAACTCCTCTCTCACCCCTGCTCTCCAACCCCCCTCACCCCAAGTCCTCTTTCACCCCTACTCTCGAACCACCCTCACCCCAACTCCTCTTTCACCCCTACTCTACAACCCCCCTCACCCCAACTCCTCTTTCACCCCTACTCTTCAACCCCCTCACCCCAACTCCTCTTTCACCCCTACTCTCCAACCCCCTCACCCCAACTCCTCTTTCAACCCTGCTGTCCAACCCCCTCACCCCAACTCCTCTTTCACCCCTACTCTCCAACCCCCTCACCCCAACTCCTCTTTCACCCCAACTCTCCAACCCCCTCACCCCAACTCCTCTTTCACCCCTACTCTCCAACCCCCTCACTCCAACTCCTCTTTCACCCCTACTCTCCAACCACCTCACCCCAACTCCTCTTTCACCCCCACTCTCCAACCCCCCTCACCCCAACTCCTCTTTCACCCCAACTCTCCAACCCCCTCACCCCAACTCCTCTTTCACCCCTACTCTCCAACCCCCCTCACCCCAACTCCTCTTTCAACCCCACTCTCCAACCCCCTCACCCCAACTCCTCTTTCACCCCCACTCTCCAACCCCCCTCACCCCAACTCCTCTTTCACCCCAACTCTCCAAACCCCTCACCCCAACTCCTCCTTCACCCCCACTCTGCAACCCCCTCTCCCCAACTCCTCTTTCACCCCTACTCTCCAACCCCTTACCCCAACTCCTCTTTCAGCCCTACTCTCCAACGCCCCTCACCCCAACTCCTCTTTCACCACCTACTCTCCAACCCCCCTCACCCCAACTCCTCCTTCACCCCTACTCTCCAACCCCGCTCACCCCATCTCCTCTTTCACCCCGACTCGCCAACCCCCTCACCCCAACTCCTCCTTCACCCCTACTCTCCACCCCTCTCACCCGAACTCCTCTTTCACCCCAACTCTCCAACCCCTTCACCCCAACTCCTCTTTCACCCGTACTCTCCAACCCCCCTCACCCCAACTCCTCAATCACCCCTGCCCTCCAACCCCCCTCACCCCAACTCCTCTTTCACCCCTACTCTCCAACCACCTCACCCCAACTCCTCTTTCACCCCTACGCTCCAACCCCCCTCACCCCAACTCCGCTTTCACCCTACTCTTCAAACCCCCCTCATCACAACTCCTTTCACCCCTACTCTCCAACACCCCTCACCCCAACTTCTCTTTCACCCTTACTCTCCAACACACCTCACCCCAACTCCTCTTTCTCCCCTACTCTCCAACCCCTCACCCCAACTCCTCTTTCACACCTACTCTCCAACCCCCCTCACCCCAACTCCTCTTTCAACCCCTACTCTCCAACCCCCCTCATCTCAACTCTTCTTTCAACCCTACTCTCCAAACCCCCTCACCCCAACTCCTCTTTCACCCCTACTCTCCAACCCCCCTCACCCCAACTCCTCTTTCACCCCTACTCTCCAACCCCCTCACCCCAACTCCTCTTTCACCCCTGCTCTCCACCCCCCCTCACCCCAACTCCTCTTTCACCCCTACTCTCCAACCCCCCCTCACCCGAACTCCTCTTTCACCCCTACTCTCCAACCCCCTCACCCCAACTCCTCTTTCACACCTACTCTCCAACCCCCCTCACCCCAACTCCTCTTTCACCCCTACTCTCCAACCCCCTCACACCAACTCCACTTTCACCCCTACTCTCCAACCCCCCTCACCCCAACTCCTCTTTCACCCCTGCTCTCCAACCCCCCTCACCCCAACTCCACTTTCACCCCTACTCTCCAACCCCCCTCACCCCAACTCCTTTTTCACCCCTACTCTCCAACCCCCTCACCGCAACTCCTCTTTCACCCCTACTCTCCACCCCCTCACCCCAACTCCTCTTTCACCCCTACTCTCCACCCCCTCACCCCAACTCCTCCTTCACCCCTACTTTCCAACCCCCCTCACCCCAACTCCTTTTTCACCCCTACTCTCCAACCCCCCTCACCCCAACTCCTCTTTCACCCCTGCTCTCCAACCCCCCTCACCCCAACTCCTCTTTCACCCCTACTCTCCAACCCCCCTCACCCCAACTCCTCTTTCACCCCTACTTTCCAACCCCCCTCACCCCAACTCCTTTTTCACCCCTACTCTCCAACCCCCTTCACCCCAACTCCTTTTTCACCCCTACTCTCCAACCCCCCTCACCCCAACTCCTCTTTCACCCCTACACTCCAACCCCCCTCACCCCAACTCCTCTTTCACCCCTACTCTCCAACGCCCCTCACCCCAACTCCTCTTTCACCCCTACTCTCCAACCCCCCTCACCCCAACTCCTCTTTCACCCCTACTCTCCAACCCCCTCACCCCAACTCGTCTTTCACCCCGACTCACCAACCCCCCTCACCCCAACTCCTCTTTCACCCCTACTCTCCAAATCCCCTCACCCCAACTCCTCTTTCACCCCTACTCTCCAACCTCTCACCCCAACTCCTCTATCACCCGTACTCTCCAACCCCCCTCACCGCAACTCCTCTTTCGCCCCTACTCTCCAAACCCCCTCACCCCAACTCCTCTATCACCCCTACTCTCCAACCCCCTCACCCCAACTCCTCTTTCACCCCAACTCTCCATCCCCCTCAACCCAACACCGCTTTCACCCCTACTCTCCAACCCCCCTCACCCCAACTCCACTTTCACCCCGACTCTCCAAACCCTTCAGCCCAACTCCTCTTTCATCCCTCCTGTCCAACCCCCGTCACCCCAACTCCTCTTTCATCCCTACTCTCCAACCACCCTCACCCCAACTCCTCTTTCACCCCTACTCTCCCATCCCCCGCACCCCATCTCCTCTTTCACCCCTACTCTCCAACCCCCCTCACCCCAACTCCTCTTTCACCCCTACTCTCCAACCCCCCTCACCCCAACTCCTCTTTCACCCCTACTCTCCAAACCTCCTCACCCCAACTCCTCTTTCACCCCTAATCTCCAACCCCCTCACCGCAACTCCTCTTTCACCCCTACTCTCCAACCCCCCTCACCCCAACTCCACTTTCACCCCTACCCTCCAACCGCCCTCACTCCAACTCCTCTTTCATCCCTACTCTCCAACCACCCTCACCCCAACTCCTCTTTCACCCCTACTCTCCAATCCCCCGCACCCCATCTCCTCTTTCACCCCTACTCTCCAACCCCCCTCACCCCAACTCCTCTTTCACCACTAATCTCCATCCCCCTCACCGCAACTCCTCTTTCACCCCTACTCTCCAACCCCCCTCACCGCAACTCCTCTTTCACCCCTACTCTCCAACCCCCCTCACCCCAACTCCTCTTTCACCCCTGCTCTCCAACCCCCCTCACCCCAACTCCTCTTTCACCCCTACTCTCCAAACCTCCTCACCCCAACTCCTCTTTCACCCCTAATCTCCAACCCCCTCACCCCAACTCCTCTTTCACCCCTACTCTCCAACCCCCCTCACCCCAACTCCTCTTTCACCCCCACTCTCCAACCCCCTCACCCCAACTCCTCTTTCACCCCCACTCTCCAACCCCCTCACCCCAACTCCTCTTTCACCCCAAATCTCCAACCCCCCTCACCCCAACTCCTCTTTCACCCCTACTCTCCAACCCCCCTTACCCCAACTCCTCTTTCACCCCAACTCTCCAACCCCCCTCACTCCAACTCCTCTTTCACCCCAACTCTCCAACCCCCCTTACCCCAACTCCTCTTTCACCCCGACTCTCCAACCCCCCTCACCCCAACTCCTCTTTCATAGAAAAACATGGAAAAAACATAGAGATAGGAACAGGAGTAGGCCATTCGGCCCTTCGAGCCTGCTCCGCCATTCAATGAGATCATGGCTGATCTTCGTCTGAGATCATAGCTGATCTTACCAGTTCAGTACCCCGTCCCCGCCTTTTCTCCGTAACCCTTAATCCCCTTAGCCTTCAGAAATATATCCAATTCTCTCTTGAAAATATTTATTGAATTAGCTTTCACAGCCCTCTGTGGCAGGGAATTCCACAGGCTCACCACTCTTTGAGTGAAGAAATTCTTCCTCATCTCTGTTTTAAATTATTTGCCCGCTATTTTTAGACTGTGGCCCCTGGTTCTGTGCTCCCCTGCCATTGGAAACATTCTCTCTGAATTCAGCCTGTCCAGGCCTGCCATAATTTTATATGTTTCGATGAGATCCCCTCTCAATCTTCTAAACTCCAGTGAGTACAAGCCCAAACTATTCAATCTCTCCTCGTAGGTCATTCCCGCCATTCCAGGTATCAGCCTGGTGAATCGCCGCTGCACTCTTTCCATGGCAAGAACATCCTTCCGCAGATGGGGCGACCAAAACTGTACACAATACTCCAGATGCGGTCTCACCAGCACCTTGTACAGCTGTAGTAAGGTATCCCTATTCCTATACTCGAACCCCCTTGATATGAAGGCCAACATACCATTTGCCTTCTTAATCGCCTGTTGCACCTGCATGCTCTCCTTCAGTGACTGGTGCACAAGAACACCCAGGTCCCTCTGCACTTCCCCATCTCCCAATCTATTGCCATTTAGATAATAATCTACCCTCCTGTTTTTACCCCCAAAGTGGATAACCTCGCATTTATCCACATTATAGTGCATCTGCCACGTATCCGCCCATTCCCCCAACCTGTCCAAATCGCACTGTAGCCTCCTGACATCCTCATCAGAGCCCACCCCTCCTCCTAGTTTAGTGTCGTCAGCGAATTTGGAAATATTGCATCCAATTCCCTGATCCAGATCATTTATATATATTGTGAACAGCTGGGGTCCCAGGACAGATCCTTGCGGCACCCCGCTGGTCACTGCCTGCCACTCCGAAAACGAGCCGTTTATTCCAACTCTCTGTTTTCTATCCGCCAGCCAGTTCTCTATCCACGTTAATACTTTGCCCCCAATCCCATGAGCCTTAATTTTGCATGATAATCTTTTGTGTGGAACCTTATCGAAGGCTTTCTGGAAGTCAAGGTACACCACATCCACTGGCTCTCCCCCATCTATTTTACCAGTTACTTCCTCAAAAAATTCCAGCAGATTAGTCAAACACGATTTACCCTTTGTAAATCCATGTTGACTCTGTCCGATCCTTTCCCCATTTGTCAAGTGCTCCGCTATTTTATCCTTAATAATGGACTCTAGCATTTTGCCCACAACCGATGTAAGGCTTACTGGTCTATAATTCCCTGCTTTCTCTCTACCCCCCTTTTTAAATATTGGGGTAACATTAGCTACCCTCCAATCCACGGGTACTGTTCCCGAGTCAATGGAGTTCCGGAAGATGATCCTTAGAGCATCTGCTATCTCCAGGGCCACCTCCTTAAGTACCCTAGGATGTAGTTTATCAGGCCCCGGGGATTTGTCGGCCTTCAGTCCCCTCAACTTACCCAACACCATATCCCTAGAGATACTAATTTCTGTCAGCTCCTCCCTCTCATTAGTCCCTATGTTTGCCGATATTCCTGGGAGGTTATTTGTGTCCTCCTTTGTGAATACAGAACCAAAGTATGAGTTTAATTGGTCTGCCATTTCCTTATTCTCCATTATATATTCTCCCGAATCGGACTGCAAGGGACCAACTTGGGATTTTACCAGTCTTTTCCTCCTGATATACCGATAAAAGCTTTTGCAGTCTGTCTTTATGTTTGCTGCAAGTTTACTTTCGTATTCTATTTTCCCCTTCCTGATTAATCCCTTTGTCCTCTTTTGCTGTATCCTGTACTGCCCCCAATCTTCCGGTCTGGTGCTTTTTTTTGCCAGTTGATATGCCCTTTTTTTTGATTTTATGCTGTCCCTAATTTCCCTCGTTATCCACGGTTGAGCCACCTTTTTAGGTTTATTTTTATGCCAAACCGGTATAAACATGTTCTGGAATTCTTCCATTCTATCTTTGAATGCTTGCCATTGTCTATCCACTGTCAATCCCCCCAGAAACACCACCCAATCAATCTTACCCAATTCCCGTCTCATACCCTCGTAATTCCCTTTATTTAAGTTCTGGACCTTAGTCTCTGATTCAATTTCCTCACTCTCCATCTCGACTGAGAGCTCGATCATATTATGATCGCTCTGACCCAAGGGGCCTCGTACAAGAAGATTGCTGATAAGTCCCTTCTCATTGCACAATACCCAGTCTAAAATGGCCTGATCTCGAGTCGGCTCCTCGACATATTGGTCCAGATAACCGTCCCGAAAACATTCCAGGAATTCCTCCTCCTCAGAATTTTTACTAATTTGGATAGTCCAATCAATATGTAAATTAAAGTCACCCATGATGACAGCTGTGCTCTTATCGCACGCTTCTCTAATTTCCCTTTTTATGCCTTCCCTCACCTCCATATTACTATTTGGAGGCCTATATATCACACCCACTAACGTTTTCCTCCCCTTGCTATTTCTCATTTCTACCCATACAGATTCCGTTTCATCCGAGTTAATATCCTTCCTTTCCATTGCATTAATCCCCTCCTTTACCAGCAATGCTACCCCACCTCCCCTACCTTTTTGCCGATCCTTCCTAAATATTGTATATTCCTGGATGTTAAGTTCCCAGCCTTGCCCACCCTGCAGCCACGTTTCTGTAATCCCAATCAAATCATACTTGTTTACCTCTATTTCCACAACTAATTCATCCACCTTGTTCCTAATGCTTCTAGCATTAAGATACAAAGCCTTCAGGCTTGCTTTTTTCACACTCTCATTATGAATTAGTTTGGCCCTTTGTGTTTCTCTCCTTTGCTTATTGCTTCTCACCTTTCTACCATCTATTTCTGACTTCATATGACTTCCCTCTTTTCCACTACCTAGGTTCCCATCCCCCTGCCAAATTAATTTAAATCCTCCCGAACCGCCCTAGAAAATATTACCCCGAGGACATCGGCTCCCTCACAGTTCAGGTGTAGACCGTCCCCTTGGTACAGGTCACTCCTCCCCAAGAACTGGTTCCAATGCCTCAAGAATTTAAATCCCTCTCCCTTGCACCACTGCTCAAGCCACGTATTTAGCTTATCTATCTTACTCTCTCTAAACTTATTAGCTCGTGGCACTGGTAGCAATCCAGAGATTACTACCTTTGAGGTCCTACTTTTCAATTTAGCACCTAACTCCCTAAATTCAGCTTGTAGGACCTCCTCCCTCTTTTTACCTACATCGTTGGTACCTACATGTACCACGACAACTGGCTGATCCCCCTCCCCCTTCAGAATGCTCTGCACCCGCTCCGAGACATCCTTGACCCTTGCACCAGGGAGGCAACATACCATCTTGGAGTCTCGGTCTCGGCCACAGAAACTCCTATCTATCCCCCTTACAATTGAATCCCCTATCACTATAGCCCTATCCCTCTTTTTCCCGCCCTTCTGTGCAGCAGAGCCAGTCATGGTGCCCTGAACCTGGCTGCTGGTGCCTTCCCCTGATAAGTCATCTCCCCCAACAGTACCCAAAACGGTAAACCTGTTTTGGAGGGAGATGACCGCAGGTGACTCCTGCACTACCTTCCTGCCTTTACCCTGCCTTTTGGTCACCCATTTACTGTCTGAGCTAGCCTTTACCTGCGGTGTGACCAACTCACTGAATGTGCTATCCACAACATCCTCAGCATCGCGTATGCTCCAGAGTGAGTCCATTCGCAGCTCCAGCGCCGCCATGCGGTCTGCTAGGAGCTGCAGCTGGACACACTTCCTGCACACATAGTTGTCAGGGACAGTGTCCCTGATTTCCCACATGGCACAGGAGAAGCATGACACGGGTCCGAGCTGCCCTTCCATGACTTAACCCTTACAATACCCTTTTATTTACTACGATTTAGCTTAATTATTGAATTCTACTTAGAATAAGTTTGTGAAAGTACTCACCAACCAGTCACCTACCTGTTTTCTGGTGTTGTATTTTCACTGCCGCCTCCTGTCCTGGAACCTTTTCCACCTAGGTTAGGCTCCTGAAATAAAATAAATTGAACCTACCTTTTCAACTTCCCCTAACCCCTAAAAGGTTAGAGGAGGTGGAAGGGTGGGAGACACTACACTGTAGTGTTTCGGGTTTAGCAACAGCTCCACCTATATAAGAGTTACTGGCCTCCTGCTCTCCCGACTGCACCAGCTGTGAAAGAAAAAGCCCGCGAAAGGTGAGCTTTTAAACTCACCAGTTACTGGCCTCCTGCTCTCCCGACTGCCCCAGCAGTTACTGGCCTCCTGCTCTCCCGACTGCCCCAGCTGTGGTCTCGGGTCGCCTCTCTCCGGTTTTTATACCGGGCTCCGACTCACTGCTCCCGACTGGTCTCGGGCCTCGCTGGTCGCCGGGTTTTCTCCCGAGCTCCTCCTCGCTGCTCCCGCTGGTCCCGACTGGTCTCGGGCCTCGCCTCTCTCCGGTTTTTATACCGGGCTCCGACCTCACTGCTCCCGACTGGTCTCGGGCCTCGCTGGTCGCCGGGTTTTCTCCCGAGCTCCTCCTCGCTGCTCCCGCTGGTCCCGACTGGTCTCGGGCCTCGCCTCTCTCCGGTTTTTATACCGGGCTCCGACCTCACTGCTCCCGACTGGTCTCGGGCCTCGCTGGTCGCCGGGTTTTCTCCCGAGCTCCTCCTCGCTGCTCCCGCTGGTCCCGACTGGTCTCGGGCCTCGCCTCTCTCCGGTTTTTATACCGGGCTCCGACCTCACTGCTCCCGACTGGTCTCGGGCCTCGCTGGTCGCCGGGTTTTCTCCCGAGCTCCTCCTCGCTGCTCCCGCTGGTCCCGACTGGTCTCGGGCCTCGCCTCTCTCCGGTTTTTATACCGGGCTCCGACCTCACTGCTCCCGACTGGTCTCGGGCCTCGCTGGTCGCCGGGTTTTCTCCCGAGCTCCTCCTCGCTGCTCCCGCTGGTCCCGACTGGTCTCGGGCCTCGCCTCTCTCCGGTTTTTATACCGGGCTCCGACCTCACTGCTCCCGACTGGTCTCGGGCCTCGCTGGTCGCCGGGTTTTCTCCCGAGCTCCTCCTCGCTGCTCCCGCTGGTCCCGACTGGTCTCGGGCCTCGCCTCTCTCCGGTTTTTATACCGGGCTCCGACCTCACTGCTCCCGACTGGTCTCGGGCCTCGCTGGTCGCCGGGTTTTCTCCCGAGCTCCTCCTCGCTGCTCCCGCTGGTCCCGACTGGTCTCGGGCCTCGCCTCTCTCCGGTTTTTATACCGGGCTCCGACCTCACTGCTCCCGACTGGTCTCGGGCCTCGCTGGTCGCCGGGTTTTCTCCCGAGCTCCTCCTCGCTGCTCCCGCTGGTCCCGACTGGTCTCGGGCCTCGCCTCTCTCCGGTTTTTATACCGGGCTCCGACCTCACTGCTCCCGACTGGTCTCGGGCCTCGCTGGTCGCCGGGTTTTCTCCCGAGCTCCTCCTCGCTGCTCCCGCTGGTCCCGACTGGTCTCGGGCCTCGCCTCTCTCCGGTTTTTATACCGGGCTCCGACCTCACTGCTCCCGACTGGTCTCGGGCCTCGCTGGTCGCCGGGTTTTCTCCCGAGCTCCTCCTCGCTGCTCCCGCTGGTCACCACCTACTCTCCAACCCCCCTCACCCCAACTCCTCTTTCACCCCTACTCTCCAACCCCCCTCACCCCAACTCCTCCTTCACCCCTACTCTCCAACCCCCCTCACCCCATCTCCTCTTTCACCCCGACTCTCCAACTCCCTCACCCCAACTCCTCCTTCACTCCTACTCTCCACCCCTCTCACCCAAACTCCTCTTTCACCCCAACTCTCCAACCCCTTCACCCCAACTCCTCTTTCACCCGTACTCTCCAACCCCCCTCACCCCAACTCCTCAATCACCCCTGCTCTCCAACCCCCCTCACCCCAACTCCTCTTTCACCCCTACTCTCCAACCACCTCACCCCAACTCCTCTTTCACCCCTACTCTCCAACCCCACTCACTCCAACTCCTCTTTCACCCCTTCTCTCCAACCCCCTCACCCCAACTCCTCTTTCACCCCTACTCTCCAACCCCCTCACCCCAACTCCTCTTTCACCCCTACTCTCCAACCCCCCTCACCCCAACTCCTCTTTCACCCCTACTCTCCAACCCCCTCACCCCAACTCCTCTTTCACCCCTACTCTCCAACCCCCCTCACCCCAACTTCTCTTTCACCCTTACTCTCCAACACCCCTCACCCCAACTCCTCTTTCACCCCTACTGTCCAACCCCCTCACCCCAACTTCTCTTTCACCCTTACTCTCCAACACCCCTCACCCCAACTCCTCTTTCTCCCCTACTCTCCAACCCCCTCACCCCAACTCCTCTTTCACACCTACTCTCCAACCCCCCTCACCCCAACTCCTCTTTCACCCTTACTCTCCAACACCCCTCACCCCAACTCCTCTTTCTCCCCTACTCTCCAACCCCTCACCCCAAATCCTCTTTCACACCTACTCTCCAACGTCTCACCCGAACTCCTCTTTCACCCCTACTCTCCAACCCCTCTCACCCCAACTCCTCTTTCACCCATACTCTCCAACCCCCTCACCCCAACTCCTCTTTCACCCCCTACTCTCCAACCCCTCACCCCAACACCTCTTTCACCCCTACTCTCCAACCCCCCTCATCTCAACTCTTCTTTCAACCCGACTCTCCAAACCCCCTCACCCCAACTCCTCTTTCACCCCTACTCTCCAACTCCCCTCACCCCAACTCCTCTTTCACCCCTACTCTCCAACCCCCCTCACCCCAACTCCTCTTTCACCCCTACTCTCCAACCCCCTCACCCCAACTCCTCTTTCACCCCTGCTCTCCAACCCCCCTCACCCCAACTCCTCTTTCATCCCTACTCTCCAACCCCCCCTCACCCGAACTCCTCTTTAACCCCTACTCTCCAACCCCCTCACCCCAACTCCTCTTTCACACCTACTCTCCAACCCCCCTCACCCCAACTCCTCTTTCACCCCTACTCTCAAACCCCCCTCACCCCAACTCCACTTTCACCCCTACTCTCCAACCCCCCTCACCCCAACTCCTCTTTCACCCCTACTCTCCAACCCCGCTCACCCCAACTCCTTTTTCACCCCTACTCTCCAACCCCCTCACCGCAACTCCTCTTTCACCCCTACTCTCCACCCCCCTCACCCCAACTCCTCTTTCACCCCTACTCTCCAACCCCCCTCACCCCAACTCCTCTTTCACCCCTACTTTCCAACCCCCCTCACCCCAACTCCTTTTTCACCCCTACTCTCCAACCCCCTCACCCCAACTCCTCTTTCACCCCTACTCTCCAACGCCCCTCACCCCAACTCCTCTTTCACCCCTACTCTCCAACCCCCCTCACCCCAACTCCTCTTTCACCCCTACTCTCCAACCCCCTCACCCCAACTCGTCTTTCACCCCGACTCACCAACCCCCCTCACCCCAACTCCTCTTTCACCCTTACTCTCCAAATCCCCTCACCCCAACTCCTCTTTCACCCCTACTCTCCAACCCCCCTCACCCCAACTCCTCTTTCACCCCTACTCTCCAACCCCCTCACCGCAACTCCTCTTTCACCCCTACTCTCCAAACCCCCCTCACCCCAACTCCTCTATCACCCCTACTCTCCAACCCCCTCACCGCAACTCCTCTTTCGCCCCTACTCTCCAAACCCCCTCACCCCAACTCCTCTATCACCCCTACTCTCCAACCCCCCTCACCCCAACTCCTCTTTCAACCCTACTCTCCATCCCCCTCACCCCAGCTCCTCTTTCACCCCAACTCTCCATCCCCCTCAACCCAACACCGCTTTCACCCCACTCTCCAACCCCTTCACCCCAACTCCTCTTTCATCCCTACTCTCCAACCCCCTCACCCCAACTCCTCTTTCAACCCTACTCTCCAACCGCCCTCACCCCAACTCCTATTTCACCCCTACTCTCCAACCCCCCGCACCCCATCTCCTCTTTCACCCCTACTCTCCAACCCCCCTCACCGCAACTCCTCTTTCACCCCTACTCTCCAAACCCCCTCACCGCAACTTCTCTTTCACCCCTACTCTCCAAACCCCCTCATCCCAACTCCTCTATCACCCCTACTCTCCAACCCCCCTCACCCCAACTCCTCTTTCAACCCTACTCTCCAACCCCCTCACCCCAACTCCTCTTTCACCCCAACTCTCCATCCCCCTCAACCCAACACCGCTTTCACCCCTACTCTCCAACCCCCCTCACCCCAACTCCACTTTCACCCCTACTCTCCATACCCCTCACCCCAACTCCTCTTTCATCCCTACTGTCCATCCCCCTCACTCCAACTCCTCTTTCACCCCTACTCTTCAAACCCCTCACCCCAGCTCCTCTTTCACCCCTACTCTCCAACCCCCCTGTGGTAAACCACTGTTTGTTTTCCACTGTGTACATGTCTGTACATGCCTCGGCTGACTCCTCCCACGAGTCCAGGTATAAAGGTGACTGCTCCACAGTCCCTCTGTATTCTGGACTGGTCGACCACTCGAGGCACACCTTCATTCTCTTGTTAATAAAAGCCTGTTAGTTATTCGCTTAACCTCAGTCTTTTGAGTAATTGATAGCGCATCAATTTTATTGACAAGATTTTTTTTATAATGGAGAAGATCCTCACACCAGCATGCCTGGACTTAGACCATCGGGAGGCGGACGCATCCACCAAGTTTGCTCACTGGCTTAAGTGCTTTGAAAAATTCCTGATCGCCTCCGCTGCAACGGTCAAATCGGTTGAGGACAAACTGGATGTCCTGATCTCCAAAATGAACCACCGAGCGTACTCGGTCATCCAGGACGCGACCTCGTACACCACTGCTCTCAAGCTCCTCAAGGACCAGTACACGCGCCCAGTGAACGAGGTGTACGCCAGGCACCTCCTGGGGAGTCGTAAACAACAACCTGGGGAATCGACCGAGGAATACCTTCAGGCACTGTCTGTGCTTGGCCGGGCCTGTGGTTGTAAGGATGTAAAGGCCACCGTGTACACAGAGGAACTTATCCGGGATGCTTTTGTGGCGGGCCACACGTCCAATTACACCCGACAGCGTCTGTTGGAGCAGAGTGACCTCGACCTCGACCTCAACAAGGCCTCTGAACTCGCACTATCATTGGACGCAGCCTACCGGGGCATGGATGCCTACTCCTCTGCACCGTGGACGCCACGGGGAACGACAGCCTGGGACATGGTAGGACCGTCTCATAGCGCCGTGCCACCCCAGCCACATCCCAGCAATGGCCCAACTACAGCAGCAGTGTCCCAAGGCCAGAAATGCTTCTTCTGTGGCCAGGCCAAACACCCCAGAGCGCGCTGCCCGGCGAAAAATGCGATCTGCTCGGGCTGCGGGAAGAAGGGACACTACGCCAGCGTCTGCAGGGCCAAAGCCACCCCGAACCCCAGCAGCGCCGCGTGTGGGCCGTGCGGGCCGCCATCTTGGGCCTCCCCAGCCACCGGAACAGCAGCCATTTTGGACGCCTCCAGCCACATGGGGATCATGGACGCCGCCATCTTGGACGCCAGGCGCCATCTTGGCCCCCAACACCACCTCATCTGATACCCGCAACGACACACCGACCCCTACGCTGGCCTCCGTTACGCTGGACCAAGCGAGACCGCACCAACTGGCCCGGTCCACAATGGACATTAAGGTAAATGGTCACGAAACAATCTGCCTATTTGACTCTGGGAGCACGGAGAGCTTCATCCACCCCGACACAGTGCGGCGTTGCTCTCTCCCAGTCCTGCCTGCACACCAGCGGATTTCTGTGGCCTCCGAGTCCCAGTCGGCGGACATTGGCGGCTACTGCGTGGTGACACTCTTAGTAGACGGGACTGTGTACGATAATTTTAAACTTCTGGTCCTGCCCCACCTCTGCGCTGCTGTCCTACTGGGGTTAGATTTTCAGTGCCACCTTAAAAGTGTTACGATGGCGTACGGTGGACCCCTCCCCCCACTCACAGTCCGCAGCCAGCAGCTTCCAAATTGCCCGCCGCGCACCAGGTGCAACCTCTCCACACTCAGAGTCACCCCCCCCCCCGTTTGCTAACCTCACCCCCGACTGTAAGCCCATCGCCACAAAGAGCAGGCGATACAGTGCCGGGGACAGGGTTTTCATTAAAACCGAAGTGGAGCGGCTCCTGAAGGAGGGGATTATTGAGGGCAGCACCAGCCCCTGGCGAACCCAGGTTGTGGTCGTTAAGACCGGCGAGAAGCAGCGCCTGGTCATCGACTACAGCCAGACAATAAATCGCTACACCCTGCTGGACGCTTACCCACTCCCCCGCATAGCTGATATGGTCAACCAGATCGCGCAGTACCGCGTCTTCTCGACCATTGACCTGAAATCAGCGTACCACCAGCTCCCTATCCGCCCTGAGGACCGCCAGTATACTGCCTTTGAGGCAAACGGCCGCCTCTATCGCTTCCTTAGGGTTCCCTTTGGCGTCACCAATGGGGTCTCCGTCTTCCAAAGGGAGATGGACCGGATGGTCGATCAGAATGCGTTGCAGGCCACTTTCCCATATCTGGACAATGTGACCATCTGCGGCCATGACTTGCAGGACAATGACGCAAACCTCGAAAAATTCCTCTGCACCGCCCAACTCCTGAACCTGACGTATAACAAGGAGAAGTGCATATTCCGCACAACCCGCCTTGCCATCCTTGGCTGTGTTGTGGAACACGGAGTCATCGGTCCCGACCCCGACCGGATGCGTCCCCTTATGGAACTCCCACTGCCCCACTGCCTCAAGGCCCCAAAGAGGTGCCGAGGGTTTTTCTCCTATTACGCCCAGTGGGTCCCCTACTATGCGGACAAGGCCCGTCCGCTGATCAAGTCCACCTCTTTTCCCTTGACGGCAGAGGCCCGCTTAGCCTTCCACCGTATCAAGGAAGACATTGCCAAAGCCACCATGCACGCAGTGGACGAATCCATCCCCTTCCAGGTGGAAAACGACGCGTCCGACTTTGCCCTGGCCGCTACCCTTAATCAGGTGGGGAGACCCGTGGCCTTCTTTTCACGAACCCTCCAGGGCCCGGAGACCAGACACTCCGCTGTTGAGAAGGCGGCCCAGGCTATTGTGGAGGCTGTGCATCATTGGGAGGCACTACCTGGCCGTAAAACGATTTACCCTGTGTGGTAAACCACTGTTATACCTGTCTGTATGTGTATGTGTATTCCACTAGGTACAGGTCTGGACATGCCTCGGCTGACTCCTCCCACTATTCCAGGTATATAAGTGACTACCTCCCAGTCCCTTAGTATTCTGGACGGGTCGACCACTCGAGACTAGACCTTCATTCTTTAGTTAATAAAAGCCTGGTTGTTACTCGCTTAACCTCAGTCTTTTGAGTAATTGATGGCGCATCACCCTGCTCACTGACCAGCGTTCAGTTGCTTTTATGTTCAACAACAAGCAGAGGGGCAAAATCAAAAACAACAAGATCTTGAGGTGGAGAATCGAACTTTCCACCTACAATTACGAGATCTTGTACCGGCCCGGGAAGCTCAATGAACCCCCGGATGCGCTATCGTGTGGCACCTGCGCCAGCGCGCAGATCGATAGACTGCGGGCCCTCCACAATGACCTCTGCCACCCGGGGGTCACCAGGTTCTTCCACTTCATCAAGGCCCGCAACCTGCCTTACTCCATTGAGGAAGTCAGGACCATGACCAAGAACTGCCAAGTCTGCGCTGAGTGCAAACCGCACTTTTATAGACCAGACAGAGCCCACCTGATAAAAGCCACTCGCCCTTTCAAACGCCTGAGCGTCGATTTTAAAGGGCCTCTTCCCCTCCTCCGACCGCAGTGTGTACTTCCTCAACATTATTGACGAGTACTCCCGTTTCCCGTTCGCCATCCCCTGCCCGGACATGACCAGTGCCACGGTCATTAAATGTCTAAACGACCTCTTCACCCTGTTCGGTTTCCCCAGCTATATCCATAGCGACCGGGGCTCATCGTTTATGAGCGACGAACTCCGCCAGTACCTGCTCGCTAGGGGTATTGCCACAAGCAGGACCACCAGTTACAACCCCCGGGGGAACGGACAGGTGGAAAGAGAGAATGCGACAGTTTGGAAGGCCGCCCTGTTAGCCTTAAAGTCTAGGGGCCTTCCGACCTCCCGCTGGCAGGATGTGCTCCCCGATGCGCTCCACTCTATTCGGTCACTGCTCTGCACTGCCACTAACGCCACCCCTCATGAGAAAATGTTTGTCTTCCCAAGGAAGTCCACATCGGGGACATCGCTACCGCCATGGCTGACGTCCCCAGGGCTGGTCCTACTGAGAAGACATGTGAGGACCCATAAAACGGACCCCCTGGTCGAGAGGGTCGACCTCCTCCATGCCAACCCCCAGTACGCTTACATTGCGTACCCGGACGGGCGGGAGGACACAGTCTCCATACGAGACCTCGCACCCTCGGGGGCCCCAGTAACCCACTACCCACTACCACCACCCCCCCCCACGATCCAATATCCAACCCCAGCAGACGGCACGCCTGGGCCCCGCGACCCGCTCGACACCCACGAGGGCTACACACCAGTGCCTCAGCCTACGCGGGACTCGACGCCGGAAGCTTCACTACCCTTGCCGTCGCCACGTCGATCACAGCGGCAGACAAGACCTCCGGAGAGACTCCAATACACAAACTTTTAATACACTTCACCCCGCCGGACTCATTTCTAAACAAGGGGTGAATGTGGTAAACCACTGTTTGTATTCCACTGTGTACATGTCTGTACATGCCTCGGCTGACTCCTCCCACGAGTCCAGGTATAAAGGTGACTGCTCCACAGTCCCTCTGTATTCTGGACTGGTCGACCACTCGAGGCACACCTTCATTCTCTTGTTAATAAAAGCCTGTTAGTTACTCGCTTAACCTCAGTCTTTTGAGTAATTGATAGCGCATCACCCCCTCACCCCAACTCCTTTCACCCCTACTCTCCAACCCCTCACCCCAACTCCTCTTTCACCCCTACTCTCCAACCCCCCTCACCCCAATTCCTCTTTCACCCCTACTCTCCAACCCCCCTCACCCCAACTCCTCTTTCACCCCTACTCTCCAAACCCCTCACCCCAACTCCTCTTTCACCCTACTCTCCAACCCCCCTCACCCCAACTCCTCTTTCATCCCTACTCTCCAACCCCCTCACCCCAACTCCTCTTTCACCCCTACTCTCCAACCCCCCTCACCTCAACTCCTCTTTCACCCCTACTCTCCAACCCCCTCACCCCAACTCCTCTTTCACCCCTACTTTCCAACCCCCCTCACCCCAACTCCTCTTTCATCCCTACTCTCCAACCCCCCTCACCCCAACTCCTCTTTCTTTTTTAAAATTCATTGATGGGATGTGGGCATCGCTGGCTAGGCCTGCATTTAGTGCCCATCCCTAATTGCCCTCGAGAAGATGGTGGTGAGCCGCCTTCTTGAACCGCTGCAGTCCATATGGTGTAGGTACACCCACAATGCTGTTCGGAAGGGAGTTCCAGGATTTTGGCCCAGCGACAGTGAAGGAACGGCGATACAGGTCCAAGTCAGGATGGTGTTTGGCTTGGAGGGGAACTTGTAGGTGGTGATGTTCCCATGTGTCTGCTGCCCTTGTCTTTCTAAGTGGTAGAGGTCGTGGGTTTGGAAGGTGCTGTTGAAGGAGCTTTGGCGAGTTGCTGCAGTGCATCTTGTAGATGGTACACACTGCAGCCACAGTGCGCCGGTGGTGGAGGGAGTGAATGTTGAAGGTGGTGGATGGAGTGCCAATCAAGTGGGCTGCTTTATCCTGAATGGTGTTGAGTTCTTGAGTGTTGTTGGAGCCGCACTCATCCAGGCAAGTGGAGAGTATTCCATCACACTCCTGACTTGTGCCTTGTAGATGGTGGAAAGGCTTTGGGGAGTCAGGAGGTGAGACAATCGCCACAGAATTCCCAGCCTCTGGCCTGCTCTTGTAGCACAGTATTTATATGGCTGGTCCAGTTCAGTTTCTGATCAATGGTAACACCCAGGATGTTGATTGTGGGGGATTCAGCGATGGTAATGCCATTGAATGTCAAGGGGAGATGGTTAGAGTCTCACTTGTTGGAGATGGTCATTGCCTGGCACTTGTGTGGTGCGAATGTTACTTGCCACTTGTCAGCCCAAGTCTGAATGTTGTCCAGGTCTTGCTGCATATGGACACGGACTGCGTCAGTATCTGACGAGTCTCGAATGGTGCTGAACAGTGTGCAATCATCAGCGAACATCCCCACTTCTGACCTTATGATGGAGGGAAGGTCATTGATGAAACAGCTGAAGATGGTTGGGCCTAGGACACTGCCCTGAGGAACTCCTGCAGTGATGTCATGTGATTGAGATGAATGACCTCCAACAACCACAGACAACTTCCTTTGTGCTAGGTATGATTCCAACGAATGGAGAGTTTCCCCCTTGATTCCCATTGACTTCAGTTTTGCTAGGGCTCCTTGATACCACACGCGATCAAATGCTGCCTTGATGTCAAGGGCAGTCACTCTCACCTCACCTCTTGAGTTCAGCTCTTTTGTCCATGTTTGGACCAAGGCTGTAATGAGGTCAGGAGCTGAGTGGCCCTGGCAGAACCCAAACTGGGCATCAGTTAGCAGGTTATTGCTGAGTAAGTGCCGCTTTATAGCACTGTCGACGACACCTTCCACCACTTTGCTGATGATTGAGAGTAGACTGATGGGACGGTAATTGGCCGGGTCGGATTTGTCCTGCTTTTTGTAGACAGGACATACTTGGGCAATTTTCCACATTGCCGGGTAGATGCCAGTGTTGTAGCTGTACTGGAACAGCTTGGCTAGGGGCGCAGCTAGTTCTGGAGCACAAGTCTTCAGTACTATTGCCGGAATGTTGTCAGGGCCCATAGCCTTTGCTGTATCCAGTGTCTTCAGCCATTTCTTGACATCACGTGGAGCGAATTGAATGGGCTGAAGACTGGCATCTGTGATGCTGGGGACCTCAGGAGGAGCCGAGATGGATCATCCACTCGGCACTTCTGGCTGAAGATAGTTGCAAATGCTTCAGCCTTGTCTTTTGCACTCCAAACCCTTCACCCCAACTCCTCTTTCACCCCTACTCTCCAACCCCCTCACCCCAACTCCTCTTTCACCCCTACTCTCCAAACCCCTCAACGCAACTCCTCTTTCACCCCTATTCTCCAACCCCCCTCACCCCAACTTCTCTTTCACCCCTACACTCCAACCCCCCTCACTGCAACCCCACTTTCACCCCTACACTCCAACCCCCCTCGCCCCAACTCCTCTTTCACTCCTACTCTCCAACCCCTCTCAATCCAACTCCTCTTTCACTCCTACTCTCCAACCCCCCTCACCCCAACTCCTTTCACCCCTACTCTCCAACCCCCCTCACCCCAACTCCTGTTTCACCACTACTCTCCAACCCCCTCACCCCAACTCCTCTTTCACCCCTACTCTCCAACCCCCTCACCCCAACTCCTCTTTCACCCCTACTCTCCAACCCCCCTCACCCCAATTCCTCTTTCACCCCTACTCTCCAACCCCCCTCACCCCAACTCCTCTTTCACCCCTACTCTACAACCCCCCTCACCCCTACTCTCCAACCCCCCTCACCCCAACTCCTCTTTCACCCCTACTCTCCAAACCCCTCACCCCAACTCCTCTTTCACCCCTACTCTCCAACCCCCTCACCCCAACTCCTCTTTCACCCCTACTCTCCAACCCCCCTCACCCATACTCCTCTTTCACCCCTACTCACCAAACCCCCTCACCCAAACTCCTCTTTCACCCCTACTCTCCAACCCCCCTCACCCCAACTCCTCTTTCACCCCTACTCTCCAAACCCCTCACCACAACTCCTCTTTCACCCCTACTCTCCAACCCCCCTCACCCCAACTCCTCTTTCACCCCTACTCTCCAACCCCCCTCACCCCAACTCCTCTTTCACCCCTACTCACCAACCCCCCTCACCCCAACTCCTCTTTCACCCCTACTCTCCAACCCCCCTCACCCCAACTCCTCTTTACACCCCTACTCTCCAACCCCCCTCACCCCAACTTCTCTTTCACCCCTACTCTCCAACCCCCTCATCCCAACTCCTCTTTCAATCCTACTCTCCAACCCCCTCACCCCAACTCCTCTTTCACCCCTACTCTCCAACCCCCTCACCCCAACTCCTCTTTCACCCCTACTCTCCAACCCCCCTCACCCCAACTTCACTTTCACCCCTAATCTCCAACCCCCTCACCCCAACTCCTCTTTCACCCCTACTCTCCAACCCCCCTCACTCCAACTCCTCTTTCACCCCTACTCTCCAACCCCCCTCACCCCAACTCCTTTCACCCCTACTCTCCAACCCCCTCACCCCAACTCCTCTTTCACCCCTACTCTCCAAACCCCTCACCCCAACTCATCTTTCGGTCCTGCTCTCCAACCCCCCTCACCCCAACTCCTCTTTCACCCCTACTCTGCAACCCTCCCTCACCCCAACTCCTCTTTCACCCCTACTCTCCAACCACCTCACCCCAACTCCACTTTCAGTCCTACTCTCCAACCCCCCTCACCCCAACTCCTCTTTCACCCCTACTCTGCAACCCCCCTTCACCCCAACTCCTCTTTCACCCCGACTCTCCAACCCCCCTCACCCCAACTCCTCTTTCACCCGTGCTCTCCAACCCCCCTCACCCCAACTCCTCTTTCACCCCTACTCTCCAAACCCCTCAACGCAACTCCTCTTTCACCCCTATTCTCCAACCTCCCTCACGCCAACTTCTCTTTCACCCCGACACTCCAACCCCCCTCAACGCAACTCCACTTTCACCCCTACACTCCAACCCCCCTTGCCCCAACTCCTCTTTCACTCCTACTCTCCAACCCCCCACCCCAACTCCTCTTTCACCCCTACTCTCCAAACCCCCCCTCACCCCAACTCCTCTTTCACCCCTACTCTCCAACCCCCCACCCCAACTCCTCTTTCACCCCTACTCTCCAAACCCCCCCCTCACCCCAACTCCTCTTTCACCCCTACTCTCCAACCCCCCTCACCCCAACCCGTCTTTCACCCCTACTCTCCAACCCCCCTCACCCCAACTCCTCTTTCACCTCTAGTCTCCAACCCCCCTCACCCCAACTCCTCTTTCACCCCTACTCTCCAACCCCCCTCACCCCAACTCCTCTTTCACCCCTACTCTGCAACCCCACTTCACCCCAACTCCTCTTTCACCCCCTACTCTCCAACCCCTCACCCCAACACCTCTTTCACCCCTACTCTCCAACCCCCCTCATCTCAACTCTTCTTTCAACCCGACTCTCCAAACCCCCTCACCCCAACTCCTCTTTCACCCCTACTCTCCAACTCCCCTCACCCCAACTCCTCTTTCACCCCTACTCTCCAACCCCCCTCACCCCAACTCCTCTTTCACCCCTACTCTCCAACCCCCTCACCCCAACTCCTCTTTCACCCCTGCTCTCCAACCCCCCTCACCCCAACTCCTCTTTCACCCCTACTCTCCAACCCCCCCTCACCCGAACTCCTCTTTAACCCCTACTCTCCAACCCCCTCACCCCAACTCCTCTTTCACACCTACTCTCCAACCCCCCTCACCCCAACTCCTCTTTCACCCCTACTCTCCAACCCCCCTCACCCCAACTCCACTTTCACCCCTACTCTCCAACCCCCCTCACCCCAACTCCTCTTTCACCCCTACTCTCCAACCCCGCTCACCCCAACTCCTTTTTCACCCCTACTCTCCAACCCCCTCACCGCAACTCCTCTTTCACCCCTACTCTCCACCCCCCTCACCCCAACTCCTCTTTCACCCCTACTCTCCAACCCCCCTCACCCCAACTCCTCTTTCACCCCTACTTTCCAACCCCCCTCACCCCAACTCCTTTTTCACCCCTACTCTCCAACCCCCTCACCCCAACTCCTCTTTCACCCCTACTCTCCAACGCCCCTCACCCCAACTCCTCTTTCACCCCTACTCTCCAACCCCCCTCACCCCAACTCCTCTTTCACCCCTACTCTCCAACCCCCTCACCCCAACTCGTCTTTCACCCCGACTCACCAACCCCCCTCACCCCAACTCCTCTTTCACCCTTACTCTCCAAATCCCCTCACCCCAACTCCTCTTTCACCCCTACTCTCCAACCCCCCTCACCCCAACTCCTCTTTCACCCCTACTCTCCAACCCCCTCACCGCAACTCCTCTTTCACCCCTACTCTCCAAACCCCCCTCACCCCAACTCCTCTATCACCCCTACTCTCCAACCCCCTCACCGCAACTCCTCTTTCGCCCCTACTCTCCAAACCCCCTCACCCCAACTCCTCTATCACCCCTACTCTCCAACCCCCCTCACCCCAACTCCTCTTTCAACCCTACTCTCCATCCCCCTCACCCCAGCTCCTCTTTCACCCCAACTCTCCATCCCCCTCAACCCAACACCGCTTTCACCCCACTCTCCAACCCCTTCACCCCAACTCCTCTTTCATCCCTACTCTCCAACCCCCTCACCCCAACTCCTCTTTCAACCCTACTCTCCAACCACCCTCACCCCAACTCCTATTTCACCCCTACTCTCCAACCCCCCGCACCCCATCTCCTCTTTCACCCCTACTCTCCAACCCCCCTCACCGCAACTCCTCTTTCACCCCTACTCTCCAAACCCCCTCACCGCAACTTCTCTTTCACCCCTACTCTCCAAACCCCCTCATCCCAACTCCTCTATCACCCCTACTCTCCAACCCCCCTCACCCCAACTCCTCTTTCAACCCTACTCTCCAACCCCCTCACCCCAACTCCTCTTTCACCCCAACTCTCCATCCCCCTCAACCCAACACCGCTTTCACCCCTACTCTCCAACCCCCCTCACCCCAACTCCACTTTCACCCCTACTCTCCATACCCCTCACCCCAACTCCTCTTTCATCCCTACTGTCCATCCCCCTCACTCCAACTCCTCTTTCACCCCTACTCTTCAAACCCCTCACCCCAGCTCCTCTTTCACCCCTACTCTCCAACCCCCCTGTGGTAAACCACTGTTTGTTTTCCACTGTGTACATGTCTGTACATGCTTCGGCTGACTCCTCCCACGAGTCCAGGTATAAAGGTGACTGCTCCACAGTCCCTCTGTATTCTGGACTGGTCGACCACTCGAGGCACACCTTCATTCTCTTGTTAATAAAAGCCTGTTAGTTATTCGCTTAACCTCAGTCTTTTGAGTAATTGATAGCGCATCAATTTTATTGACAAGATTTTTTTTATAATGGAGAAGATCCTCACACCAGCATGCCTGGACTTAGACCATCGGGAGGCGGACGCATCCACCAAGTTTGCTCACTGGCTTAAGTGCTTTGAAAAATTCCTGATCGCCTCCGCTGCAACGGTCAAATCGGTTGAGGACAAACTGGATGTCCTGATCTCCAAAATTAACCACCGAGCGTACTCGGTCATCCAGGACGCGACCTCGTACACCACTGCTCTCAAGCTCCTCAAGGACCAGTACACGCGCCCAGTGAACGAGGTGTACGCCAGGCACCTCCTGGGGAGTCGTAAACAACAACCTGGGGAATCGACCGAGGAATACCTTCAGGCACTGTCTGTGCTTGGCCGGGCCTGTGGTTGTAAGGATGTAAAGGCCACCGTGTACACAGAGGAACTTATCCGGGACGCTTTTGTGGCGGGCCACACGTCCAATTACACCCGACAGCGTCTGTTGGAGCAGAGTGACCTCGACCTCGACCTCAACAAGGCCTCTGAACTCGCACTATCATTGGACGCAGCCTACCGGGGCATGGATGCCTACTCCTCTGCACCGTGGACGCCACGGGGAACGACAGCCTGGGACATGGTAGGACCGTCTCATAGCGCCGTGCCACCCCAGCCACATCCCAGCAATGGCCCAACTACAGCAGCAGTGTCCCAAGGCCAGAAATGCTTCTTCTGTGGCCAGGCCAAACACCCCAGAGCGCGCTGCCCGGCGAAAAATGCGATCTGCTCGGGCTGCGGGAAGAAGGGACACTACGCCAGCGTCTGCAGGGCCAAAGCCACCCCGAACCCCAGCAGCGCCGCGTGTGGGCCGTGCGGGCCGCCATCTTGGGCCTCCCCAGCCACCGGAACAGCAGCCATTTTGGACGCCTCCAGCCACATGGGGATCATGGACGCCGCCATCTTGGACGCCAGGCGCCATCTTGGCCCCCAACACCACCTCATCTGATACCCGCAACGACACACCGACCCCTACGCTGGCCTCCGTTACGCTGGACCAAGCGAGACCGCACCAACTGGCCCGGTCCACAATGGACATTAAGGTAAATGGTCACGAAACAATCTGCCTATTTGACTCTGGGAGCACGGAGAGCTTCATCCACCCCGACACAGTGCGGCGTTGCTCTCTCCCAGTCCTGCCTGCACACCAGCGGATTTCTGTGGCCTCCGAGTCCCAGTCGGCGGACATTGGCGGCTACTGCGTGGTGACACTCTTAGTAGACGGGACTGTGTACGATAATTTTAAACTTCTGGTCCTGCCCCACCTCTGCGCTGCTGTCCTACTGGGGTTAGATTTTCAGTGCCACCTTAAAAGTGTTACGATGGCGTACGGTGGACCCCTCCCCCCACTCACAGTCCGCAGCCAGCAGCTTCCAAATTGCCCGCCGCGCACCAGGTGCAACCTCTCCACACTCAGAGTCACCCCCCCCCCCGTTTGCTAACCTCACCCCCGACTGTAAGCCCATCGCCACAAAGAGCAGGCGATACAGTGCCGGGGACAGGGTTTTCATTAAAACCGAAGTGGAGCGGCTCCTGAAGGAGGGGATTATTGAGGGCAGCACCAGCCCCTGGCGAACCCAGGTTGTGGTCGTTAAGACCGGCGAGAAGCAGCGCCTGGTCATCGACTACAGCCAGACAATAAATCGCTACACCCTGCTGGACGCTTACCCACTCCCCCGCATAGCTGATATGGTCAACCAGATCGCGCAGTACCGCGTCTTCTCGACCATTGACCTGAAATCAGCGTACCACCAGCTCCCTATCCGCCCTGAGGACCGCCAGTATACTGCCTTTGAGGCAAACGGCCGCCTCTATCGCTTCCTTAGGGTTCCCTTTGGCGTCACCAATGGGGTCTCCGTCTTCCAAAGGGAGATGGACCGGATGGTCGATCAGAATGCGTTGCAGGCCACTTTCCCATATCTGGACAATGTGACCATCTGCGGCCATGACTTGCAGGACAATGACGCAAACCTCGAAAAATTCCTCTGCACCGCCCAACTCCTGAACCTGACGTATAACAAGGAGAAGTGCATATTCCGCACAACCCGCCTTGCCATCCTTGGCTGTGTTGTGGAACACGGAGTCATCGGTCCCGACCCCGACCGGATGCGTCCCCTTATGGAACTCCCACTGCCCCACTGCCTCAAGGCCCCAAAGAGGTGCCGAGGGTTTTTCTCCTATTACGCCCAGTGGGTCCCCTACTATGCGGACAAGGCCCGTCCGCTGATCAAGTCCACCTCTTTTCCCTTGACGGCAGAGGCCCGCTTAGCCTTCCACCGTATCAAGGAAGACATTGCCAAAGCCACCATGCACGCAGTGGACGAATCCATCCCCTTCCAGGTGGAAAACGACGCGTCCGACTTTGCCCTGGCCGCTACCCTTAATCAGGTGGGGAGACCCGTGGCCTTCTTTTCACGAACCCTCCAGGGCCCGGAGACCAGACACTCCGCTGTTGAGAAGGCGGCCCAGGCTATTGTGGAGGCTGTGCATCATTGGGAGGCACTACCTGGCCGTAAAACGATTTACCCTGTGTGGTAAACCACTGTTATACCTGTCTGTATGTGTATGTGTATTCCACTAGGTACAGGTCTGGACATGCCTCGGCTGACTCCTCCCACTATTCCAGGTATATAAGTGACTACCTCCCAGTCCCTTAGTATTCTGGACGGGTCGACCACTCGAGACTAGACCTTCATTCTTTAGTTAATAAAAGCCTGGTTGTTACTCGCTTAACCTCAGTCTTTTGAGTAATTGATGGCGCATCACCCTGCTCACTGACCAGCGTTCAGTTGCTTTTATGTTCAACAACAAGCAGAGGGGCAAAATCAAAAACAACAAGATCTTGAGGTGGAGAATCGAACTTTCCACCTACAATTACGAGATCTTGTACCGGCCCGGGAAGCTCAATGAACCCCCGGATGCGCTATCGTGTGGCACCTGCGCCAGCGCGCAGATCGATAGACTGCGGGCCCTCCACAATGACCTCTGCCACCCGGGGGTCACCAGGTTCTTCCACTTCATCAAGGCCCGCAACCTGCCTTACTCCATTGAGGAAGTCAGGACCATGACCAAGAACTGCCAAGTCTGCGCTGAGTGCAAACCGCACTTTTATAGACCAGACAGAGCCCACCTGATAAAAGCCACTCGCCCTTTCAAACGCCTGAGCGTCGATTTTAAAGGGCCTCTTCCCCTCCTCCGACCGCAGTGTGTACTTCCTCAACATTATTGACGAGTACTCCCGTTTCCCGTTCGCCATCCCCTGCCCGGACATGACCAGTGCCACGGTCATTAAATGTCTAAACGACCTCTTCACCCTGTTCGGTTTCCCCAGCTATATCCATAGCGACCGGGGCTCATCGTTTATGAGCGACGAACTCCGCCAGTACCTGCTCGCTAGGGGTATTGCCACAAGCAGGACCACCAGTTACAACCCCCGGGGGAACGGACAGGTGGAAAGAGAGAATGCGACAGTTTGGAAGGCCGCCCTGTTAGCCTTAAAGTCTAGGGGCCTTCCGACCTCCCGCTGGCAGGATGTGCTCCCCGATGCGCTCCACTCTATTCGGTCACTGCTCTGCACTGCCACTAACGCCACCCCTCATGAGAAAATGTTTGTCTTCCCAAGGAAGTCCACATCGGGGACATCGCTACCGCCATGGCTGACGTCCCCAGGGCTGGTCCTACTGAGAAGACATGTGAGGACCCATAAAACGGACCCCCTGGTCGAGAGGGTCGACCTCCTCCATGCCAACCCCCAGTACGCTTACATTGCGTACCCGGACGGGCGGGAGGACACAGTCTCCATACGAGACCTCGCACCCTCGGGGGCCCCAGTAACCCACTACCCACTACCACCACCCCCCCCCACGATCCAATATCCAACCCCAGCAGACGGCACGCCTGGGCCCCGCGACCCGCTCGACACCCACGAGGGCTACACACCAGTGCCTCAGCCTACGCGGGACTCGACGCCGGAAGCTTCACTACCCTTGCCGTCGCCACGTCGATCACAGCGGCAGACAAGACCTCCGGAGAGACTCCAATACACAAACTTTTAATACACTTCACCCCGCCGGACTCATTTCTAAACAAGGGGTGAATGTGGTAAACCACTGTTTGTATTCCACTGTGTACATGTCTGTACATGCCTCGGCTGACTCCTCCCACGAGTCCAGGTATAAAGGTGACTGCTCCACAGTCCCTCTGTATTCTGGACTGGTCGACCACTCGAGGCACACCTTCATTCTCTTGTTAATAAAAGCCTGTTAGTTACTCGCTTAACCTCAGTCTTTTGAGTAATTGATAGCGCATCACCCCCTCACCCCAACTCCTTTCACCCCTACTCTCCAACCCCTCACCCCAACTCCTCTTTCACCCCTACTCTCCAACCCCCCTCACCCCAATTCCTCTTTCACCCCTACTCTCCAACCCCCCTCACCCCAACTCCTCTTTCACCCCTACTCTCCAAACCCCTCACCCCAACTCCTCTTTCACCCTACTCTCCAACCCCCCTCACCCCAACTCCTCTTTCATCCCTACTCTCCAACCCCCTCACCCCAACTCCTCTTTCACCCCTACTCTCCAACCCCCCTCACCTCAACTCCTCTTTCACCCCTACTCTCCAACCCCCTCACCCCAACTCCTCTTTCACCCCTACTTTCCAACCCCCCTCACCCCAACTCCTCTTTCATCCCTACTCTCCAACCCCCCTCACCCCAACTCCTCTTTCTTTTTTAAAATTCATTGATGGGATGTGGGCATCGCTGGCTAGGCCTGCATTTAGTGCCCATCCCTAATTGCCCTCGAGAAGATGGTGGTGAGCCGCCTTCTTGAACCGCTGCAGTCCATATGGTGTAGGTACACCCACAATGCTGTTCGGAAGGGAGTTCCAGGATTTTGGCCCAGCGACAGTGAAGGAACGGCGATACAGGTCCAAGTCAGGATGGTGTTTGGCTTGGAGGGGAACTTGTAGGTGGTGATGTTCCCATGTGTCTGCTGCCCTTGTCTTTCTAAGTGGTAGAGGTCGTGGGTTTGGAAGGTGCTGTTGAAGGAGCTTTGGCGAGTTGCTGCAGTGCATCTTGTAGATGGTACACACTGCAGCCACAGTGCGCCGGTGGTGGAGGGAGTGAATGTTGAAGGTGGTGGATGGAGTGCCAATCAAGTGGGCTGCTTTATCCTGAATGGTGTTGAGTTCTTGAGTGTTGTTGGAGCCGCACTCATCCAGGCAAGTGGAGAGTATTCCATCACACTCCTGACTTGTGCCTTGTAGATGGTGGAAAGGCTTTGGGGAGTCAGGAGGTGAGACACTCGCCACAGAATTCCCAGCCTCTGGCCTGCTCTTGTAGCACAGTATTTATATGGCTGGTCCAGTTCAGTTTCTGATCAATGGTAACCCCCAGGATGTTGATTGTGGGGGATTCAGCGATGGTAATGCCATTGAATGTCAAGGGGAGATGGTTAGAGTCTCACTTGTTGGAGATGGTCATTGCCTGGCACTTGTGTGGTGCGAATGTTACTTGCCACTTGTCAGCCCAAGTCTGAATGTTGTCCAGGTCTTGCTGCATATGGACACGGACTGCGTCAGTATCTGACGAGTCTCGAATGGTGCTGAACAGTGTGCAATCATCAGCGAACATCCCCACTTCTGACCTTATGATGGAGGGAAGGTCATTGATGAAACAGCTGAAGATGGTTGGGCCTAGGACACTGCCCTGAGGAACTCCTGCAGTGATGTCATGTGATTGAGATGAATGACCTCCAACAACCACAGACAACTTCCTTTGTGCTAGGTATGATTCCAACGAATGGAGAGTTTCCCCCTTGATTCCCATTGACTTCAGTTTTGCTAGGGCTCCTTGATACCACACGCGATCAAATGCTGCCTTGATGTCAAGGGCAGTCACTCTCACCTCACCTCTTGAGTTCAGCTCTTTTGTCCATGTTTGGACCAAGGCTGTAATGAGGTCAGGAGCTGAGTGGCCCTGGCAGAACCCAAACTGGGCATCAGTTAGCAGGTTATTGCTGAGTAAGTGCCGCTTTATAGCACTGTCGACGACACCTTCCACCACTTTGCTGATGATTGAGAGTAGACTGATGGGACGGTAATTGGCCGGGTCGGATTTGTCCTGCTTTTTGTAGACAGGACATACTTGGGCAATTTTCCACATTGCCGGGTAGATGCCAGTGTTGTAGCTGTACTGGAACAGCTTGGCTAGGGGCGCAGCTAGTTCTGGAGCACAAGTCTTCAGTACTATTGCCAGAATGTTGTCAGGGCCCATAGCCTTTGCTGTATCCAGTGTCTTCAGCCATTTCTTGACATCACGTGGAGCGAATTGAATGGGCTGAAGACTGGCATCTGTGATGCTGGGGACCTCAGGAGGAGCCGAGATGGATCATCCACTCGGCACTTCTGGCTGAAGATAGTTGCAAATGCTTCAGCCTTGTCTTTTGCACTCCAAACCCTTCACCCCAACTCCTCTTTCACCCCTACTCTCCAACCCCCTCACCCCAACTCCTCTTTCACCCCTACTCTCCAAACCCCTCAACGCAACTCCTCTTTCACCCCTATTCTCCAACCCCCCTCACCCCAACTTCTCTTTCACCCCTACACTCCAACCCCCCTCACTGCAACCCCACTTTCACCCCTACACTCCAACCCCCCTCGCCCCAACTCCTCTTTCACTCCTACTCTCCAACCCCTCTCAATCCAACTCCTCTTTCACTCCTACTCTCCAACCCCCCTCACCCCAACTCCTTTCACCCCTACTCTCCAACCCCCCTCACCCCAACTCCTGTTTCACCACGACTCTCCAACCCCCTCACCCCAACTCCTCTTTCACCCCTACTCTCCAACCCCCTCACCCCAACTCCTCTTTCACCCCTACTCTCCAACCCCCCTCACCCCAATTCCTCTTTCACCCCTACTCTCCAACCCCCCTCACCCCAACTCCTCTTTCACCCCTACTCTCCAACACCCCTCACCCCTACTCTCCAACCCCCCTCACCCCAACTCCTCTTTCACCCCTACTCTCCAAACCCCTCACCCCAACTCCTCTTTCACCCCTACTCTCCAACCCCCTCACCCCAACTCCTCTTTCACCCCTACTCTCCAACCCCCCTCACCCATACTCCTCTTTCACCCCTACTCACCAACCCCCCTCACCCAAACTCCTCTTTCACCCCTACTCTCCAACCCCCCTCACCCCAACTCCTCTTTCACCCCTACTCTCCAAACCCCTCACCACAACTCCTCTTTCACCCCTACTCTCCAACCCCCCTCACCCCAACTCCTCTTTCACCCCTACTCTCCAACCCCCCTCACCCCAACTCCTCTTTCACCCCTACTCACCAACCCCCCTCACCCCAACTCCTCTTTCACCCCTACTCTCCAACCCCCCTCACCCCAACTCCTCTTTACACCCCTACTCTCCAACCCCCCTCACCCCAACTTCTCTTTCACCCCTACTCTCCAACCCCCTCATCCCAACTCCTCTTTCAATCCTACTCTCCAACCCCCTCACCCCAACTCCTCTTTCACCCCTACTCTCCAACCCCCTCACCCCAACTCCTCTTTCACCTCTACTCTCCAACCCCCCTCACCCCAACTTCACTTTCACCCCTAATCTCCAACCCCCTCACCCCAACTCCTCTTTCACCCCTACTCTCCAACCCCCCTCACTCCAACTCCTCTTTCACCCCTACTCTCCAACCCCCCTCACCCCAACTCCTTTCACCCCTACTCTCCAACCCCCTCACCCCAACTCCTCTTTCACCCCTACTCTCCAAACCCCTCACCCCAACTCATCTTTCAGTCCTGCTCTCCAACCCCCCTCACCCCAACTCCTCTTTCACCCCTACTCTGCAACCCTCCCTCATCCCAACTCCTCTTTCACCCCTACTCTCCAACCACCTCACCCCAACTCCTCTTTCAGTCCTACTCTCCAACCCCCCTCACCCCAACTCCTCTTTCACCCCTACTCTGCAACCCCCCTTCACCCCAACTCCTCTTTCACCCCGACTCTCCAACCCCCCTCACCCCAACTCCTCTTTCACCCGTGCTCTCCAACCCCCCTCACCCCAACTCCTCTTTCACCCCTACTCTCCAAACCCCTCAACGCAACTCCTCTTTCACCCTATTCTCCAACCTCCCTCACGCCAACTTCTCTTTCACCCCTACACTCCAACCCCCCTCACCGCAACTCCACTTTCACCCCTACACTCCAACCCCCTTGCCCCAACTCCTCTTTCACTCCTACTCTCCAACCCCCCACCCCAACTCCTCTTTCACCCCTACTCTCCAAACCCCCCCTCACCCCAACTCCTCTTTCACCCCTACTCTCCAACCCCCCACCCCAACTCCTCTTTCACCCCTACTCTCCAAAACCCCCCTCACCCCAACTCCTCTTTCACCCCTACTCTCCAACCCCCCTCACCCCAACCCGTCTTTCACCCCTACTCTCCAACCCCCCTCACCCCAACTCCTCTTTCACCCCTAGTCTCCAACCCCCCTCACCCCAACTCCTCTTTCACCCCTACTCTCCAACCCCCCTCACCCCAACTCCTCTTTCACCCCTACTCTGCAACCCCACTTCACCCCAACTCCTCTTTCACCCCTACTCTCCAACCCCCCTCACCCCAACTCCTCTTTCACCCCTACTCTCCAACCCCCCTCACCCCAACTACACTTTCACCCCTAATCTCCAACCCCCTCACCCCAACTCCTCTTTCACCCCTACTCTCCAACCCCCCTCACCCCAACTCCTCTTTCACCCCTACTCTCCAACCCCCCTCACCCCAACTCCTCTTTCACCCCTACTCTCCAAACCCCCTCACTCCAACTCCTCTTTCACCCCTACTCTCCAACCCCCCTCACTCCAACTCCTCTTTCACCCCTACGCTCCAATCCCCCTCACTCCAACTCCTCTTTCACCCCTACTCTCCAAACCCCTCACTCCAACTCCTCTTTCACCCCTACTCTCCAAACCCCCTCACCCCAACTCCTCTTTCACCCCTACTCTCCAACCCCCCTCACCCCAACACCTCTTTCACCCCTACTCTCCAACACCCTCACCCCAACTCCTCTTTCACCCCTACTCTCCAACCCCCTCACCCCAACTCCTCTGTCACCCGAACTCTCCAACCCCCCTCACCCCAACTCCTCTTTCACCCGAACTCTCCAACCCCCGTCACCCCAACTCCTCTTTCACACCTACTCTGCATCCCCCCTTCAGCCCAACTCCTCTTTCACCCCTAGTCTCCAACCCCCCTCACCCCAACTCCTCTTTCACCCCTACTCTCCAACCCCCTCACCCCAACTCCTCTTTCACCCCTACTCTGCAACCCCACTTCACCCCAACTCCTCTTTCACCCCTACTCTCCAACCCCCCTCACCCCAACTCCTCTTTCACCCCTACTCTCCAACACCCCTCACCCCAACTACACTTTCACCCCTAATCTCCAACCCCCTCACCCCAACTCCTCTTTCACCCCTACTCTCCAACCCCCCTCACCCCAACTCCTCTTTCACCCCTACTCTCCAACCCCCCTCACCCCAACTCCTCTTTCACCCCTACTCTCCAACCCCCCTCACTCCAACTCCTCTTTCACCCCTACTCTCCAACCCCCCTCACTCCAACTCCTCTTTCACCCCTACGCTCCAATCCCCCTCACTCCAACTCCTCTTTCACCCCTACTCTCCAACCCCCCTCACTCCAACTCCTCTTTCACCCCTACTCTCCAAACCCCCTCACCCCAACTCCTCTTTCACCCCTACTCTCCAACCCCCCTCACCCCAACTCCTCTTTCACCCCTACTCTCCAACACCCTCACCCCAACTCCTCTTTCACCCCTACTCTCCAAACCCCCCTCACCCCAACTCCTCTTTCAGTCCTGCTCTCCAACCCCCCTCACCCCAACTCCTCTTTCACCCCTACTCTCCAACCCCCTCACCCCAACTCCTCTTTCACCCCTACTCTCCAACCCCCCTCACCCCAACTCCTCTTTCACCCCTACTCTCCAACCCCCTCACCCCAACTCCTCTTTCACCCCTACTCTGCAACATTCCCTCACCCCAACTCCTCTTTCACCCCTACTCTCCAACCCCCTCACCCCAACTCCTCTTTCACCCGAACTCTCCAACCCCCCTCACCCCAACTCCTCTTTCACCCGAACTCTCCAACCCCCGTCACCCCAACTCCTCTTTCACACCTACTCTGCATCCCCCCTTCAGCCCAACTCCTCTTTCACCCCTACTCT